>NC_138549.1:26956800-27556800 GCF_964273705.1 Natrix helvetica
AATTTATCCTCCTCCTGACAGTCCTTTTTAAATTGTATTTTATCATGGGATATTTTAATGGCTAATTTTAATTTTCTATTATTATTATTAATGTGATATATGTTTGATTACTACCTCCTCCATGTATGTATATGTATGTATATGTGTGTATCTGTATGTCTATATGTATGTATGTATATTTTTTATTGTACGCCGCCCCGAGTCCCTTGCGGAGAGGGAGCGGCTAACAAATTAAAAATTTGAATTTGAATTTTATCGTGGGGATGTCAGAGGAATTAATACTGCATGTTTTTCCAAATTTGTGCTTGTATCTGCAGATAATTCTCTGAAATCTTACTAGAAATAAGTACATTTTATAAAGTAAGGCAAAAGAACTTTCAACAAAATATCAAATCAAGATGACTCCAGAAGCATTTAATTATAAATTGCCTCCAGTGTTATATCAAAACAATGGTATCCATGACCACCCTGAAGAATGGTTCAGCAATCCCATGGTTACATTACACAAGAACTTTGGAGTCCTAATCCTGACCAAATGCACATAGTCTTCTTCCATATAACTTTCTAAGAAGTGTTCCGAATGGTTGATGCTTTTTCTTTTGGAAATAATATATATCCATCAAAATGACTGACCTTCCCTTCATGAGCTTGTTTAGTCATCTAAATAATCCACAGTTCCAATAGCAGAAAATTCTATAATTTCCCTGTACAATCAATGATTTACAACTGTAGTAGCTACATGGATATCTCGGTGATCTTGAGAAACTGGTTTCTTATCTCACTTGCCTGTTTGGAAATGCCATTAGAGAACGATGCTCCCAAACCTCCAACACTGAAGAAACTATAAATATCCATGTTTTCAAACTATCCGTTTAAATATCTTCACCTTGTTTAGTCCATAGTAAAAATATTATAATTTAACAACATCTGGACTTATAATAGTATAATCCAGGGGTCTCCAACCTTGGCAACTTTAAGACTTGTGGACTTCAACTTCCATGAAGTGGAGTTGACGTCCACAAGTCTTAAAGTTGCCAAGGTTGGAGGCCCCTGGCATAATTGGTTGCTGGATGATATTGGCTTAGAAACCATCCAATGACCTCTAGTGATCATAGGTTGGAAAGTGATCTTCTATCATGATGACTTATAGTGAAGATTATATGCTTTGCCCTGAATATCTTGACTGCTTCAACCTTCAAGTTTCCATCTAATGCTCTAATCACTTGTCTGCCTACCCAAGATTCTGTTCTGATTGGGACTTACATGGAGAGACAAATTACTTGCTTTCTTCTGGCAAGCCTTTACTGATTACCCAACAATGACACTTGTGTGATGCAAAGGTGTAGAGCATGCATTCTAATTATTTCACTTATTTCATTCTGCATGAAGATTACAATCTAAATCCAAAACAGCTTCTGATCATCACAGTCATTTGTCAAAATGCTCAGGTTTAGGTTTTATTTACTTTTAAATTTGCATTTAGGGCATATTTCCTCTTTTAATGCAGTGTTGGCAAGATAAGTGTTAGCATAATTTTAATTTAATTCATTGTCATAGAGAGTAATGGGAGTGGATAGAACAGACATCCTTTTTTGTCCAGTGATGTGCATAAGAGAGCTACATTAAATTAAGTAGAACTGTCACATAAATTATCCTCTGTTAGACTTTTGGATCAGAAAACACACAGGTGAGTGGAGGACAGGGTTAGTTACATAACATAAGGAGAAATACTGAATTTGCTTTAAGATGTGGTATGCTGTGGGAATAATGGCTTTCACCTTCTGTTCAATCTGCTGCAGAGCATTTTAAATTTGGCTAAAATCTTGAAGCGCAGAGAGAATGCATTTAAATAATTGTGGTGTCTGGAGAGATCAGCACATTAATGAATAGATTAAATGTAATGAGGGTAAATAAGCTGTTTAAGATTATGCATTAATGGTGCTGCATTTACAAATGGGTATGTGCTTGATAATCACTTGTCGGTTGGTTCTGTACTTTAGCAGTCTGGTCCAACATTTTGCTTCACAGCAATAGAAATTATTAATGTCTTTGAGACCATGCAATAAACACCTTAAGGCTGGAATAATTCATAATGTGGAATAAGGATGCTCCAGTGAATGGCTGTTCACCTTATTTGAAGCCTCCATAAGCTTTTCAAATAAAGCTAATGCTTAAAATAAAGTTGGAGGTAGCTTTCAAAGTGACCTTTACGAATGGTGTGGGTTTTTTTGGTTCTCCTGTCCTTCAAAGACCCCTCGATTTGCTGGGGAATCATCAGATTTAGAGTGCCAAGGACCAGTTCAGCCCCTTTAGATTCTATTTTCCTTCCAGAGTCCGGAGGAATTGGCTTGTCTTTTGCACAATGCATAGTTAAACCATAAGCTTTGCTTCCCTCATTGTGATGACTATCAACTAGGTTGGTTTTAAAAATGGATTAGACAAATGCATGAAAAGTCAGGATATCGATGACTTTTTGTCTCATTGATGATTGCTTGAATCAAAGGCAACCAACATTAAATATCAGCTGTTGGGTACTAATTTTAGGAAAAAATCTATTTCAAACAGCATTAATTAAATGCTACAAACAAATCAATACAACCAACCCTTTCAAATGCTAGAGCAAATACAAAAATTACAACCTGCTATGAAATCATTCACAAGAGTATAAGCAAAGACAGTGGGCTTATATTGTTGGTTTTTAATTCTTTCAGTTGGGCTGATGGTTGCATCCAAGACCTTGAAGTCATAAACCATCCCTCCCAAGGTGGAGTCAATGTTTTTCTGATACTTGTTACTTGTTTAGATACAGGATTGTAGGTCTTCTTTAAGTCAATAAGCAATCATAGGGATCAAATAATGCCTTGGTAAGGCCACACTTGGAATACTGCATTCAGTTTTGGTCGCCACGATGTAGAAAAGATGTGGAGACTCTAGAAAGAGTGCAGAGAAGAGCAACAAAGATGATTAGGGAACCGGAGACTAAAACATATGAAGAATGGTTGCAGGAACTGAGTATGTCTAGTTTAATGAAAAGAAGGACTAGGGGAGACATGATAGCAGTGTTCCAATATCTCAGGGGTTGCCACAAAGAAGAAGGAGTCAAACTATTCTCCAAGGCACCAGAGGGTAGAACAAGAAGCAATGGGTGGAAACTAATCATGGAGAGAAGCAACTTGGAACTGAGGAGAAATTTCCTGACAATTAGAACAAGTAATCAATGGAACAGCTTGCCTCCAGAAGTTGTGAATGCCCCAACACTGGAAGTCTTTAAGAAGATGTTGGGTACCCATTTGTCTGAAATGGTGTAGGGTTTCTTGTCTAGGCAGGGGGTTGGACTAGAAGACCTCCAAGGTCCCTTCCAACTCTGCTATTGTATTGTAAATGAAAGAGTAAAGCTTCCCTTAAGTTGAATTGAATACTGTACCAGATAACTTCATGAGTGCAGTACAAAAATTGGCTTGTAGTTTGTATCATTGATATTCCTTGGAGGTTTTCCATCCAACTCTCACTCAGTTTTAAAAAGTCTCAACCTTTTTTCTCGTAGAAGATGAACAATGACCAATGTTAATTCTCTGATTGCAAGATGTCTTTTGGTTTACTATGATTACTTGTGGATATTATTACGCTCTGCTCTGAAAAGCTAGATATCATTTTATAAATGTATGACATAATACCCTTAATCTTGGGACAATGAATTTCCCCCTTCCTCCTTGCCTTAGCTAGTTGCAGAGGAAAAAAGGAGTGGCAAGTGACAAAACATGTATCACAATGTTGCAATTTAGACTTTTCCCTTTTGCATTTTATATTCCCAGTGTTGCAATGTTCTATGCAAGCTTACAAGGAGTAGAATTTCATCATTATCCCCCTTTCCTTTTCTCTTTCCCTAATATTGAAATGGGGTTCTGCCATCTGTCACTTCTAATTCCAAAGGGACTTCCTTACATGCATGAATGAAAGAAACCAACAACAGCTACTAAATGATAATGCTGTGATGCCCTCTTTTAGTTTCTTTTTAGACAGCATCCTACATAATCTGGCACCATGTAATTTCAGGATGAATTTTGATTTCACAAACACTTCTTCCTCCTTAAGGCTGGAACAAGAAGTTTTTTTTTTTTTCAGTTTCAGACTTCGAAGGCTTACTCATGCTAACATTTTGAATCATAAGCAAGAATTCAAAGTTTTACAATCAGGGATTGAATATACAAACATAACATCTGCACTTCCAAATGCAGAAACAATAAACATATTATATTACAGATGTGGATACTTTCAAAAATGTAGTCATGTAGTCCAAATATATGGTTTTCTTTTCCATTTTCTCACCTGTGTTATATCAATTTTGATGTTTGGACATTTAATATGTTGGTATTAAAATTTACCATCAAATAACTTTTTCAAGAATGTGCATTTACATTACCTTTCTTGAGATTTTAATTTTCATCTGGATAATAATGATGAATTCAGGGTCTGGACATACACTCTATATTGCAGCCAAGTATTTACGACTATTAAGTCAAAGAGAACCAATTTGTTTTAAGGAACTGAAAATTCTTAATGCTAAGGTATATCAAGTGCTAATGCCTTTAAAAATACTTACAACAATTTTCTGAGAATATGGTTTGATAGGAAATAATATATAGATTTAGTCTACTATTATGCAATTCTCTGCACAAGAGTTGCTGAATTTGGGTTATTTTATTTAGAAGATTACAAAAAAATCTTTTTCTTTTCTGGAATTTGCTCCTAATTAATGGTATTTTAATTTGTGCAGCACACCTGCTGGATTCTGGCAGTTTTGATGATATAGATATGTATTGTGAATATGGAGCTCTATTCCAATGAATAAAGCCAAGACAAAATATATTTTTGATTACATTAAAATACATCAATTAAATTGCATCAGCCTTGTCCGTGTGCCTCTACTGCATTCACTTGTGTTCTAAATGAATTAAGTTCTTTTTTTTAAAAAAAGATTTTTTTAAATTTTTGAATAAAGAAAAAAACCCACAAAACCATCTTCCATTACAAATTGTAGAAAGTGTGTCGATTGGTTACAAAAACTTCCGTGCATCCCTTCCACAGTCATCACCTAGAATTCATATCAAATCATATATTTTAAATCAAGTATATTTTTATATATTACTGTCATCATACCTCAACCTTCTAAATGAACTAAGTTCTAATTGTAAGCTGAATCCTCCATATGCTACTTGACCTTAATTACATTACTTTTCCTACTTCTGCCATATGTGAGAATTATTTTTAGCTATTGGAACGAAAACATCTCCCAGATGTTCTTATTTTTAATTATTCCTAAACCACCAAAGTAACAAGTGTTCCTTCTACCAGGGTAACATTAATCATTGATATCTTAGGTTTTGTGCTTAGCTTTGGTTTACCGGTTGTGGGCTGTATAAATCCTGATTACAGTTTTCTGTATCTGTTCAGTGGCTGTCTGGCTTTTGGAAGTGGTGATCCTATGGTCCAAGTATGGTTCAGATCTCTAAGCAATCAAACAAATAGTTAAAAAATGAAATTGTGAAGGTATGCATGTATATTTCCTCTTCTCTATACACACCCTTCTCTATACACAATCTTTGATCAATTGTCCGTAGGGCAGTTATAAAAGTACACACCAATCAAAACAACAACTAGAAGTGTAGGAGAGCTTATATATAAGCGTTTAGCCTTTCACTTTCAGGTTTTCACAAATATCTCATACATGGTCTCTCAAGACAGTATGGAAAATAGGTCTCAGTTATACACAGGGGTGGTATTTACTTACCTCCCCTACCGGTTCGCAAATGTGAGCATGCTCACTCACTTTGCTCACACGCACCACTTCCACGCATGCGCTAAGCCTTCCATGCATGTGCTTTTTGCTAAAAAAGGGATGCCGTAGAGCAGGGCAGGTGGGCGGGGCCACCCGTGATTTCTGCTACTGGTTCTGGCAGAATGGTCCAAACTGGCAAAATACCACCTCTGGTTATACCTGACATTTGCTGGTGTGAGAAAGTACCAGCCATTGATAAGATGGTGAATAGCTTTTCTGTCACTGTATTTCTTGTTGTAACTAACTTTTTATTTAGATCCAGCCATTTTTAATTTGGTGGTCAGGAGGCATGTGTGAAGAAACACTGGTTGAAGAAAGAATAGATTTGTTGATATGGGAGTGTTGGGTCTGGATCAAATGAAAGATTCGAAGGCTGCTAAAAAATTAGCCATGATTGCCTGGCAATGCAACATGATGCATGTTTGCTTTGACACATTGCCTACTATATTACCCGAAGGAGTAAAGTCTTATCAATGGTTAAGGCTGTAAGGCTGCAGAGAGCTTCATCCATTCCAGGCTTTTCTGCTTTCAATCTTGTTTCATTGCCTGCTGAAGTCTGAAAGGAATTTCCTAAATGAAATCCTGCTTTCCTTTAATTTCAAGGAGTCTTGTAGGAACTTCTGCAAGGAGGGGAGGGCTAAAATCTCTGCTGGCCTTTGCGACTATGCAACTGAAAACCTGCTCCTTTTTATATACATCATGCATACCACACTTTTTTTTAAAAAAAGGGTGGGACTCAACTGCATTGTTGTGTCCACCATTTTGACTCTTTTGACCCCCTTCTCCCCATTCCTGTATTTGATCACTAAAAAGAAACTGCAGACTGCACATTAAGATGACTACATAATGCATATAACAAAAGGACTGTAAGGCTGCAGTCATGTGGTTCTCTGGGGGAATGTTCAAGACCTTTGGCTAACCTTTTTGGCAACCAGTGCCGAAAGCATATGCACATGCACGCCCATAATGCAATGTGCATGTGTGCACACCCCTGTGCGCCCCAGCTCCCGTGCATGTGTGCGTGACACCCACCTGTGTTACGCCATGCCCCCATTCATGTGCAAGTGATCCCACATGTTGCGCCCCATCCCCCACGCATACATGCACATCTCCTGCTTGCGCAGCAGAGACTCCAAAACTAGCTGGATGGCAGGAGGCGCCCCGTGCATGCACGGCAGAGCTGAGCTGGTGTGACGGCTCACGTGGCTGCAGGAAGGGTGTGCTATAGGTTTGCCCTCACGGTTCTAGACACAAATGGATAGTTCAGAGAATTGGAAGGTAGCCTGCTTTTGAAAGGGAGAGAAACAAATTTGTAAAGCCACACATCCTCTAGAGGGCAGTGTTCCCCAACCTTGGCAACTTTAAGATGGGTGAACTTCAACTCCCAGAATTGAAGCTGCCTGGGGAATTCTGGGATTTGAAGTCCACCCATCCTAAAGTTGCCAAGATTGAACACCATTTCCGTATGGGACCATCTGCAACTCTACTACAATTCATTAGCGTTGGTGCTTATACTGGTTGTGACTAAATGACGGCCAGGTCTAGAGGAGGAAATGGATGCCAAATCTGAAAGTTGTGCACATCAAATTATTCTCCTTTCAGTGAAATCAACAGAAGGTGTTTTTTTTAAAAAAGAATTACAAGAGGAAAATCAATATGAACATATATCCTTTTTATTACTTCACAGAACATACCCAGCAGGAGTTTGCAGGAGTGGGGCTCTGTGGGACATTTCCATGAGCCTATGGATAAAGGTCAGGTGAGCGTGTGTAATTCAGATTCAGTGCTTAGCCAAAACAAAGAAAGGACAAAAGGAAATACACCACCATATTAGAGCTTGTTTTCACTCTCTGAAACTGTTACTTAATGCTTCCCCTTATCCGGAGAGCTCGAATACTTATCACTATAACAATTGTGTAAGAAATCAGTGTTATCTTGATAGCACTGAAGGCAAAATGGCATCTTTAGGCAGCGACTTCCAAAAACTTTCCCCTTCAGTGGAAGAAGTTGCAAACTTGCCAATTTATTTTAGTTTAGCCTATTATGAGGCACAACCTCTGTGGCTAATTTCTAGTTCTAAGTGTTCTGCAAAGCCAAAAAAAAGGTGAATGAAATAAATCATGATTCATGTGGCTAAATGTGTGATGTAAACACAGCCACTGCTTTTGCCAGGACAAACTTGTTAGCTACATAAATTTAGTCAATAACAGGAATGAAACTGCATTTGAATCCCAATTCTATAAGTATCTTCTGCATATATTAGATTTGGTAACTTTAGGAGAGAGATACTTAACCCATCTATTTTTACTTGTTATATCAGAAATATACAACTTTTTAATGCCACGGTAATAGGAGGGGGTCGTGGGAGGCTGAATTGAAGCCTTTGAACTAGGGTGCGGGAGTCCCTTGGACTGCAAGGAGATCAAACCAGTCAGTCCTAGAAGAGATCAACCCTGACTGCTCTTTTGAAGGCCAGATCCTGAAGATGAAACTTAAATATTTTGGCTACCTAATGAGAAGGAAGGACTCACTGGAGAAGAGCCTAATGATGGAATGATTGAGAGCAAAAGAAGGGGACGACAGAGAATGAGGTGGCTGGATGAAGTCACTGAAGCAGTTGGTGTGAGCTTAAATGGATTCTGGGGGATGGTAGAGGACAGGAAGGCCTGGAGGAACATTGTCCATGGGGTCATGATGGGTCAGAAACGACTTTGCAACTAACAACAAGTGGGAGGGAAATGCTACAATAGGAAGACAATGGTGTAAGGGCGCTATGTTTTTTGGGGGGAGGGATATGTATCCCTTGTCTTCTCCTCCTCCTTTCTTCTTTTCCCCTTTCAGGAAGTGGTAAATTATGTTATCCAGTTGTAGCAATCAGATAATTAAAATTTGGCAGTAGAGTTGGATGATTTTCCTGAGACTGTGAAAAAGTATCTCATGGGTCACAGACAGCTTTGTGGCTGAATATTACCATTCCCTACCCACCATAAGTAAAGATGCTACTCCAGGGGTGTCAAACTGGCGACCCATGGGCCGGATGTGTCACACACATGCCATGCCCACTCCAGCTCTGCAAAGAGGAAAATGTTATGAAACGTCACGTGACAGCAACTTGATGTGGCGAGTTTGATATCTGTGTGCTATCCTATGCATCAATCGCTTAGGCTTGTAATTTTCAGTTTCTCATGCCACTTTAAAAAAAACCCAGTGTTTTTTTCCTTATATATTCAGAAAGAAGTAGCTTGTATTTGTCTAAGCTTCTATCTACCATTTGTCTAAGCCTCTATCTACCAGTGGCCCAAGACAAAGTTGTATATTGATTGTGGGAATATTCAAAGCATAATGATTTTGTATTCCTGGCAAGATCCTTGTTTGCATTTTGGCTCAAGGAAATTCATCAGGGAGATGTCCTTATTTATAGTGATCATAATGTGGCAGCTGTCTATTTATTTCTGTAGATTAGAGTACTTCAATAATGTTAAATAAATACATAACAATATGAACCTTCACAATAATTTGGGTAATTAAAATAGCTGGATATTACCCTGTTTCCCTGAAACTAAGACCTCCCCGGAAATATTGCAACACAGCAGCAGCCATGAGGTGACCATGTTCGCTGCCTCCTGCACCTCAAAAATAATAAGATCTCCCCAAAAATAAGGCCAAAGTACTTATTTCAGGGGTCAAAAGAAAATAACACCCTGTCTTATTTTTGGGGAAACATGTTATATTTTGGAGAAGAGAGAAAAACCTGTTTTTTTATTGCATTGCCTACCACAAACACTGCAGAAGAACATGCAAAATCTAATTAAGTTGAAGAATTGGACCTAGTTTTGATGGGCTGCAAGCATCAGTTTTCTTTAAGCTGTTGCCTTCCAAATACAATTACTTTTGGTTCCCGTCAGCCATCCTATTTTATGAGTGCAAGCCCACCTATCCAGAAGGAATTGTTCATGCCAAGGATTCCAAGTTGGGCCAAATCATGGATGTTGTCATCAAATACCAAGCCTAAATAAGTTTTCTATAGGAAATTTGTTAGGGAGAATTTCTTACCGCTCAGTCCTAGGTTAAAAAGGTAGCCTCATTAATTTCTTTTCAATTTTCTCCTCTTGTTTTAGGCAACAAAGGAAGAAATGGAGAAGGATGAATTACTTTTCTTTCATGAACATATTTGTGCTCAAATCATTAGTGATTCAGGCCTAAAATCCAAAGAAACTGATAAAAAGAACAGTTTCAATAACGTTGGGATTCTACTTGTTCAGAGTCTTCTTATTCAGATGGTACAATTCACCACAAAGGCAGCATGGTGCTGCACATCCATGTTAGTAGAGTATGTTCAATGGATGTGAACAGCTCAAAGAAATATGAACAAACAATTCAGAGTCAAACAGCTGGCTTTCTGCTTCAATTTAACTGCTCCCCCACAAAGGGAGGCCTAAATCTATTAAGTGAACTCTGTGGAAATTCAGTGACAATTCTTGAAGACACAAGATTTATGTAGGTTTCAATAAAACAGCTGAAGAAACAGCATTCTTCCAAAAAGCTTCTGAAACAGTGGTTGGTAAAGCAGTATATTTAACTGATTCTCTAGAGTATCCTAGTTTAATAACATGTCACGCTACAGTACATCAGATTAGGGTATAGCCTTGTAGCTATAATATAAGCTGCAGGACCATGAAGTCATAAGACATGATAATGAGACATCCCAGGCTGGTGTAATGTGGACTAAAGAAAATGGCTGCAGCTTGTGATCCCTTTGGCACAATGGCGGGTTCCGGATCCCGGGATTCCAGGCCCAGCATCTCCCACATGCACATGTGCACATACACGCAGTGAATGCATGCATCATTACATCCACGACGCCTCCGCAATGCTCCACCTGCTCGGCGGAGCATCGATCAAGTGCCGTATGCTCCAAGCGCCGAAGAGCTCAAATACAGGTAAGGAGCTCAGGCGGGCAGGTGGGCCATCCGGAGCAACGTACTGGAACGGTACCTGGTGCTCCCAGCAGGCACCGGTACACCTGTACCAGGGCGTGCCGCCTGCAGCCCAACACTGCTTTGGCAGCACATACACTAAAACTGAAACACTATAGAGAAGATATCATTCAAAACAAGTTTCTCTTGGATATTTCTAATCAGTGTGATAGAATAGAATAGAATAATAGAATAGAATAGAATTCTTTATTGGCCAAGTGTGATAGGACACACAAAGAATTTGTCTTCAGGGCATAAGCTCTCAGTTTTCATAAAAGTTATACGTGATAAATCAGGATCATAATCATCATAAAAATATATTCATCATAAATCATAAGATACAATACTTAGTGATAGTCATAGGATACTAAATAAACTATCAATATAAATCATACTAGGAAACTAAATAAAACAATATAAACCATAAAGGTACAAGTAACAAAGTTATAATCATAACTAGAAAAGGAGATAAGTAATAGGAAAGATGAGAAGAGTAATAGTAATACAGTCTTACTAAATTGTGGGAATTAGTTGTTTAGCAGAGTGATGGTGTGGGGGGAAACTGTCCTTGTCTCTAGTTGTACAATGTCCTATAGTAGAGATGTCAAGGCCAGCCTGGAAATATCAAAGGACCAGCCTGTGGGGCCTCTGCTAGCCAAAAATGGGCAGCGCAGGGTTTCCGTTTTTCAGCCAATTTTCGGGCGGCAGAGTGCTGCAGGAGGCCATGGAGGGCAGAAACGAGGTGTGGGGGAGACTGTTTTAATACAACACAATAGCAGAGTTGGAAGGGTCTTCTAGTCCAACCTCTTGCCTAGGCAGGAAACCCTATACTGTTTCAGACAAATGGCTATCCAACATCTTCTTAAAGTCTAAGTTCTTAGTTCTAAGTTGCTTCTCTCCTTGATCAGTTTCCACCCATTGCTTCTTGTTCTACCCTGAAGTGCCTTGGATAATAGTTTGACTCCCTCTTCTTTGTGGCAACCCCTGAGATATTGAAATACTGCTATCATGTCTCCCCTAGTCCTTCTTTTCATTAAACTACACATACCCAGTTCCTGCAACCGTTCTTCATCTGATTTAGTCTCCTGTCCCCTAATCTTCTTTGTTGTTCTTCTCTGCACTCTTTCTAGAGTCTCCACATCTTTTCTACATCGTGGCGACCAAAACTGAATGCAATATTCCAAGTGTGGCCTTACCAAGGCATTATAAACTGGTATTAACTCTTCACATGAACTTGATTCTATCCCTCTGTTTATGCAGCCTAGAACTGTGTTGGCTTTTTTGGCCGCTGCTGCACACTGCTGGCTCATATTTAAATGGTTGTCCAGTAGGATTCCAAGATCCCTCTCACAGTTACTACTATTGAGCAAGGTACCACCTATACTGTACCTGATCTGTAAAGTGCTGCCGAAGGCCATTCAGGCCAAAAAGGAGGCTGCAGGAGGCATCCGTCCGTCTCCCCTGCCTGCAGAGGAGAACTACAATGCTGATCTGGCCCTCGAAGAAAGCCAGTTTGACAAACCCAGCCCTCCAGTTTCATTGTAATGGTACAAGTTAAAAAAACTTATGTCCAGGATATGAGCGTCTGTAGATATTTTCACGGTCCTCTTTTTGACTTGTGCAGTATATAGGTCCTCAATTTGAAGCCAGGTTGGTAGCAATTGTTTTTTTCTCCAGTTCTAATTATTGGTTGAAGTCTGTGTCTGTCTTGTTTGGTTGCAGAGCCAAACCAGACAGTTATAGAGGTTCAGATGACAAACTCAATCATTCCTCTGTATAACTGTATCAGCAGCTCCTTGGGCAGTTTGAGCTTCCTGAGTTGGCACAGAAAGAACATTCTTTGTTGTGCTTTTTTGATGATGTTTTGGATGTTAGGTGTCCATTTTAAGTCTTGTTATTATAGAACTTAGAAACGTGAAGGTCTCTACTGTTGATACTGTGTTGTCTAGTATTGTAAGAGGTAGCAGTATTGAAGGTTTTCTCCTAAAATTGACCATCATTTTTGAGTGTGTTTAGTTCAAAGATTGTTCTGGTTGCACCACAAGGCTAATTGTTCAACCTCTCGTCCGTCTGCAGATTCGTCACCTCAAATGAGACCAATCATATATGTAGTGATATTTCCCATAATATATATAGTGCTATTTAAGGAAGAAATGCATTTTAATGAGAGGTGTTTGGCTCTCTCTATGTCCCCATACCTAATTTAAATGCTTAACTATAGAACTGCTGTGGTGTTACCTTCTTCACCATGGTCCTTCATTTTGGATGAGGGTTTTGATGTCCCCATTCCCCCAGTGCCTGTCTTAGAACAGGTTTTTCTAAATGAGTGGCCTCCAGATGCATGAGTTCTATTTCTATACTGTTCCCAACCAATGTGAACTGTGGTTCTAGGTAGCCCAAAGCTACTTTCCATTTTTTAAAAAAATTATCTGTATTTTTACCAAGTGTAAGCAAGATTAATCCTTAGCAATACCCTGTCTGATATACATTCGGTATTATATAATATAAGCATTTTTATCATGAAAGGTTCTTGTATATTGTATAAATGTCACTGTTTATTGTGGACAACTCTTCCTCCATTTGGCTGCTCTAGACTATAAAAGCTATTGGCTATTCAGAATGGCTAAGCCAGTTATCATAAAGCTGGTACCACACCAATCTCTCCTGCCAATTTTGCAGAACTTCAAGGGAGAATTTGACAATTATTTGAGATAACAGCCCCCTTGAAGCTGTTTTGTGAAGCAGTACAATCCCTTTGCTTCCAAGAAAAATGGCTTGCTTTCCTATGCAACCTCTTCAAAAACAATTTTGGCTTTTGTTAACACTGGAGGGCGGTAAGAGGAGGCTGAGACAGCGATTTCTACTATAGTTTAATCAATCTCCCCACTATTTAATTTATAGTGTTTTCATAGCCTCATCCAGCTACTGCTGAAGTGATAGAAATATTGTTCTCATTGTTCCTATTTTGGCAGAACTGTAGAGAAGCTGTATGTTGCTAGTAAGGAAATGAACACAAAATCTTTAGCTCTTAGGAAAACTGCAAGAAATTTCTGCACACATATAAAGAGTGCTTCTAATTCCTTTGTCAGTCTTCTGGGTATCAGAAGAAACTTCTTCTGCCTTTGAAAGTAGTGGAATTAACTAAGAGGAAAATAAACAAACAGGCAAACAAATAAGACAATGGTGAGACATCAAGGTGATAAGAAATATTGCATTGTGGCAAACTGTGTTAAAAAAAAGCAAATTATGTTAACTTCACAGTGTGAGACAAATCAAAGCCAACTTGCGCAGACCAGGTCTTTGATGCCGGCTGCACTGTGCTTTTGCTATTAATGTCTTCAAGATAGTCTCCTCACTGATTTCATTGTTTTGAAGTTTTCTTCTAAAGCAGGGTGCTAAAAGCTTTTGAAACAAAGTCCCCTCCTCCCATAAGATGTTAATAAAAGGAAATGCTCATCCCACCTCACCCCTTGAAAGCATTTAAAAAGCAATAGAAATTCATGATGCAGTCATAGCAGTGAGCTTCCATGCTGTAATCAGCACCATAAAGGGTCTGTAATACAAAGACGAACATTTGAATTTATCACAATGCAAAACAGACCTGGAAATACCAGAAGGTAATCTGCATTTCATATTTTCCCAGTTGTAGCTACGAACTCCTAAACAGCCGACCATTTCCATAAAGCAAAACGGGGATTCATCAAATGTTATCTTTTGAACAGTTTTATTCATTTAAGATACTGAGTAAAACATGAATGTCATCACTTGGATTTTCCAGTTTCCAGTGGTGCAAGATTGAAGATGAGTGCTTCTCAAGTATGCGTTGGGCATCTGTCACCCCTGTTCAGCTCACTAATTTATAAGAGTAATCAGAATATCCAAAATACTTCTGATACTTTAGCCAGCTCAATAGATCTTATAATAACTAGTTATTGTTAATATAATATAATATAATATAATATAATATAATATAATATAATATAATATAATATAATATAATATAATATAATATAATATAATATAATATAATATAATATAATATAATATAATATAATATTATATTATATTATATTATATTATAATATAATAATTTGTTCTGTGCCGATATTGTTTCCAACCTCTTACTTCTCTAATAAAAATAATTTTCCTTTCTTGTCTAAAATGTTTCAAGGTGCCAGCATTCATCTATGGCTTTACTTGCCTCGGTGACCTCTCAATGACATTTACAAATGTTACACACCTCTTGATTTCCCATAAGTCACTTCTGGATATATTCCTCAAGGCATACTCATTTTTCAAACGCATACTGTTAGCTCCCTGAAAAATTGTTCTGCTGACAAGTGCAAATATTCGGGGTTTGATCTAAAACGTACACAACCAGAGCTTGGGTTTTGAAATAATACTTCCAAAGTTAATTTGAAGTTGCCTCCTCTAATGTACAACATATCTAGATGATAGCGACCCCACTGTCAAATATAACAACAATAAAAACATTATATAGAATATGAAACAAAAAACTGTCTTTCTTGATCCTTATTTTCCCTGTGTTATGTATTCTGTTAAATTAGTGTTTAATTTAAATTATTCTAAAGATAATATATTTAAAAAATCCCAGTGTAGATAGATTGCTTTTCCAGATACTTTTAATAGCCATTTATAACTATATGGAAACCTATACCTAGAGCTGACTCAAATGACTCTCAGAGATGGGCGTTAGAAATTCTGTACAGTATATAGCCCTACAGAACAAATAAAATGCAGAGTCCACATTCTTAAGCCTTTCTCTTAACTGTAACAGGAAACAGAAAAGTTTACCCAGAGTAGGACATAAGAGTATATACCCGTGACGGCGAACCTATGGCATGCATGCCCACGAATCCATGTTGTCTGGCACATGCAGCCTTGCCTGTTTGCCTTCCGGGTTTCTGGCGCACATGTGCGTGCGGTGATCAGCTGACCTTCGCGCGAGCGGCAGTGCTGTACATCGGTGTGTGCATGCGTGCCGGCCACCTATTTGTCGTATGCGCAGGCACACCAGAACCCAGAAGTTTGGCTTTTCCAGAGCACAATCCCTTCACATGCATTGCAGTGCCAAAAGCAGGCCTGCGCATGTGTGCCAGCAAGCTGATCGTTGGGCGTGCATGTGCACTAGAACCCGGAAGTTTGGTTTTCTGGAATGTGGCCCTGACGAGAGCATGTGCGTGCGATGTTTCCGTGTGACCTTTTCACCACTCGGTGCCGAAAAAGTTCGCCATCACTGGTATATACCATTGATGCAACCTTATAAACGCTGCCATCTACTGGTTGGCTATAGTTGCATAAAATACATAAACATGTATTCCAACAATGGGAAGTTCTTTTAATGATAGGATCTGAGTGTCCACTTCGTGCACTCAAACAATGTACTAAAGATCCGGAAATCCAACAAGATCAGGTTGCTCTTATCAAGAATTTTCTTTTTAGTAGTCAAACTCCCCCTTTTAAAGCAACAAGATACTTATAACTGTCCCTAAAATTCGAAGGTACATTGCACTGCAATGTACTTCCCACAGTATTTTTTTAGGCTGATATAAAGAATACCATATGAGCTGAGACTGTGCCCCTGTGGACAAAGGGCCATTGAAACTACAGCTCGTGCCCTGCTGTAATGCATCTTCCATAAGGACTCACAGGCTCAATTTATAATACCTCACTTAATAAAATACCCAGGAAATACTGATTTCTTTTATGTATTGTAAGCAAAATTAGGCAGACTCTAACTGTCCCTTGACCACTAATCACAGTATATTATTTTGTCTGTTTTTTATTTTTTAATTATTATTATTTTTAATGCTTTTATTATTTAATGTTTGTCTGTCCATAATAAAAATTGTTTGGGAAAAAAGCTAATTTCAGAGATGTCTTAAACAATATTAAAAAAATATTCACTTTTCAACAATTTGTGCATATATATTTAGGAATCTTTATTTGCCCTTATAAGATTCGTGTCCTTAAACTATCTCTATTACAACTTCATTCTATTAATTGTGTGATCTTAACTGATTATTTATCAAAAAGGAAAGAAGAGATTTTTGTTTATTTGTGTACAAAACAATACTGTCCAATCAGATATTCTGTTTCAAGATCTGACGTGATCCAGAACATCACAAGCCATCTCCTTACCTAGAAGGTTACTTCCAGAATGGGATTGAACATACCTGGAATGCTCTGATTGATGCATCACAATGGAAAAAATCAGAACACTCTGAGGAAGTTGTCAGAAGATGCTGTGTTGACCATTTCACACAAGAATAAAAACATTGGCCAGTAATGGAAGTGAAATGAAGGCCATCCAGGTAAACTTGGATAGTGTTGAAAAACTAAAATGGATCAGCTTCTCAGAATTCCTCTCTGGAATAAAGAAAACCCTAACCCAACTTTTATTACACTTGGTGCTTTTTCTTCTATCTTAGGCAAAATAAGTTTTATGCAAGTTCAAGGACTTAAATTCTTATTTTGGAATAAATAGCAAAAGAGTGGGTGATTAGAACATTGGTTTCAGAAAGTTATAAATGGACTAAGAAGACTTTTCTTCCTTTTCCCTGCATTTTTTCTTTTTCTATTTTTCTTACTTGAATTCATTTTTTATCTTTGTATCTGTCATTGTTCTCTCTCTCTCTCTCTCTCTCCCTCCCTCCCTCCCTCCTTCTCCCCTCTCTTGAATTGCTGCCTAAAAAAAGCAATTTTAACAACCTATAGATCTTGCACTTCTTCATATACTGATGTTATTAGGTTGATTTACAATATTCACCATCTAACTTTCTTACAACTCCTGTTCCATACAATATTCTTATTCCTACTTCCTATATTTCTTTTTATAGAGGTTATGTGAGTAATTACATAACATATGTTTTACTTGTATATCATCCTATTGCTAATCTATAAGTTTTATATATACCCTTTTTTGTTATAACCTATAGCAGTGATGGCAAACCTTTTTTGGCTGCCGTGCCAAAAGCAGGGGGAACACAGGGGAGTCGTGCGCCGGTGTGCCGCACTCATAATGCTGTGTGTGCCTACTCCCCAGCGTGAGCATGCATGCAATCAGTGAACCCCCCGCTTTTGCCATGGTTTTTTCACCTTCCCCAGGCTCCAGCAGCTTTCTACAAGCCTGGGGAGGGTGAAAACAGCCTCCCTGTCCCCCCAGATGCCCTCCAGAGGCCTCAGGAGCTTCCTTGCAGTCTCTGGAGGGCAAAAAAATGACCTACGGGGAACCTGGAAGTTCAGAAATGGTGACTTCCAGTTTGTCTGAAGGGCCTATTTTCGACCTCCGGAGCCTTCAGGCGGCTTCCCTGAAGGCTCCTGAGGACGAAAAATGGACCTACCGACAACTGGAAGTCACTTCGGGTTTGTTCGTAGGGCCGGTTTTTGCCCTCCGGAGCTTTCAGGGAAGCTGCCTGAAGCTCCCTGAAGGCTCCGGAGGTCGAAAATTGTCCTTACAGACAAACCGGAAGTCATCATTCTCAAACTTTCGGGTTCCCTGCAGGGCCGATCTCCGGAGCCTTCAAGAGGCTTTCTTGTGAAGGCGCCGGAGGGCAAAAACGGTCCTACGAGCAAACCGGAAGTCCATTCCTGACCTTCTGGTTTGCCCATAGGGCTGGTTTTTCGTGCTTTGGAGGCTTCAGGGAAGCCGCCGGAGAGCGAAAAGCAGCCTCAAAAGAAGGCCGAAGTCAGTTGGCCAGCGTACACATGCACACTGGCCAGCTGACAGGGCAACACCTTGTGTGCCCTGACAAATGGCTCTGTGTGCCACCTGTGGCACGCGTGCCATAGGTTCGCCATCACGGACCTATAGCAATTGTAAATATTTTACATTATCAGCTGATTTAAAAAGAAGGGTAGTTCAAAATATAGGTAGAGTCATTGATTGAACCAATTATTCATTTTCCCAGATCAATAATTCAAACTCTATTTGGAAAAATTAATAGTACTAAATTATAATTAAATAAAGTACCAAGACGTCTAAATCAAAAAAGTATCAAAACTCTTCATAAAAAGTCATTTTATACACAAAAAAATGACCTCTACTTCTAGGTGCACAATGCTTGCAGATGCTTCATTATCCAGTTAGGTAACATCATCGGTGCTATGAGTATAGAGTTTTCTCCCTTTTTATACACAAAGATTTGTTCTATTGTACAGAATGTTTAGTTTGATTTATTGAAGTTTTCTCTGTGAAAAAGAAAACCCAGCCACATGCCAAATTCCAAAATCCTGATTAAAAGTCAAATAAACCTCTTGAATTCATAAAGTGGAAAAAAGTAATTAGATTAGAAAGAATGCTCTCCTTTAAGTCAGACCTAACACCTGGTGTATTCATGGGCATGTCTTTATAATTTTTATGATAGCAACACAGAAAGAGTTTTGGGGTATTAGATTTCTAAATTTTGTTACTTGAAGCTCTCTTTTCTGGTATAAAGTCAGACAATCTCCTCACTCTTGTGATGTTTTTTTTTACAGTGAAGACAAAGGAAGGAAACCCCCCTCCCCTTCTCCCTGTGGAAGGTAAAGAAAAATGGCCTTCAGAGAAGCTAGGGAGATATTGAATGGAGGGGAAGATCCATGGAATTCCAGAAGGAAGGAAGGCACCAAAGTTCTCACCAATTGAAATCCCATTGCTCTCTTGTAGTATCTTTGATGCAGAACGGGAACCAATCATAGATTACCTCAGTTTCCTATGCCAGCCTCACAGCTTGTTCTGTCAGGTCAACCTTTGCATGGCAACAAAGCCAAAGCTTCTAATGCTTTGGAGCTTTGAGTCAATCATGGCGGAATGTGTGTTGACATTTTCTTGGGAATGCACAATTGGAGGCATATTCCCAAACTCATTACATACAGGATGATAAAATATAGTGTTGATGTAAATATAAATAATATTCATTTCCAGATTCATACTGGGGATGTGCTCCCTGCATGAATGTGTTTGTGAAATTCATGTTTTTCAGTTAATTCAATTTTACAGGGTGGCTCAATGGCTAAGATGCTGAGCCTTGGCGGTTTGAGTCCCAAGTGCCGCATAATGGAGTGAGCTCCAATTACTTGTCCCAGCATCTGCCAAACTAGCAGTTCGAAAGCATGTAAAAATGCAAGTAGAAAAATAGGAACCACCTTTGGTGGGAAGGTAACAGCGTTCCGTGCACCTTCAGCATTTAGTCATGCTGGCCACATGACCACGGAAAAGTGTTTGGATAGCACTAGCTGTTCGGCTTTGAAACGGAGATGAGCACCGCCCTCTAGAGTCGGGAATGACTAGCACATATGTTCAAGGGGAACCTTTACCTTTATCTTAATTTTACTTTACAAAGGCAATTGACAAATGAAAAAAGATTTGGATTTGGAAATATTTTGGATTTTATGTGGACACAGCTTGCCTCTGCAGTTCATTAAAACGGCCTGGTATCTCCCCCCCCCCAATTTTTATTGAAACCCAATAATTGAAATTATTGGGTTTCAATAAAAAAAACCTGCTGCTGCTTTAAGAGTGCTGTTCACGAATGGATTCCTTAAAACAGTGTATCGGGTAGAGAGGTCTGAAAAAATAGGTCTGCTTTGATTACTAGCAAAGATAGGTTGCGGCAATGTGAAACATTGACATTTTTCAAAAAATATTTTTTGACTTTATTTTTAAAGCATGCAAAACCTTCATTGGCAGTATTCCTATTGCATTTTGCCTTGTATCCCAGTGGTGCTAATAAAACATAATAGGGTATATGTTGTGGTTGTGTAACGAGAAATCCTCTGCATATTTCCCTAGAGATAACAGCCCCTAAACTTAATGAGATATGTGTGTGAGTAAGCATGTATAAGACTGAACTCTTAGAATGAGGAACTTAGTCTCTATGAATGTGAGAAAGCAATTTTAGAATTAGCTTTATTTCCTTATTTGCACTGAGTTGGTTGATAAACAAGGCGACTTGTCAATTGGAATTTCCGATGCTGGGCTCCAAATACTGTTTGACTGATTTCAGATTTGGATCCATTTGTCTAACTTCACGATTGTGCTAATACCAAACCTCTATCATCCATTCAAGAGGGACAGAGAAGACAGTTCTTCTTCTCAGATCTAATGAGCAAGGTAATTATGACAAACTTCTAAAATTAAGCCTCATAGGTGATGTTCTGTTACAATATGAAATTTAAAGCTCATTCAGGCTCTCAGCCAAAACGTGTGTGGAAGAGAAATAAAATGATTTAGCATAAGGTTATATATATTATTCTTTTCTTTTTCAGTTCTTCACTTCAACTTTCATTAATACCTAATCATCAAATGTATGAACACCTGAGTAGACATAGCTGGATAATTAAGTACACCTTAAATTAAAAATGAACCATAATTTTACCCCACCTTCTTTTAATTGCTAATATTCATATACAATATGACTCTATTTAATTATACGGCAGAAACTTGCTTTTCTTTAACTAGTACAATTATGCCACCAAAAGGGTTACAAACATATTGAAAATAAGAATGCCATGACTGATTTTGATTATTCACATCAATCAATCGTAGAGGAATTTTCACTACTGAAGCCATCTATCCATTGGGAATGCTTCTGCTGTATATTGGAATGTGGAATGATAGTAATACATTGGATTCCAAGAGACCTTGGTATACTAAATATCTATTTGAATGTTCTCAATACACCTCAATAACTCACTGCCAGTTCAAATTTGATGCTCACCAGCTAAGGACATGGATAGCTCCAGTCTCCATTAGAAAACTTTATCCTTGAAAGAGTTTCATTGCTGGAATCTGCATTTATCATTTGTATCCTATGTAGGCCATCAAACTCCCTCCTTAAATTACTTCAGAGATCTCCTCATAATTCAGTTTTTTTGCAGCCTGGATCTCAAATATTGTTTTCCCATCTTTGTACTTTGAGACATAAGCTATAACTCACGCTGGTTTGGCTTTGATTGTTAGCCTGATTTGCTGATTAATTTTTCTTGTGCGTTGGTTTTGAGTGCATCTTTTTGCAATTAGCCTCAGCTTATATCGCTGTTGTATCTATACAATGCTTTGAATTTTATATGATTTGGAAATGGTGCTCCAGAACACACAGAAGGAAGCACATAGTATGGGATTGCAACTTATTTAAGGCAGAGGTCCTCAACCCCCATGCCATGGCCCACTACTAAGCCTTGACTCTTTTGAGACCAGGTTGCAGAATTTGCGTGTGAGCATGTGCACATATGCCCAATTGCATGAGCAGCAGGTGAGTGCTGTACGTGGGCTCCATTTCCATGAGTAGCACACATTTGTGCCCACCGCTTGTACAAATGAACTGCTGCATGCACACTTGTCCAGCATGCATGCGGAACTGCCCCCTCTCCACCCTCTCCATCAGCCACAAAGCCAAACTCTGATTTAAGCCATCTTGTCTATTTCCCAGGATCATGGGGACTGTTGTGGGAACATTTCAGTGGTGGGTTCCTGCCGGATCGCACCGGATCGCACGCTCCCTTTCGGCGATAAATCCGGAAGTACGGTCTTGCCCTGCCCCTGGCAACGGGACGACGCTTGCCTGCGCTCCACCAGCTCGGCTGGGACCGGAGACGTTTCCTCAGCGGAGCGGAGCGCCTGAAAGAGACGCAGGCTCAGCCTGCCAGGCTGCCACCGCTCCACTGAAGACATTGCTGAGCAGAGAAATGTCTCCGGTCCCAGCCGAGCTGGTGGAGCGCAGGCAAGCGTCGTCCCGTCACCAGGGGCGGGGCAAGACTGTACTTCCTGGTCTAGCGCCGAAAGGGAGCGCGTGATCCGGTGCGATCCGGCAGGAACCCACCACTGGAACATTTCCATTGCATCTCTGTGAAACAAATGTGGTTGATTTAATTTGTTTGGTTTGGTTTGGTTTGGTTTATTTGGATTTATATGCCGCCCTTCTCCAAAAGGACTCAGGGCGGCATACAACATTAAAAAACACACATCCCAAAAGTTAAAAAAGATTAAATCCATATCCAAAAAAACAAACCGAATTAAAAAAAACACAATACATTTAAAATAAGTTAAAATTAAAATTAATAGGCCAGGCCAGCTTGCTGGAAAAGCCAACTTTTTAGGGCGCTTCGGAAGGACCGGAGGTCAGGGATTATGCAAAGCTCCGGGGGCAGCTCATTCCAGAGGGAAGGTGCTCCCACAGAGAAGGCTCTCCCCCTGGGGGGTCACCAGCCGACACTGCGTGGCCGACGGCACCCTGAGGAGGCCAACTCTGTGGCCGGTGGGAGGCTACTGGTGGCAGTAGGTGGTCTCGCAGGTACCCTGGGCCTAAGCCATGGAGTGCTTTAAAGTTCATAATTAATACCTTGAATCGCACCCGGAAAACAACCGGCAACCAGTGCAGGCCGCCTAAAAGGGGTGTAACATGGGAGCACCTAGGTACCCCCATGACAACCTGCGCGGCCGCATTCTGGACCAGCTGAAGCCTCCGGGTGCTCTTCAAGGGCAGCCCCATGTAGAGAGCATTGCAGTAGTCCAGGTGAGAAAGGACGAGGGCATGAGTGACTGTGCATATTTGTGGTATACAGGTCCTGTGTATCTGCCTGTCTTCTGAAATGTCTCTTCCAAACAAAGACTCCATAATCCTAATAAGAACTTTGATATTCTGAATTCTGTTTATAAATTAAAACAAAATACATAGCCATAAAAGACAGGAAGTGTAAGCTTTTTTGTTATTGTTCCTTGTTTATTTAACCATCTTAGTCCCTTGCTTTGGACTGTACCAGTGGTGGGATTCAATTTTTTTTACTACTGGTTCTGTGGGCATGGCTTGGTGGGCATGGCAGGGGAAGGATACTGTAAAATCTCCATTCCCTCCCTACTCCTGGGGAAGGTTACTGCAAAATCCCCATTCCCTCCCAATCAGTTGGGACTCAGGAGGCAGAGAATAGATGGGGGTGGGGCCAGTTAGAGGTGGTATTTACCAGTTTTCTGAACTACTCAAATTTCTGCTACCGGTTCTCCAGAACTGGTCAGAACCTGCTGAATACCACCTCTGGACTGTACCTATATGGCCTTCCTTTGGACTGTACCTATGTGTATTTGTGCATGATAATTTAGAAGAAGAAAAAGAATGATTGAATCATCACAGTAGTTTACATTTTCTATTATTTTTTTGTCAAGTGTGCCTTTGTGAGAAAGGGTAGATGCCACATGGTTTGAGCATCTGCTCTTCCTATCCACTGTACAATTTTCATTTTCATTTATCTTCCCCTTCCCTATAATTTTCTCCTTGATGTCAGCTAAATCTCCTGCACATAACAATTAAGACAGGTACAGCATGTCCTTATCATATCCATTAATTTTTACTTCTCTGCTCTTCTTTTACAAGCATTCAGTCTGTTGTTGGCTCACATGGTGGCAGTACAGTTGGAAAGAGTGCAGAGGAGTTGTGCAGTTGAAGTAATGAAATTGTACATTAATCTAATGTGCCTCTTTGGAAAAGCAACACATTCTCTTTTAGGCTTTATTGGTCTACTGTGCTTGGCTGGAGAGAAGATTGAAACTGGGGGAAAAAAAAGTATTTGGTAGCTTAAAGAGTTCGTTTCATTTCATTGTATCTTCTTAGCAAACAGAGTCAGAGTCAAACATTTGAGTAAACTGCCCAAGATAAAATGTACTTATTGAATGCAGTCAGACACTTTGGTCAAATGCATCTGGGGCTTTGTTAGATCACAGATAACATGTCTTAAGAGTGCATACAAATCAGGAGCATTCTCTATGTAGTTACCCTCCAACAGGTTGGCAATAGACTGAGAAATGTCAATCATTATATATTACTCCTTCATTTGCATCATATTGGTATTCTAATGGCAGCCAATCTCCCTAAAAGTAAATGTATTGCCCCAAGGAAGCCAACACTTTACAATAATTCTTGGCTCTCTGAAGCAGAGATCTAAGAGACCATTTTGTGTCAGAGTCTTTGAGGCAAGTGGATTCATTTCTAGGGATACCTGCTGCTAGAAGAGTTCAAAGATTTTTTTCCCCCTCGACATATAAAATAAAGTGGCACTATTTGATTTTACTGTGAAACAGACTTGTTGGAGAAGTGTCCCCATCTCATTTTCTTGTCTGTTCTACCTTTTATAATTTTTCTCTGCCTACTCTTAACAGATTCATGACTCCAACTTCAAGCCTGTATAGTAGAAGATGGGTTCTGTGGAACTCGGTACAGCTTTCTGCTGAATATGGATGGTGGAGGTTACACCGCATATATTTTTTTTTTAAAAAGAAAGACGTTAGCATTTTAATTCTACACTTTGGAAGCACTAACCGAAGATTAAATGGCTTTATTAACCAATGAGCAGACCAGCAAGGAGAAAAAAAAAATTAAAACAATGATTAAACTTCTTTTGCAAAACTAAAGAGGGGGATAAAATGGAAAAGCATGAAATAGTATTTACAATAGTGTCGTCTATATTTTTGTGATAGTCTATCCATCTCAAGAAATGGTAGAATTCTACCACTCTAACTCCAGGATCACTACTCTGCAATACATGTGAGGTCCTGGTGCTCTTTGGCTGGTTTGAGAAGGCAGGAAAATCGGTGAGGGAGAAAACAAGGAGGAATAGCAGTGGTCATCTCATCTCTTCTCTTGTTATGCGTGTAACATTTGAATGGGATGAACCAATGAATAGAGTCTTTGTTCCATGGCATTGAATCTACCACATTGGAGTCTCATTAAGCCTACCTTTGTTACAGTAACTGTATAAGGATGACTCTACTGTTGGGCTTTACAATGCAACATATGCCATAAAGCTAATATCACCAGTAGATGGCACTCAATGACCGACCTCTTCCTCCCTCCCTCCCTCCCTCCCTCCCTCCCTCCCTCCCTCCCTCCATCCCACCCTCTCTCTCTCTCTCTCTCCTTTCAGATTCAAAATTCTCTTGTTTTAATCTGCTGTTTTTGAATACTTTGTTACATACTTCCCCAGAGCCTCACAACTGGGACAATGTTCAAATATTGAAAATAAATAAACAGGCCCCAATATTACGAGAAACCCATATCTCAAAAAGATTAATTCTTGCATGAGATCCTAGCCATGTTATCATCTCAAGAATATTTAAATAGGTTTACTGCTTTGGCACCCATGACATCAGGCTCACTCTATATAATCTCTGTAGATCTGTTGTGCAACATAGAGTTACTAAGAACAGTGATATTTGGGTCTGTTGTGTGTGTTTTTTCTCTTTTGTGGTAGTGGTGGGGGAGAGAAGGAAATGGAACAGAGCAAAAATATTTCAATTCCTTTTAAAAATTATACATTTTGTAAGTCAATTATCCTGACATGCACTGTTGTTGAAGACCAAACCATAGATAAACTGCTACTTGACAAAGACCTTTGCAAACTTTGCCTCATTTGTTCAGTGGCAACTATGAATGTTGCCTACAGAGGTGTCTGGAGGGCAGAGGGAAAAATTCAAGATGGCAAGTGTCCCTTGTGACTGAAGTCCTGCCTCTTTTTATATGTCTTGTATGTAACAAACATAAAAAGGGGTGAAGCATCATTCACATGGTTGCAAGGGCCGATTTGAATTATTTACTTTCTCCTCCCTGCAAGTGCTTTTACTAGAACTTTCATTGTCTACTCATTCACATTCACGTCTTCTCAACTCAAAATTTACCTATCCAGACTTGCTCTGAGTTCCAGAACAATTCACACACGTTGCCAAGATTCCTGGTGACCGCTGTGCCCAGTTTATTTATTTATTTCTTTATCTTCCAACTAGTCTAGACCTGTGCCACAAAATCTGCCCTGTTCCTATTTGGCACTTTTCTCACACTTGTGGTACTTTGTCCACCAGAGAATTATTGCCTCATAAAATTCATTATGGGAAGCACATGATGATTTGGGAACCATCTTAAACTATATCGTGTTTGGATTCTTTATTTTATCTTTTAAATATTATTTTAATTTTTTTAAAAGCCACCTTTATTATTCTTATAAATAACTTGAGGTAGCAAACATATCTAATATTCCTTCCATCTCCTATTTTCCCCCCATAATGACCACCTTGTAAGTGAGTTGGGCTGAGAGACAGTGACTAGCCCAAAGTCACCTAGCCAGCTTTCATGCCTAAAATAGAACTGAAACTCACAGTTGTCTTGGTTTCTAATCTGGTGACTTAGGTAAAGGTTCCCCTCACGCATATGTACTAGTCGTTCCTGACTCTAGGGGGCGGTGTTCATCTTTGTTTCAAAGCCGAAGAGCCAGCACTGTCCAAAGATGTCTCTGTGGTCATGTGGCCAGCATGACTAAATGCCGAAGGCGCACGGATCACTGTTACCTTCCCACCAAAGGTGGTCCCTATTTTTCTACTTGCATTCCTTCATACATGCCCAATCACACCAATACAGTGCATAAAACAATAATTATGCTATGGTATGATGTTAGTGATAGTGTACTAGCATAGTTACATTGACATATAATTTATTAACTAACATATTTAAGTATGGTTATTATATTCCGACACTACTAGCATACAGAAGGTGTGCTATTAAAATTTTACTTAATTTTCTGGCGATATTTAAAAAGTTTCTATTTTTTTTAAAAAAAGAAGGGTAAATTTTAAAACAATAAAATGCAATGAACCAATAGCACAGTGGACAATAAAATAAATTCTCCACTTCAGGCAATTGGCTCCTGGTGTGTGCTTTTGGATCTTAACAGATTGGATAGTTTTATTTCCTGTTTCTTGTTTGCATCTCAGTTTTGTAAAGGATTGTTGAGTTCCTCTGAGCAGATTTATGAGAAGCATCCATGATAAATATTTTTTTTCCAGGCATCAAAAGGTAGCTTTCTCAGAGCTAAATGCTGATAACTAATATATCTCATTGTGACTCCCAATAGAACTAATCCTGTAACGTTTAAAGAGCCTTCACTTCAAATGTATTTTATAGCTGCCTGGCTGCAATTATTTTGAATGTAAGTGAGGCCAGGACTGGAGATCAGAACTCAGAAGGAAATCGGTTCAGCATGCAGCTGCTCTCCTCCTTAATGACTGAAGTTGCATGGGAAATTAATTTTCAGGGTCACATTAAGCAAGGCTGCAGAAACTATTGTGTTTTTCAGTTGGGCAAAATTGCTTGAGCTGCTGGGAAGATGAGTGTCCCTAATGATATTTATTAAACAAAATGAATAACATTTGGGAACCATGGAAACCAGCATCCCAGAACTGGTGAGATGCTTTAAGTGCAAAGGACACAGAAAGCATTTTGGCAATCAAAACATTTCAAAGCTAGGAATATATATGATCAATTCACAAGGACTTGGTTTGCTTTGTTTGTGGACTTCCTGAAACCTCCTTCATGACATATGTGAAATATTCTTCCTGGTTTAAACAGTTTCCTTTAAAAATAATTTTGAGCAGCTAATCCAAACTTTCTTTCAATGGAAGTGAAGTATTTTTGCCTATACTGATCTAGCTTATTTGTAGACATTTTTTCAGGTTATAGTTACGATATCTGTAGGATACAGAGCTATTCCTCTTGTTTGCATTCATGTATACATTGTGAGATTTATAACCTCTCTTTATTCCAGGGGCACAAAGCATAGTATTCTCTTCCATAACTCTTTTCACGATTGACTACAATCCTAGGAAGTATGTTGTGTGAGTACGCTTTGCACTAGATAAGCTTCTCCTTAGATAAGATTATCCCCTAGATAAGTCTCCCTCTCACTAGATAAGACTCCCCTTATGGAACTAAAGAAGTAATAACTCAATGAAGCAAATTGTCAGTCTCTTCTTAAATCTCTTTCAGTGCCTAGAAAAAACAGCTAGTTTTTAGTGGATCTTGTGCTTGGCCAAGAGTTCTTTTCTAGCAGAAAAGTTGCCACACTCCTTTTGTGAAGTAGCTTTTTAAGGGCTCATTGCTTCATTGAAACAGTGTGTCTGTCTGTCTCTGTCTCTGTCTCTGTCTCTCTCTCTGTCTCTCTCTCTCTCTCTCTGTCTCTCTCTCTCTCTCTCCCTCCCTCCCTCTCTCTCTCTCTCTCTTTATCTATCTATCTATCTATCTATCTATCTATCTATCTATCTATCTATCTATCTATCTATCTATCTATCTATCTATCTATCATCAATCTATACACGCTACAGGCATATGCTTTTATGTATCTGTGTGGGCATATGCATGTTAGTTCTTTGTTATCATCATGCACTTTTTTAGCATTAAATAATAATGGTCAGTTGCAACAATCTACAAGCAGTGGCTTAAATCTGGCAGAGCAATTCCATTTTCAAATTAATTTCAAATTAAAGATGGAACTAAAAAGTTCCAGAACATAATAAAATGGAGGATGGAGAAAGGGAGAAGTCTTTTTCTTTCATGGAAGGAGTGGGAGAATTGCTCCCCACCCTGACTTAAAGTCAGGTCAGGAATATTCAGATACAAAGGCTGGATTGGAGTTCCAGGGGAAAAATACATTTATCTAGGAAATAATGAGCTAGGTATAGATAAGAATTTTGGGGTTTTATTATGGGAAAATGATTTGAGTTGTGCTACTTTTTATTTTGCTGTCTTTCCTCTGTGTCTGTGGGTGCATCTTGGATAGATCTTTTAGAAGTCATTTCTATTTTTTTTGTAAACTCCCCTTTAATTCTTTAACCCTGATCAACACAACTAATTAAAGGTTGAAATCTTATTGAATCAATGTTTTTCATTCTGAAAGGATTTTAACCCAAGCACATGCATCTCCCTACTTGATTAAACTACAAAAAGGAAGAGGATGTCATTTCACTAACTCCTGGAATTTCAGCACCAAAGATAATTTCTCTAGGGAGAAGTCCCTGGTGGCAGTGTTTACCAATTAGGCTCTGTTCAGGAATGTGATAAAAGGTGCGCTAGAGATTGTGGAGGAAGAACTTTAAAACTTTTCTTCAAGGAAGCCAGAGGGGCCAACTTGCCACATCCCAGATGTGTGCGTGTTTACAAGCATCCTATTAGACCATCTGCTTCATAGAACTGCTATACCAAAATAGTTAACAGACTGTTCTAAGCAAGATAACTCAGAAAACTGAAAGAAGATAAGAAATGTTGAAATTGAAATGAAGTTTCCACTTAAGGATGAAGAGAGGCAGTCAGAGAAAAAGCTGGCACAGCTGAGAAAAATGTGGGAGATAATTTAAATTTCTTTCAGGGAAATGAAACAGCTGTGGACACCATTCAGGCAAAATCATAACATCTTAGGTCATATTGATTTCATCAGAAAAAGGAGTTAAGGTTGTGATTGTCATGATACAGTTGAAATCAAGGGGACTTAACATTCTCAGCTATGAGGGATCATTTCCCTCGTCTTTAAAGTCATTGCAGAGAAAATACTACAGAAAAGCTCATTTCAATCAATAGCTCAGATTGCAATGAAACTCCTCTAAAGCAGCCTTTACAATTGGAAGGGTTGTGTAAACAAATATCTAATATTATGCTCAATGTAACACAAACAATTGTTTATTACTTGGGGAAGCAGGAGATTGGAGTATTTCCAAAGACTGAGTAGCATTCATTGCTTTTTAAAAAGCATTGCCGGTTTTGTTTTTAGCTTGTAATCACAAATATCAGTTGCAGCTAAAAAAAGAGGAATGCAATCGTATAAGGTCATACAGGTAGTATTCTTGGGCTCCTTGTAGAGAAAACGAAAAATGTTATGTTCCATCTAGCTTGTATATGTCAGTAAAAATTACTTACTGATTCATTTCTGAGCATCTCACAGGTTTAGATGCACAAGGAAGCAGACACTGTAATCAAGTATATCTATTATCGTGTCCAATTAATAACAGTCTATGATACCAGAACAGACTCAGCTCGTCCATTAGCTGAAACATCATAAGGGTTGCAAATGTCTTTTAATGTTCAGCCATCTGTTTTCCATTAAGACAATGCAGGAGATGAAAAGATGCCAGGGTCTGTTATTGTTGTTAAATAAGATAACTAGAATATGCCTGAAATATTTCTTAAAATCACTTTCAGATACACAAAAGAATCTGTCCTATATGTGGCACATCCTATTTCCTTGGCCATTTATAAGCTCTGTAGTCACTTTCAGCTTTTTCCATGGAAATATTTTGTCATATTCCAGAGGTTGCACAACAAGGTTTATGCAAGCTGTGTCTGCATTTACAGTCTGTATATTTTATCCAGGAAGCACATCAGACACATGCATGCAACCTACACAATATTTCACGTTTAGTCTGAATCAATAGTCATCCTATGCCTACTAAATGCACACAACTCCAGATTTATTCTTATGGCCTGAGAACCCTGCGATCAACTGTAATTTGGAAGCAAAAGGATAATTATTAAATTATGATGGAGGCTTTTCCATGTGCTCTGGATTAATTGTGTTGATCTTCAGTCTTATAGAGTTAAGACAGATTTGGTACTGAAAATCTCTGCTTTTTTCTTTAGATTAGCATTTCTCAACCTTGGCAACCTATAGGGGAATTCTGAGAGTTGGCCCACACATCATAAAGTTGCCATGTTTGAGAAACATTACTTTAGATCATGAAATCAACTGCTGTCTGTTTCTTATATGTTTCTTTTCACCTTTATCACAACTCTGCCACACATGATAAAAAGTACCATTGTCTTAGACAATGGTACCTTATTTTTAAAAAGTTTTCTTTTTAATTGTAAGCCAGTATGAATTTCAAGCCTTTTAACCACATTCTATCCCATTGATGCATTTGAACATTGTAACCAAAATTCTTGGCCCCTTGTTTTTTTTGCCATAAATTCCTTAACTTGGTCTTCCTCCATTTCAAATCTGAACAAAAGTTAAACATTAATTTTAGCAATCACATATTCATCATTTGTACATAATCATTTCCAAATTCTCTTTTATCTTATTCTGTTTCTGGTACTTTTAAAAGTCTGTATTAAATCTTTCGCTTATTTGTGCATATGGGAACCATTGAAAATGAATTCCTCTGCAGTCAATTGATCCCTTGATTTCATGTGAAGCTCCCTGTTTTTCTATACTAGTGAGGCTTTATATATTAACCATTTGTCTTTGACCCTTGTTTCTTTTCTATAAAACACATATTGAACTAAGACCAACAAAGTTTTTTTCGGTCATAGCCTGAGTTTGTATGTACACCATATTCATAGTGTGATACTCCTAGTACAATGTTTTTTAAAGTCTACATGTCAAGCACAGGAAATCAGGAGTCCAGGCATTTCAAATGAATAAATATATATATAATGCTAAAGCTTTCTACAAGAATCTGAATCACTAATGGTCAAAGTGAGTTGACAATAGATAAGGGTCAATGGAATTCAACGTGAGCTGAACTTAGAGGTCTTGTGGTTGCATAGGAACTTGAGACTGATGACATGTTTGACCCTTCCTTTGGGCTGAGTGTGGTCATTGCCTACTCTACATTTACTCCAACTTTTCATATCTCAAGTAACCATCCCATCAAAATCTTAAATGTCTCTTATTTCAACAACAACAGCCATTCCTTCATCCTTACCAAATAGCAGGCAGTAAAGTACAATTTAAAATAAGGTAATCCCAGTCTTTGTCTTTCCTTTGCATCTTGGAGAATCTTATACAGGTAATCCCCCTGGGTTACGAGCGTTCCCTTAGTGAATGTTTGAAGTTACATGATAAGTGTCCCCTAGCATTTATGAACTAGTCCCGAAACTATGAATGTTGCAGCACCACAGCAGTTGTTTGCTCTTACGAATGACTGCAGAGGCTCTGCAACACTTGCCCTGCCAATTCCCCTGATCCCTCCCTCACCACTCCGGATCTCCATAGGCATTAGGCTTGTGGATACTCAACTTGTGAAGACCTATGGAGACTTCTTGGCCTTTGGTGTGTACGCAGAGAATGGAGGTCTAAAGTATCACAAGATTTATTACTTGGAACCCTGACAGCTAGATCAGTAGTGTGAGAACTCATGATATTGATCTCGCATGATCTCACAGTACTTTAGGCCTCTGTTCTCTGCAAATGATGACAGCTGCATCAAAAGGTTTTGCAAATGGAGGGAAGGCCTGAAACATCGAATCTTTCCCTCCATTTGCAAAGCCATTTGCCATCGTGGCCAAAAGCCTTTGCTGCTTAGAATGGAGCCCCCAGAGAGAGCATGCATCTGCTGAAGAGAAGCTTTATTTTCAAGTGCCCCATTTCCATGCAGATGACGTTTGCGGTCTCCATCAGGGTGACAAATGTTTGAGCGACCATAGGGCAGTTGGAAACGGAGCAATTCACTCCATTTCCAACTTCCCACCCACCCACAGGCTGCTCAAACACTTGTCCTCCTGAAGGAAACTGCAAACTTCATTTGCATGGAAAAGGGGGGGCTTGAAAATGGAGCAAAGCAATTCACTCAATTTCCAAATACCCCAAGCCACTCAAACACTTGTTGCCCTGACAGAGCCTGGAAACTTCATCTGCATGGAAAAGCACCCCTTTTTCCATGCACCTTCATAAGCATGGAAGTGCCCCATTTCCATGCATATGAGGTTTGCAGTCTCCATCAGGGTGACAAGTGTTTGAAAGACCCTAGGATCATTGTAAACAGAGCAATTTGCTCCATTTCCAACTCCCCCAGGGCTGCTCAAATGCTTGTTGCCTTGATGGAGACTGCAAACTTCTTATGCATGGAAATGGTGTGCTTGAAAACAGAGCTTTTCACTTACAAAGAAATGGAGTTAGATGAATAAAAAACAACAGACAAGGCTGAAACAAGGGGGGCAAATGGAGAAAAATTAGAAGACAACATTCATAGAGGTCATGACTGTTGCCACGGCATAAAGAGATATCTGCTATTTGGGAAGGAGATCTAGACAAAATATTAAATTACAGAGATCCCATACAGCCCTAAATTTATAGTTATCATCTGTGATAAGCTACATCATTCATAAAGTTGATATTTCACCACATAGAAAGGTGAGAATCCCCAAGAGGAAAATATATATTGGAACAATACAATTCTTTTTTTGTAAATTGCCTACCATATTTTTAGTGTATGTTTTTTTTAATCAAAGATATTTGGTTCTGCTTTATTTACTTCAATTTAGAAAGAATTATATTTATTTTTTCCTGATTATATGTAAATAATCTTTGTCAGGGTGCCTTCCTTTGAAAGGGGAAGGATTGCTGAGAAGAGGGGGCTGCAGAATTGAAACCAAAGTAGGAGAGGGGAATAAGCATCTGTTCATTTTCCTATATAAAATGTTACTTTGTCCTACTGTTGTAAGCAATTTTCCTGAATTTTCTGCAATAGGTTTCCAACAGAAGGTACATCCAGGTTCAGGTATTTACTGTGATGTCACACCTGGGAACCATTTTATGCTTTAAGCCTTCTTTTATAACTTTTTTCTGTTTTTAATGGACGATTTCAAGCAACCAATGCACTTACTTAAGAAGTTCACTGTTGCCTTATCAACAGGGCCAATAGAATTGTGACACAGATGATTCTCAAACCATATAAGATGATAAGAGGTCAGACAAAAGGTGTTTGGCTATAAATCTACCATTCGGTGCTCAGCCAACTGTTGCAGCACAAATGAAAGATAAATTGTCCCAAGATGGTGAGAAAGAATGGTTGAACAGATCTAAAACTTGACCCGCGTGGAAGCCAAACAAGAATTTCAGTAGGGTTACTCTAGGTGATTCAAAAGAAAGAATGAAAACAAAACCATCCCATTAAACAAATCATGACAACATTTCTTCAAATTGAGCTTTGAGCAAAAGCCTTAGAAGTTATTATCTCTGCAAAAAAAAGAAGAGGGGGAAAAGCAAATACCAGTGATTTTTTTTCTCTTTCTTCTCTTAGAGCCAGAATGGTTTTTGTAATAGTGAGAAGTGACATAGCTGCTGTAGGAAGAAATACATAGGTAATCACCTTTTGGAGTCAATAGAACAAAACATGTTGACATTTGTGTGAAAACTGGAGTACCTTCTTTAGAAGAAAGGCAAAACAATAACTCTTTTTGAAGCAATGTTCTCATGAACATATTCTTAGCAAGAAGTAAGTTATTTGACTTTCCAAGTTATGGACCAAAGTTTTCATCAAACCATCCCCAAGTACCGCCTGCCAGCATTAGATCAATTCTCTGAGTGGAGAGCAAATTGCTGATATAATATGCTGCCAGATGTATTCCCCATCTCTTAAAACAAGGTGAAAAAAGCCTACAAATGGTCTGAATCTGATGTAGATTTAAAGTTCTAGAAGGTTGCTGTGAAATTGTGGGCTTTGCCATTCCTGAGTGTCTTAGGAAACGGGAGCAATGAAAGATTGGTATAGTTTTCTTTCTATGAAAATCTCTTCATATTTATTCCATAAAACCCTCTTTGTCCTTTCTGCATGGTTTCAGGGTATTGCCTGTGAATGCCAAAGAATCTAATGTCTACTGACTAGCTGCCAGGTATTATCCTAGCCCAATGCATTGGATAAAAGAAAGTTCTTGGACAAGTTCTTGCACTTTTCTTGACAATATTTTTGGAAATGGTTTGCATTACTTTTGTCCTAGGGTTAAGGTGAAGGATAGTAACTGGCTCACCAGCTGGCTTTGTGCCTAAGGCAAAAGTAGAATTCTTGGACTCCCAGTTTTTAATCTGATGCCATAATCATTACAATACAATACAATAGCAGAGTTGGAAGGGACCTTGGAGGTCTTCTAGTCCAACCCCCTGCCTAGGCAGGAAACCCTATACCATTTCAGACAAATAGCTATCCAACGTCTTCTTAAAGACTTCCAGTGTTGGGGCATTCACAACTTCCGGAGGCAAGCTGTTCCACTGATTAATTGTTCTAAGTGTCAGGAAATTTCTCCTCAGTTCTAAGTGGCTTCTCTCCTTGATTAGTTTCCACCCATTGCTTCTTGTTCTACCCTCAGGTGCCTTGGAGAATAGTTTGACTCTCTCTTCTTTGTGGCAACCCCTGAGATATTGGAACACTGTTATCATGTCTCCCCTTCTTTTCATTAAACTAGACATACCCAGTTCCTGCAACCGTTCTTCATATGTTTTAGTCTCCAGTCCCCTAATCATCTTTGTTGCTCTTCTCTGCACTCTTTCTAGAGTCTCCACATCTTTTCTACATCGTGGCGACCAAAACTGAATGCAGTATTCCAAGTGTGGCCTTACCAAAGGATTATAAAGTGGTATTAACACTTCGCGTGATCTTGATTCTATCCCTCTGTTTATGCAGCCTAGAACTGTGTTGGCTTTTTTGGCACCTGCTGCACACTGCTGGCTCATATTTAAATGGTTGTCCACTAGGACTCCAAGATCCCTGTCACAGTTGCTACTTTTGAGCAAGGTACCACCTATACTGTACCTGTGCATTTCGTTTTTCTTGCCTAAATGTAGAACCTTACACTTTTCACCATTGAATTTCATGTTATTAGATAGTGCCCAATGTTCAAGTTTGTCAAGATCCTTCTGTATCTTAAGCCTGTCTTCTGGAGTGTTGGCTATTCTTGCCAGCTTGGTATCATCTGCAAATTTGATGAGTTCCCTATATATCCTCATCCAAATCATTGATGAAGACGTTGAACAGTACTGGGCCTAAAACAGAGCCTTGGGGTACTCCACTGCATACTTCCCTCCATGTATATGCAGTTCCATTGAGGACTACACATTGAGTGTGGTTGGTCAGCCAGTTACTAATCCATCTGGTGGTGATGCTGTCCAACCCACATTCTTCTACTTTATCTAGTAGTAGGTTATGATCTACCTTATCAAATGCCTTACTGAAGTCCAAGTAAACTATATCGACGGTATTCCTCTGGTCTACTAATTTTGTCACTTTGTCAAAGTGCGGCCCCTTTTGGACCGGGAGGTCTTGCGCACAGTCACTCACGCGCTGGTGACGTCCCGCCTGGACTACTGTAACGCTCTCTACATGGGGCTCCCCTTGAGGTGCGCCCGGAGACTGCAGTTGGTCCAGAATGCAGCCGCGCGGGTTATTATGGGGAGATCGAGATTCTCCCATATAACACCTATCCTGCGCGAGCTGCACTGGCTTCCTGTGGCCTACCGGGTGCGCTTCAAGGTATTGGTCACCATCTTCAAAGCGCTCCATGGCACAGGGCCTAGTTACCTGCGGGATCGCGTCCTGCCCCATACATCCCTGCGACCCACTCGCTCACACAGGGAGGGGCTGCTCCGGGTGCCGTCCTCTAGAGAGTGCCAGGGGGCGGTGCCCAGGAGTAGGGCCTTCTCTGTGGTGGGCCCTACCCTTTGGAATGACCTCCCCCCAGACATCCGGACAACAACCGATCTTCGCTCCTTCCGCATGAAGCTGAAGACCTACCTGTTTTGTCAAGCCGGCCTGGCATAAACGTTACAATCTTGCCACCCCAGGTCATTTTATAATGGGAAATTTTGTTTTTAATATTTTTTGGTTTTAAACTTTGTAAGTATGCTTATTTATGGACTTGTTTTTACCTCCTCTGCACGATATATGGTGCTATCTTGATTATTGCTCTGTACGTCGCCCCGAGTCCCTGTGGGGAGAGGGGGCGACTAATAAGTTCAATAAAATAAATAAATAAATAAATAAAGAATGCAATAAGATTAGTCTGGCATGATCTGTTTTTGACAAACCCATGTTGGCTTTTGGCTATTACTTTGTTTGCTTCTAGGTGTTCACTAATTCATTGCTTGATTATCTTTTTCCAGAATCTTTTCTGGGATTGAGGTCAGGCTGATAGGTCCATAGTTTCCTGGATCTATTTTTTTCCCTTTTTTTGAAGATGGGAACCACATCAGCTCTTTTCCAGTCCTCTGGCAGTTCCCCAGTGCTCCAGGATCTCTGAAAGATATAGTTCAGTGGTTCTGAGGGATCTTGGAGTCCTAGTGGACAACCATTTAAATATGAGCCAGCAGTGTGCAGCAGCTGTCAAAAAAGCCAACACAGTCCTAGGCTGCATCAACAGAGGGATAGAATCAAGATCACGCGAAGTGTTAATACCACTTTATAATGACTTGTTAAGGCCACACTTGGAATACTGCATCCACTTTTGGTCGCCATGATGTAAAAAAGGATGCTGAGACTCTAGAACAGTAATCTAACATTTTTCTAAAGGTGTGCCAAATTGTGTGCATGTGTGCTATCGCACATGCACGAGTGCCCACCCACCTGCGCATATATACATGACCCCAGCTGTGCATGCATGTGCCCCCCTGCACAGGGGGGAATTTTTGCCCTCCACAGGCTCCTTTCCTGAAGCCTGGGGAGGGAAAAAATGGCTGGGGGAGGCTGTTTTCACCCTCCCCAGGCTTCAGGAAAGCCTCCAGAGCCTGGGGAGGGTAAAAAACGGCCCAATGGCCCAACTTGAAGTTCAGAATTGGGCCTGTTTTCTGCCCTCCCCAGGCTCCGGTGGCTTTCCTGAAGTCTGGGGATGGCAAAAATGGCCTCTGTTGGTCCTCAGGAAGTCTGAAAATCAGCTGGCCGGCATGCGCACCAGAGCTGAGGGCTGCCGTGCTGGCATATAAGGCTCTGTGTGCCAACTGTGGCACACTTGCCATAGGTTCACCATCATGGCTCTAGAAAGAGTATAGAGAAGAGCAACAAAGATGATTAGGGGACTGGAGATAAACATCAATAGTTGCTGGAACTGGGTATGTCTAGTTTAATGAAAAGAAGGACTAGGGGAGGCATGATAGCAGTGTTCCAATATCTCAGGGGTTGCCACAAAGAAGAGAGAGTCAAGCTATTCTCCAAAGCACCTGAAGGCAAGACAAAAAGCAATGGATGAAAACTAATCAAGGAGAGAAGCAACCTAGAACTAAGGAGAAATTTCCTGACAGAACAATTAATCAGTGGAACAACTTGCCTCCAGAAGTTGTGAATGCTCTAACACTGGAGTTTTAAAGAAGAGATTGAACAACCATTTGTCTGAAAAGGTATAGGGTTTCCTGCCTGAACAGGGAGTTGGGCTAGAAGACCTCCAAAGTTCCTTCCAACTCGGTTATTCTGTTAAATTCAAGGTGACTATAAATTTACATAAGTAACTAATAACACAAGATGGTTGTTGGAAAGCAGTCCATAATTTTTCTTCGCAGGTTGCATGATGTCATCTATCGGCATGCAAAGTAATCAATGGACCTTCCTTGTTTTGAAATGGGAATAGTTATATCTGTCTATAGTTTTATAATAAGTTCTTGCTCACAAGGGGAAGGATAAGTTGATATCTCAAGTCCAAAGAGATCCAAAGAAAATTCAGCATGAATCTTACTTGAACACTTGAACATTGACAATGAGACTGAAGAATTTTAAGGGCTCAAAAGGAATGTTTCTGGGAACACACGCCTCATTCCATGTAGGAAAGAGTAAAAGGACAGAGATAGTTATCCCTTGATGGCCATCTAGCACCCAATTAAGTGAAGTAATTGTCTAATAGGAGACTCGTTAGCGTAGCTTATACATGAATATGAAAATTCTTTCCCTTGATACTTGGTTTTACTCCATATAATAATTCTGTATATCTAAATCAATACAATTACCTATATATCTTAGGGCATAACTGAATTTTCTATCACTAAGAAAACTATCATGCTGAGTTTTTAGCCTCAAAAGTTTACCTCTGCACCACTGATAAGTGTTATATTTATAACTTTGGTATGAAGCACATAAATCTCATAAGTTTTAACAGGGTTGAAAACTAACCTTCCCCACTTTCAAGACTTCCTTTTTCTGCACAGTGACTCTTTCAACTGACATATACAGACGGCCTGGTTTTCATTACCCAATGCCTCTATTTCAATCTTTTTAATGTCCAATTGAGAATATGTTCTTTCCCTTGATCTCTTTCTCTCTGGTCTTTCTGACATCTCAATCAGTTAGAGCCATAATGGAAATGATTTTTCTTTCTCGTTTGCTGCCTGAGTCTGAGAAATAAAACTATCATTTTGTAATCAAGGACTTTAATACCTAATAAAAATTGAACCTTGAGAAACAACACTGAATCCTTGGCTTCAGAACATCACGTTAGCAGGACTCTCCAAGCAGTTCCAAGTATTTCAGGAATATTTGCCAGGAAGGTTCCCGACTCTACCACTCTAATCCCAGCTAGTTTGGAGGCTACCTAATTGCTGCCAAAATCCATTTAACCATTAGGAGGCAGTGAGGAATTGGACATGTCTTGTTGAGACCATCTAATGGTTGTTTTTATTTTGGCATTCCATTTCAGTAGCCCTTGAGGCAGTGGTGGGATTCAAATAATTTAACAACCAGTTCTCTGCCTTAATGACCAGCTGGGAAGGCGTGCCTCTGTAGTCATGTGACCAGATGGGTGTGGCCAACTCAATGTCATTCAGGCCGATGGGCTCTTTGCCTTAGCTGTTACAATGTAATAAGGCTTAACCAGAGAGGCAGTTTCTGTAAGCGGGGCAATAAAGATGAGGCTAGAAACAACACCAGAATGTTTCCTTCCTGCCTTACTTACAGGATTAGCCCTGTAAAGTAGAAAAAAACCAAAATGAGATTTCTTCCAACAACCAGTTCTCCAAACTGCTTAGAAAGTTAACAACCAGTTCTTGCGAATAGGTGTGAACTGGCTGAATCCCACCACTACCTTGAGGGTGGGGTATTGGTGGAAAATAAATGGTATTAAAGTGAACATGGTAAAAAAGCACCTTTTAATGTATACTCAAAAATAGAAACATACTTCTGGAAACTTACCAAATATAAAATTTAGGAACTAGTGCAGAAAGAGAAATTGGGATCAAAGTATAAATGGTCCTCTTACAACTTCATTGCTTTTAGATGTTTTTAACGTAACATCTCTGTCATTCCAATGAAGTTTCTGAATTTTTTCCTAGAACACTAAATCAAAACTTAGAAAGTTAAAATTCAGCTTACTTAACCTATATCTAATATAGCCACAATGATCCACATCAGGCATGACCAACATGACCTCCTTCAGAAGCATTGAGACTTTAAATTTCTTTTTAAAAAACCAACAACTACAGAAATTTAAAAGAAAAAGTAGAAAAGGAAATTAGAAAAAGGTAAAAGAAAAAGTGAAGGATAAAAAAAGAACCAAAAAGAATAAATAACTAAAGAAGCAATTGCAACAATAACAAACGTAGGAATTACTATCTCCTCTTTTCTTATTTCATATCATAGTTTCCTCCTTCTTATCAGCAAACTTTTTAAATTGATATAATCACTAACTAAATTATGCACTTTCAGCAAAAAGTCCATAAAGGGTTTCCCACTTTAAAAAATAAAAAAATAATAATTGGAACTCCTTATTTAATCAAACAAGTCAATTAGCCAATTCTGCAAACTCAACCACCTTCCCAATCCATTCCTTTGTTCCTGGTGTTTCGGTTGTCTTCCATCTTTATGAATTATAAAAGCCTGACTCCAATTTCAACTTTCTAAATAGAATAGCTGGGTGTTGTAGTCCCAGTGCATTTAGAAAATGCTCAGCTGGAAAAAGCAGATACAGATCAGACATACATGAGATGCCATCTGAGCTGCTTGCAACCGATCTAAATTCTGAAATCTCTGGGACCTTAACAGTGTTTCTAGCTAAAATTCACAGATATTGTATATAATTTCTCGTGGATAAAGAATCATACAACTTGTATCTTCTGAATGGTTCTAAATCCTTCTGTATGCATACTGCTTTCATCATGTTTATGCAAAGAATTGTCAAATATCTGTATTACGAAGGCTGCCCTCTGAAGTCTGCCAGGAGACAATCCAAAACTTGCCTCCAAGTTCTTTCTGAAAGGCTGCCTGATTAGGAGGATTCATGATGACTGTAAAGCTCTTAAGAAGAAAGTCTTAGTGCCTTAATGTCCATCAACTAGTTAACATTGGACAGCAGCTTCAATTAACAAGTAGATAATTGTCATTGTCTTTTCCATTACACTATATTTCTATTCTGACTACAGTGCTTTTCTTAAATGTGTATCTATAAATATAAATTAGCATTTACTAACCTTTTAGCATTTGCTTCTCCTTCTATCATTTTTCCACCAGTGATGTTCCTTTCTTTGCTGATGAAATTGTGTTCTCTAATGGGATGATGTCACATTTCAGTTAGTGGCACACACCTGTGAGCTGGAAAGGGAATTAATTTTGCATTGTTTAGTTTCTAACAAAACATGACAGAAGGTCTGGGATTTTCATGGAATTAAAATTGTTGTAGTTCCAATTTATCCAATTGCATTAGTTCTAATAACAGAGAGGGAGAAAGACACGACCCGTTGATTCCATTTGACACGTTTGCAGACTTTCATTACAGTCTAGATGTCTGATGTCTCTGTTCCTCAATATAAAAAAATCAAAATCAAAACTACCCGCAAAACCTGCAGAATAATAAGATCATACTTACAGAGTATATATAGCATATGCACCACTACATAATACGTTGGAATGACTTTTAAGTAGAATTTTTTTTTTCCTATCAGGTTGATTTTGATGGGTTGTAATATACTTTTCTAAAGAGCTTCAGGATCATTTTTTGGGATAATCAAGCCTTCTTCCAGACTTTCCCAACATTATGAGACTTTCTGTTTTGCGCTGTGACAAGATAGTAATTGCACCTGGGTGTCAAATCTGATTTCACTTTTATGGAGTTTAGCAGACTCATTTACATGTTGTCAAACTTAATTTAGGTTGGTGGTATTCAGAGCACATTGCACACAAGCTTTGTTGAATTTAGAAGACCACTTCACAACACATGGAAAAATGCTTCCAAAAGAGGAGAGACTTTTCATTAGCAAGTTAAGGATAAAATCTAAAATGGAAACATTGAGTGTACTGGGGCAAGAACCATCTTGATTTGATCGTATGCTGTGAATTGGCTAATTACTTCACCACAATCTTGATGTCAAGACTAAGAAGACTCAGTTGCACAAACCAAAGGATTTTTCTGCACAAGACCTCTTTTGGTATATAGTAGACTACAGGTATGTGAGATAGGGTGGAATGAGGAGTAAATGACAAAACGTGCTTTGCAATATTTTGATACAAACTTCATTCCTCCTGTACTTCCCTTGTAACATTATATGCAAGGAAATAAAAGGTGGCGCCTGTGTTTTGATCTCATTATCAATATTTGGTCATTTGGATTAAACATCCAGTTCAGAAGTGGTATTCAGCCAGTTCTGACCTGTTCTGGACAACTGGTAGCAGAAATTTTGAGTAGTTCAGAGAACTGGCAAAAACCACCTTTGGCTGGTTCTGCCCCCATTTATTGGCTGCCTCCTGAGCCCCAGCTGATCGAAGTCCCAGCTGATCGGCTGGGTCATCTTCTGTTTCCCTGCACAGGAGAACGGAGCTGGAAGGCAGGTTAGTGGGGTGGGGTGGAAATAGAGATTTTACGGTATCCTTCCCCTGCCACCCCCACACACGCCATGCCCACCCACGCCACCCCCACCCAGTAGTACATTTTTTTGAATCCTACCACTGATCCAGTTGCTGCAGGTGCCCATGGGTGAGACAACCAATTAGCCAGAATTAACCCAATGAGGACAGAGGACAAAGATAAGGAAGGATACATCTAGAATGCTGCAACCTTCTTTCTGAGCCTTGGGCTATACACCCAACAGGAAGGCTTCAAGTTCTGGGGAAAAATTAGCACTGCTAACCTAATATAAGCACCAAAGTCTGAAGAAGGAAAGTGCTATTTTTTTGTTAGGACCCCATTTTATTTTCATTCACACTGAGTTATTGCTTTCTTCATATTGCTTTCTTGTTAGAATCATTTTTGTTTTATGTTATGCATCATACTGTTTCTATGCAGATAGTAATAAAGACCCATCTTATCTCCTGATGCCTAAAACTTTGATGCTTTCAGATAAGATGGAAACCCCTCTTGGATATCACTACTGCCAAGTTTCAGACAGATTGGACTGTGTCTCAAAAGGATTCTTTTTAAAACACAACAACATATCCTAATGCAGTGATTTTTATTTTAGAAAAGAACGTTTGGATAGCTCCCTTTGTGAATTACAAGGAAAGCTTATAATGCAACACTTGCTCCTACTCTCTGCTTGAACTTAAATTTCCTGGTATACTGTCTCAGCTATCTTCTATTCATTTCAATATTTTCTTTTATAAATGAATGAGAAACCAATAAGGTTGCATTTATTTCCTTGTTCATTTGTTTTACATTTAAATAAACTTTTTTTGTAGCAAATCTTGGTATTATAAGCAGGTAAACGCCAGTTGCTTAATTTAGTGGTAGGTGCAATAAAGCAGGGGTGAAATCCTGCAGGTTCTGGAAAACCGGTAACGGAACTTTTGAGTAGTGCAGAGAACCGACACAAATGCCACCTCTGACTGTCCCCAGAGTGGGGTGGGAATGGAGATTTTGCAGTATCCTTCCCCTGGAGTGGGGTGGGAATGGAAATTTTGCATGTTCCTTCTCCTGCCACGCCCACCAAGCCACACCACACTCACCAAGCCACGCCCACAGAACCTGTAGTAAAAAAAAATTGAATTTCACCACTGCAATAAAGGATAGGCCACACTGATCTTGCCAATCAAAAAGGTCAACAGTTCAGTAGTTTGAATCCCTAGTGCTGTGTAATAGAGTGAGCTCCCGTTACTTGCACGTAAAAAATGCAAGTAGAAAAATAGGAACCATCTTTGGTGGGAAGGTAATAGCATTCTTTGCACCTTTGGCATTTAGTCATGCTGTCCACATGATCACAGAGATGTCTTCGGAAAGTGCTGGCTCTTTGGCTTTGAAACGGAGGTGAGCATTGCCCCCTAGAGTCGGGAACGACTAGCACATATGTGTGAGGGGAATATTTACTTTTTAATTGAAATTGGAGTTTCAATCCAGTCAGAGAGGAAGACAATGTATGTTCTGGGTTAGTTAAATAGACTGCACTAGTATAAAAAAAACCTCGTGAAGTTTCTGGTGATGCTGTATATGGACATAAACCCTGCAGTTGAGAAACTAGCACTTCAGAAAGTGGGGTGGGGGAACCCTGGAACACCTCATCTGTTTTTTTGACATTTGCATTTGTGGGGAAGTTTCCACGTTCAGAAATGTGATCCACTCCTTCCATACTTGCTCTGTTACTTTCTTGTAATTTATGTTCAGACTGAGACAGAGGATCTTTGGAAAAACTAAATTGTGGAATCTTTTCTTTTTCCATCTTGCTTTTATGATATTGCCATGTTGACAGATGCATTAACACAATAGCTTAATATACAGTATCACACTGAAATAGTTCTCAGATTGTCAATTGAGGCCTATATCAGATAACTCTTCCCCCACTCCCTCTCTCTTTTGGCCAAAGAAAATAAGTTTTAAAAAGGTTCTTAATATACCAGGAGTGTAAATAATGGTACTCTTGTGAATAAAAACTGCTGAAATTATGTGGTTTTGAGTGCTTGCAGACAATAATCACTGTTGTCTGTTACAAGCAATAGATCTTTTTATTCCTGTATTTTACACCTGGTGAAAAAGAAAAAGAAAGAAAATGAAATGCTTGCTTATCTCACAACATTCCAGATCTGAAATGGAATACGATGATTACTCTGCCGTTCATTCATGTCTGTTTTATTCTCACTCCTTCCTGTTCCTTGTTTCCTTTAAGTGCACATTGAATAAGATAGGGATGCTAAGTAGCATTATTAGTTTAGAGCAGTGTTTCTCAAACTTGGCGACTTTAAGTCCTGTGGACTTCAACTCCCAGAATTCCCCAGCCAGCTATGCTGGCTGGGGGATTCTGGGAGTTGAAGTCCACAGGACTTAAAGTCGCCAAGTTTGAGAAACACTGGTTTAGAGCAAGCACGGCAGTTTATGACAGTGTGAAAATAAAAAAGAACATTAATTGAGAAAGTTACAAATTTATGAATGGGGAAACATGTCCTGGCCTGCAGTTCTGCTTTTTAGCACATTAGAATGAGATGAAATCAGTACAAAAAGAAAAAAGAAAAAGAAAACTAAAAAAATTGCTACTGTCTTTATAGCACGTACTGATAAAAGACAAGGAATGGTAGCCCATTGACACCCAAGATCATAGAATAATAGAGTTGGAAGGAACATTGGAGATCTTCTAGTTCAACCCCCTGGTCAAGCAGGAGATGTCAGGGTTCCAAGTAGCACCCCTAATGAAAGAAGACTTGAAGTTCCTCAAAGTTCCATTTCATTAGAGATGTCATATTGGCACATCCGGGAAAACCCAAATCTGAAAGCTGCCAGGTTTTCCCCACCCAAATGAAAGTCCAGTTTTCTCCACCCAAATGAAAGTCCAAGTCTATGCCCAGCACCCACATTTCCATCACATGGCCCAATCAGTCACCATCCCAACTGGACATGCCTCTCAGTCATACCCCTCCAGGAGCAGGGCAAGATGTACTTGACTCTCTGAGAAAGGAATGTTATTTTGACTATATATCTCCCATACTCCATATAACCCCCACCCCATTTTCCCAGGCAGGCTGGAGGGCCCAATGCAAAAGACGGCTTCCAGGCCTGACAGGAGTCTCTGTACCATGTCAGACAAATGGTAGTCCAGTCTCTTTTGAAAGCCTCCAGTGATGGAGTCTTTACCAGTGCTGTTACTATGCCTCGTCCAGGAACAGAATAATTTTGGGCCAAATATGGGATTTCTTCTATTTAGGTTATCTTCTAATCCCCCTCCTTCTCTGTCCTTTCTCTCCTACATCTTGGTATACCAAAGATCAGTGCTGACCTTATTATTCTGTTCTTATTGTTGAAGGTTTGGCCAAACTAAAAATTATTGTAATGAACTCAGATGAGATACGAATGGTGTCATATTCTGGGTGAAGAATGGAACAACTATATATAATACATAACAAATGAGAAATCTCTAAGTCCCCAACATATAATGCTATGATAGTACCATAAAGGCAGACATGAAGCCATAGAAATAAAGGGTGCAAAACATGCCTATTTCATTTGTTGGTTAAATGCCATCTAATTCATTTCAGCGCAATGCTGAAGCCTATCTAGATCTTTTTGAATGTCCTTTCTCCTCCAGATACAGCAACCTTTTTATAACAATTCTTTTCTTCATCTCTCTGACTCTTTCTCAATGAAGTAGAAGAAACCATCATTTTTAGCTAGTCTGGCTCTTGTACAGAATTAAAAACAGTAAGTCTGGCTGGACGTGAAACTTATTTTTGTAGAGGATCTTAGCTTTCCCAAGCAGATGTTCTAGAAAGGAGTGAACCACTTTTGTACAATTTAAAATGGTGTTCAGGAATTGTGTTGCACCATAGAAAGTTTTTTTTAAACATAAATCCTCATCATGATACAGAACAGAGAGAGAGAGAGAGAGAGAGAGAGAGAGAGAGAGAGAGAGAGAGAGAGAGAGAGAGAGAGAGAGAGAGAGAGAGATATTCAGAGGTAAGTGAAGGCTTAGCAGGGCCATTAAAGGCAGTGTTTTTTCCAATTTATTATTCCATTCCTTAAAATATAATATTCTATTTTATATGGCCTCAAGGCCAAGAATCATAGGAAAGGTGATATATTTTTAATATCTAGGAAGACTACTTTAATGTCAATCTTAGGAAATATTCTACTGTCTATTTCAACTTTACTTTTCAAAATGAAAATCAATTGATAAGCAAATGTACCAAAGCAGACAATTTTTGCTCAAAAAAAGAAGAATGAAATGATTTCAACAGGGATCTTGATATGCTACTCAAATACATTTTTCAAAATGCCTATGGTAAGCCTATGTCCCCAAGGAGTACTCCTAAGATTTCTTCTTTATACATTACATGCCAGGGGGGAAATGAGTATACGCTGATATAGTTCCACTTGACTGCTTCTGATAATATGAGAATTGGCCCTGCTTATAGCTTGGGAATATGTTTCCTCTGTTGTTTGCAAGCCTTAAACTGCCCCTATTGTAATCTCTCCCCCTGTCACTTCACACATACACATATATATGAACACTCCTGGGAAAAAAAATCACATATTACATAATTAATAATCAATTGATTCTTGTGGATCACCAAATAAACCTACAAACTGGGACAATTTGCAGGGAATGGTGAAGAATGTCAAGAATGTAGTTGTGATAGTTGCAATAGTTCTTATATGCATTGCATAGCCTGTGAATCTCTATCTGTCTATCTGTCTATCTTTCTATTTGCCTGCCTGCCTGCCTGCCTGCCTGCCTGTCTATCTGCCTGCCCGTCCACCCGTCCACCCACCCATCCATCCATCCATCTATACATCATCCACTCACCCACCCACCCATCCATCCATCCATCCATCCATCCATCCATCCATCCATCCATCCATCTATCTACCTATCTATCTCACTTAACTGTTTGTTCTTATGTCATGCTATTGCCATATCTGGTTATAAACTGTCTTTACCATGTTGGACCAGAGTCACGTATATGGTCTTCGTTCTGAAAAGTGAGGGCCATAGTAGGTGGAATAGTGATGCAAAGTGAGTCTGGCCTTGTGATGCCATAGTCTTCTTCCCCAAAGTCCCAGTACATGTATGTAAATTCTGCTGAATAAATAAAGGCAATTGAAAATAACTTATGAAACAGGCAGAAGACCAAATGTTGCTTTGCTTCGTGTAAAAATTAGTTTATTAGGCATAGAGGAAATACAATTTCCATGGTTACAAATGACCTGTTAATCTTCTAAATTATTTAATCTTTTTAAACAATGCCACTGCTAAAATTGTCTACTAAAAACCTGCAGCTGCTATCATATGTTTTTACTAATGTGTCTTCCATAAGCACTAATTTTCTTGTTACACCTTTGTGGGCAATTATTGAGTTGTCTAAGAGATTTTTTTTTAAATAACCTGGGGTTTAAAAATAGAATAAGGTACACATTTAGTTTTGATTAAATTTTTATGAGAATTTCCAGCAGCTGCAAATTTGCTTTTATTTCCTTTATTAATTAAAGAAGACAATTTTGTGCATGTAGCAAATGTCTGAAGCTGTGAATGAACAATCAAGTAACTCTTCTCCAAGCCAATATACAAGGAATTTAGGAAACCCTGACTTTATTATTTCAATAGAAGAAAAACTGTTCTATACAGTAGGGGCTTTATTTTTTAGCCTCTATTGAACTGAATGGACGTACCCTGTGGATCAGGAGAATTCTGAGAAATACTGCAGGTGCTTTCTCTGTCAATGAAAGACATATTTATTATGTAACCTCCTGAAACCAAACAGAAATCATTAGACATTATCACAGGAACATTATTACATTATCACAGGAACAGAGGAGGGGAGCTGTTCATTGGGCAATTCCTGTGCAGAGAATGATCTGATAATTTACAGGTAGTTGCTTTGATATCAAAGTATCCATCAGAATTACTGATAGGCCGTGACAACACTCTTAGTAAATATAATCTGATAACAGAAACTGAGATAAATAGAGGCCTGGTTTGTAAGTTCTTATACATTGTCAAACTAGTTATTTTCCCTGCAGTAAGTGATTTGCTCAGGAAAGATATATTATCCAGCAATAACAAAGCATAACAAAACTCTCTTCCTTTTCTTCAGAAGTTCCATAAAGCTGCTTTCGCAAAATAAGTTAGTAAACTAATTTCCACTGCAAATATCATCTCATTTTACTACATTGTCCTTCACGACAGCTTTGCTGACTGGACTGTTTGGGAGACAGCTAAAGATTTCAAAAATAGAGGAAACAATGGGGGCTATTCTGGAGCCTAAAATCCAAGGGAAATGAGGTATGTGAGGCAACACCTAAAAAGAGATGATTAGTGATCTGGCAGACAAAGCAATTAGATCTACGTCCTGCTCTCCTTACATCAGACAAGTCCATAAATAACCACAGCCAAAAAGATAAAAATAAATCAGAACCGGGACAAAAATAAACTCTATTTTAATAAAATAACTTGATTAAAACTTTAAAAAACCCGCAATGTCATGATTTGATTGATTATGTGTCACCAAGTCATTTTGATGGCACAGAATGTCTTAATGCAAAGCAGACACATATTTTCTCCATGACAATCTATCCCTTTCAACAAGGTCCCAACCAGAGGTGGGTTCCTACTGGTTCGGACACGTTCGGCTGAGGAGGTAGTAACTTGGCCTGTCATGTCCGCGAGCAGGTTGTCTTGGTGGTGCCATCTTGTTTTTCACTTCTGCAGATGCGCAGGAGCATTTTAGTACTGTGCTTGTGCACACATCAAGCACACATCAAGCACACGCATGTGCAGCACATCCCTGAGTGAACTGGCAGTAGCAGCATTGAACTCAACCATAGTCCCAACCCTTGATCCGCAGCCTGGTGTCAGGGTGCAGTCCAACCCAGAATCGAGTTGTGAAAGTGGTGGGCGACTGTGTGCGTGAAGCTGCATTTGTTAAAGCGGCACATGCGTGCAGGCTCATAATCGTCCCCTCTCTGTCCCTGCTTCTCCCTCTGGTCTGCCGATCCAGAAAGATTGAGGAATGTAACATTGCACCCACTATAACCTATTGCTGATGCTTTCTTCTTCTCTTTCCTTCTACCTTTCCCAGCATTAGAGCCCTTTCTGGAGAGCTAGTCATTGCATTACGTGACTGAAATAGGATGGTTTGAGCCTAGTGATTTGTAGCCTCCTTGTACTTGAAACATTATGTAGGGCCGACATACATGCCAGTAATAAAATCAGGCCACATCAAGTAGGTCCTGTGATTCCCAAGGGCAAACTCTGTGCTATATATTCAAAAACTGGAAATTACCTTAAAGACTGTGATTTTCAAATCATAGGAAAATAGTCTGCCTTGAATCAGACTGGGGAGTCTCCAAACGTGGCAAATTTCGGGACTTCAGCTCCCAGAATTCCCCAGACTTGGCATCTTTAAGACTTGTGGACTTCAGTTCCCAGAATTCCTCAGCCAGCATAGCTTGCTAGGGGATTTTGGGAGTTGAAGTCCACAAGTCTTAAAGTTGCCAAGTTTGGAGATCTCTGAATCAGACCAAGAGACATTTATTGCTTCCAGCATTGTCCTCCCAAAAATTTTGATCACGATGCCCAGTATCAGAGGTGGTATTCAGTAGGTTCTAACTAGTTCTGGAGAAATGGTAGCAGAAATTTTGAGTAGTTTGGAGAACCGGTAAATACCACATCTGACTGGCCCTGACCCCATCTATTCTCTGTCTCCCAAATCCCAGCTGATCAGGAGGGAATAGGGATTTTGCGGTAACCTTCCCCTGGAGTGGGGAGGGAGTGGAGATTTTACAATATCCTTCCCCTGCCACACCCTCCAAGCCACGCCCACAGATCCAGTAGTAAAATTTTTTGAATCCCACCACTGCCCATTATCCTTCTATGGAAACTGGAGGTATGTCAACCTTCTGAGGCTGACTTGAGAAGATTGGAGCTATATTTTGTTGAGAGAGGGCATTGTAACAGAATCTTGCCAACCTGAATAAATTTTCTCTTCCCTCTCTCTTATGTGCCAGAGACCCAGGGAGGAGTCTGCCTGAATCTCTTCCTAATACTCTCTTTTCCTGGGCTGAAAGTCTCCTTTTGTGCATTTTGTTTTTATAATAGTTTTGGAATCATTTCTCCAAGGTTATCTCCATGGGCCCCTACAGAAATGCACAAGGAGGTTAAACTGTATGGCAGAGTCTTTCCAGGTTCCCAGCTAGCATCTTTCCTGGCTTACTGGAGTGTTGAAACTTTTCCCACCCCGAAATGTGCTCTAGTGCTGAGTTACAATCCTACTCTTCAGAGTGGAGGATCAGCAGGAGAACTGAATGCTGAACCCTTAATTTTAATATATATGATATATTGACTGTACATTAGACACTGCTCTCTTCTTTTCCATAAACAATCTCCTAGTGATGGAAGGAAATGTCTTTTAAGCTTGTCTAGCAAAATAAAAATTGTCTAGTAGTAAATATGCAGCTGGTGCCTTCCAAATCTGTAAAATATTAAACTTTCGTCTTTTGTGAGCTCTTTTTCCTAAAGTCTGCTTGTCATCCCTGTTGGAGACTTTGTACTGATGCAGAACAGACAAGAAAAGAAAGGAGGGATTTAAAATTGGGATGAAAGAACTTTTCACACCCACCAGTTAATCAGCCTTCCAGCACAAGCAGTGTGCATCCTTTTTTAAAACTTGTAGAATTAATTTTTCTCCAGGCTAATTTTCTAACATGTCAACTTAAGGTTTTTTGTTTTGTTTTTGTTTTACTCTTTTATGGGAGTCTTCTCCTATTACATCCCATTCCTTTTCTTGAGGGTTTTCTTCACAACGATTTCTTAATGTAGAAGATGGGAGACAACAGAAAGAGCTTTCATGTTACTTTGTTTCACAGAAAATGTAATACTATTCAGAAACATAAATGGGCACGTTCAGCACTGAATGGCAAGTTTCCACATACATCCATTTGTGAATCAGTCCTCAGAGGCCTTCAGATATTGCATACCAGAAAGTCTCAGAAATGGCCTTTGAAGATAAGCAGATATGCACATAATTGTGTCCTGAATATGAGAATACTGGGAGCCCAAGAGGCACTGCGCTAGACTTTTCCATGAAAAAAAATGCATTTCAAGTACGGCTAAGATGAATAACTCAAGCCTTTAAGAGGCCGAGTATGAATTGTCATTGTTATGACCTTTCAATTCAACTGTGAATCAGATTACAATGAGAGGACCAGAGTTTTCCCACATTGGCGTGTAGAATCTTAGTACAGTCCTAACTGTAAGCCTAGCATTTGTGCATGCTATGATCCCACAACTATGCTCTGGGGCTTCTAGGGAAGAACATCATTGTTCTGTTATAAAGGCAGCATGTATACCAAAGGGCTCACTTCAGAATCATAAATGCTAGTATCTCAGGCTAAGATGGGGGGTCAGTCAGGGCGACTGTAGAATAATGAAAATGGATAACAGAAAGAAAGGAAAACAGACACAACTAGCCATCTCACGGTTGCATAGCCAATTTAAAAAGGTAAAGGTAAAGTTTCCCCTTGCACATATGTGCTAGTCATTCCCGGCTCTAGGGGGCGATGCTCATCTCCGTTTCTAAGCCAAAGAGCCAGTGCTGTCTGAAGATATCTCTGTGGTCATGTGGCCGACATGACTACACACCCAAAGCTCACAGAGCGCTGTTACCTTCCCACCAAAGTGGTCCCTATTTTTCTACTTGCACTTTTTACGTGCTTTCGAACTGCTAGGTTGGCAGAAGTGGGAACAAGTAACGGGAGCTCACCCCATTATGCGGTGTGAATTCAAACCACTGAACTGCCAACTTTCTGATTGACAAGCTCAGCAACTTAGCCACTGAGCCACTGTGTCCCTGTATGATCAATTTAAATAATCCTATTAAAATTATTAAACTTAGAGTAATGCAGAAAAATGTAAGTTGTTTTAATTAACAATGAAAGTTTCTGAGAAATTACTGAGATTTTGACACTGGGCTGGTTCTGTTTACTAGTGTATTAAAGCAATTGGTCAGTTATGCACGTTAAACCAATAGGTACCAATAAACACAGGTTGACACATTTTGTGCTGGATCTACTCAAAGCCGAATTGGATTGTAATTGCCCTCTTTTTTTCTTTTTTGGCTTACATAAGGGCAAATAATTTTTTGAAAAAAGAGCAGGTTTCACCCTTCTGAATGTCACTGAAGAACACAGGGCCTTTTATGATTTGTTAAACTGACAGGTTATCAGCCTCAACTGTGATGGTTCAGAACGATTTTAATCAGATGAATATACTTCATGAAAGAACTCTGAAACGAGCTAAAATGGCTAGGTCACCCTCTTATCTTTTATCAAAGCGATTTCAATTGAATCCACTGTCCCCCCCCTCCCCTTTTTCCTCCTGCGAGAGGGAAAAAAAAAGGCACTTTTTCATTTTGACTGCAGTGTCATTATGGATTGAGAGAGACTACAGGTCACATAAACTAGTAGGTGTAGCGGAAAGAGGGCAGCGAGAGGGGAAGATTGTTCAGTACTTTAAAAATGATAGGAAAATTTCTGGCTTCAACCAGGGATTTCATAATAGCCCTGCTTCTGTCAAAGGTCATTGTGAAGGTAATGGAGGGTAAAATAATCTCCCATTGAGGATTACCCATGTGAAGTGGCAACAGATGAAGGTAAGCATTTCAAAACCACTGAAGCACATCCACCCGGCATAATCTCAAGAAAGTCCTCTCTGTAGCAGGTGAAGCAGAATCCGATGGATGTGAATACAACGAAGGTGGAAAGGTGGTAGACTGCCAACTTCTTTGACACTCAAGCGAGAACATAGTATGTTTTATCTCAACCCTTCTTCAACATGCCCTCCCGTCTATGATCCTTTGCATTTCAGAATTGCTGAGCAGTTGGCCAATATCGATTTTCTGCTAGATCTGAACTTTGTGGGCAGTACATATGAGGAGTGCTACCTACATTTGAAATCAGGAAGCTCTGAAGGTGCTTTTATGTGTAGCAGTAAAGCAGGAGTGGCTTATCATTAATAATCACAAATGGACAATCTGTTTCTTTATATTCCCAATGTAATGGTTGGAAATAATACCTGTATTTGCAGGTTGATGTTGACCTGTGTGTGCCTGGCTTTCCCTTAAATGCTTAGTATACCCATATTTGTAACTCATCACAGAAAGGGGTTTACAAATGGTATAAGATATGGTTGTCCAGGAAGGTAAGCAAAGCAGATTTCTAAAAGGTAGTTAGGTAGCCTAGTTCTATATTAAATTAATTTCGTTTTTGTTTGTTTTGTTTTGTTTTGTTTTCTTAAAGATTATGGAATTATTATTTTTAATCTGTCACAATTGAAGAAGACATTTTGCTAGCTGAGTGAAAAATACAAAATACACATGGATTTTCTTCCAATGTAACAAAATGCTTATTTGTTTTTCCTTTTAAATGGATTATAATTAGATAGATTATTGGTTTTCACTTAATGTAATTAAATCCATATATATCCACAATAAATGAAATCTATATTGTCACAACTATACACCATGCCACACCACACACACTCTCTCTCACACACAATACATAAAAGAATCATCATTGGATGTGCTTTGTAGTTCAGAGTGTAATGCTATTTATCCATCCCTGAGTCAGCGGAAATCAATACGAGCATGAAATTTGCAGCCCCATTGCTGATCTTCATTCTGCCTCTGTTGTGTCTGTCCTAAATCACTGCCAGCTGGCACTACCCTTGTTTTGTATGTGCTGAGTTTGGAAAACAAGTAATTGGTCCATTCCTTTGGATATATTGTCTATCTCTCTGGCATGTCATCAGACAGAAGGAAAAACAAATGCCAACAGTGATGCTTCACGCAAGAATGGGGTGGATCTGCTGAAAGACCAGATATGTCAGCCCTTGAAGATAGGCCAAATCAAGAAAAAGATGCTGCAGTAAAATAGTTTTAAGAGCAGGTTGAGAGAAGAACAGACTACGGAATGGAAAACATCTTCAAGAAAAAAAGTTGAGATAACTATACGGTATCTTTCAAAGGATTCACTGCTATGAGTATTAGAGATATTTGTGTAAGAAATACTAAGTCCAATAGGAGAATCTAGTTTCAAATCCTTAAGGTCCTGAACCACAAGAAACAGATATTTAGGAAATTACTTAGAGCAATGCCTAGTGAAAGGAGGACAGGAAGAAGAAGGTAGAAAGCAAGCCCGTGAGTCTTTCAATGGTGGAAAGTAGAGCAACGGAGGCCAAAGAGAGAGACCTTTGTATCTACTCCTAATGCTCCTATTGATCAATAAGAGTACAGTACAATATTTTGACGCTTTGAGATCAGCATCTTGCAGAAAATTCCATGGGATGGTGGGAAAGATGGCATAAAGGCATAAAGATTCAAATAATTTAACAACTGGTTCTCTGCCTTAATAATTTCTTCCAGCAACCAGTTCACCAAACTGCTCAGAACATTAACAACCGGTTCTCTCGAAGTGGTGTGAACTGGCTGAATCCCTCCACTGCATAAATTCACTGCTGAAAAGAAATAGGTTGTTTTCTGAGAAGGCAAGGGAATTGGGGAGAAGGCCTCAAGAACCAGGCCTGGAAGATAATCGACAAATTAGAAAAGGAAAGTAGAGTCTTTTGGTCCAAAAAAGGAGGATGCCAGTAATCTTATTCCACTATTAGTTTAGCCTCAGCTGAGCAGGATGACTTCTGCTTGAAATCGTGGGTATATGTGAGGAGGTTGGAGTAGCAACACAGGCTTCATGGCATCATCACACATGATGCACATTATACAATTATGCATGCAGTGTTACTGCGGCTAGCACCAAACACCTGCACATATAATTGAAACAGCTCACAGAGGGTGTGTGGCTGCATTCAACAACAATTAGAAGTACATTTTTGTGAGAGTGTTTAGATCCTGAAATTGAATATTGTTTTAAAAGAGGAATGAGTAAAGTGAGGGTATGAAGTGATGCTGTACAAAGCAAAACCTCAAGCTTGACAAGCTGATAGAGTCAACAAAATGTCTTTCAGCAATGAACACAGACCAAGATCTCCTTCAGTTACAAATGCCCAATATACCCATATTGATTTCCTGTTGCCAGATTGTAACTGAAGGCAGAATCTGACCCAACATCTTTGTTCTCATATTGAAAATGTAATTACTTTCATGGTACTTTATTTGTGTCTTCTTTTATTGCTTTTTAAAAATGTTTGTCAGTTTCCCACTCATTATATACATACACATAGACACGGAGATTTATTCTCTTTCGCCCTTCAAAACATCGCTCTCTTTTTTGAGATGGTTGCTTCATATTATTCATGTTGGCTGCACTTTTTTTAAAAAAATGTTATTATTTATCTGTCAAGATGATACTATTCCAGGTCCTTTATTTTCAAACTGCATACAAGGAAGTTTAACTTCATTTTACTTAGGGCATCAACTACACCATTAAACCATTTGTTATTTTTCAGACTGAAGACCTTGACATCAATTCTTCTGCAGGCAATGCTCATTTGCCGGTGCATTAAAGTGAAATCTCTTCTATAGTTTCAGAAATAAGACAGCATAATATGCCAGTACTTCTAAACAGATAATTTAATGAAAGCTAATGAAAGCTAATGATATCTTCCTGAAAGGAGTGGGGAAATGGAAATATGTTTCTAAGCATGCATACAGAACAATAGATAGCATTCTATCAGGGTTGAGAGCAAATCTGTGCCTATGGCAAAGGTCAGTTGGCTAATCCATCAACTACTTCTCAGAATTATTATTTTTTTGAAAAAAAAAGGGTCTTTTAGGTAATAAATATTCTTGCCATTTGGACAGGAACAATGTTATCAGCCTTTATGATCTCTTCGGATTTTGATCTAAGACACACAACGGAGTTACTTTTTTTCCTCCTTTTAGTCAGCAAGAAAAGCAACACATTGCTTCATTCCCAGGTGATATTACTTTCTCCCCATTACCTTCTCTCAACTTTGACAACTTTAAGACTGTGGACTTCAACTGCTAGAATTCACCAGAATTCCCCAGCATGGCATGGGTATGGCTTAAGTCTACGGAACTCAATTTGGGATAATGTACCTCAGTCTTAGGATCTAGCTGAAGAATTGCAATGAAAAAGGGCGACCTTTAACAACTATAACCAAACAGACCATGCAGCTCCAATAAAACTATTTCCAGGAATGCAGTTGCCTGAAAAATATGAAGCTACCTGAATAGAATCAGGACAGGATAGGCTATGACAGGATAAAGATAAAGCTCTTTCAGTGGGGAATGGCTGATGTGACTGTGGACTGTGGTGAACTGGACCAAATGATAATACATATAGTTTGAAAATATCTCCTCAGGAAATGTGAAGGCACCTGACATGATCTATCATAACTACACCAGAAGCAGTTAAATGGTTAGCTTCCTTGGGTATTAAATTATAACATTTAATACAATAGTAGAGTTGGAAGGGACCTTGGAGGTCTTATAGTCCAACCCCCTGCCTAGGCAGGAAACCCTATACCGTTTCAGACAAATAGCTATCCAACATCTTCTTAAAGACTTCCAGTGTTGGGGCATTCACAACTTCTGGAGGCAAGCTATCCTATTGCAACTCTATGGTGCTATATTATGGGGATGCTATTATGGTGTTACCTTAATTTCTCCAGCTGGAGACTACAGTTGGTCCAGAACGCGGCCGCGCGGGTAATTATGGGGAGTACAAGGTACTCCCATGTGACACCTTTCCTGCGCGAGCTGCACTGGCTCCCTGTGGTCTACCAGGTGCGTTTCAAGGTCTTGATAACGATCTTTAAAGCGCTCCATGGCTCAGGACCTAGCTACTTGCGGGATCGTATCCTGCCCCATACATCCCTGCGACCAATTCGCTCGCACAGAGAGGGACTCCTCCAGGTGCCGTCCACCAGACAATGTCGGGGGGCGGCGTCTAGGAGCAGAGCCTTCTCTGTAGTGGGCCCAGCCCTGTGGAATGACCTTCCCCCGGATATTAGGACTACCTCTGACCTCCGCGCCTTCCGGATAAAGCTCAAGACCCACCTATTCCAAGTAGCTGGCCTGGCTCAACCATAGTTCGTTCACACTGCTCCTGACGGGTTTTTTAATTTTGTGGTTTTTGGAATTTTATTAGGGGATTTTAAATTGTGTTTTTAACTGTCTTTATTCATCTGCCTACCTCCTCCATGTACACGTATTCGTATATTTTGTTTGTGTATTGTCCATATTGTATTTTATGTGTTTTTTATTGTACGCCGCCCCGAGTCCTTCAGGAGAGGGTGCGGCTAAGAAATAAATTTTATTATTATTATTATTATTATTATTATTATTATTATTATTATTATTATTATTATTATTATTATTATTATTATTATTATTATTATTATTATTATTATTATTATTATTATTATTAATTTAATATTTTATCTTTATATTGTATTGTCCACATTTAAATAAATGATAGATGGATAAGTAGTTAGATAGATAGCTTTATTTAAACCTACAGTTGTGTCTGTATCTATGTGATTTATTGCTCTTGTGTCTCAGTGATTGCATGACCTCTGTAGATGCCACATCCTAAATAATAAATAAAATCTGTACCTGCTGAAGTGGGTCTTCAGCACTTTCCAACACAGGATTTCTTTAAAGGCTTTGACTTGGATTCTCCTGGCGACAACAGACTTTCAATATCTGATATTGTTATTTATTATTTATTTATTTAATTTGACTTCTTAGTCGCCCCCTCTCCCCCCAGGGACTCGGGGCAACGTACAATAGCAACAATCACAACAATATAATATATAATATGGAGGAGGTAAAAATAAATAAATAAATTACAATACTTTAAGACAATTAAAACCCCAATGACAGTTAAAATTTAAAAATTAAAATTAACAATTAAAAATGCCCAAGAGGTGGAGAAGCTCTAAATTTAAGCCAGGCCGGCTAGTCGGAACAGGTGGGTCTTAAGTTTCATACGGAAGGAGCGGAGGTCAGTTGTTGTCCTAATGTCTAGATTGATCCTGGTTTGTCAGCCATTATGAACTCCATTTCTTATCCCTTCCTCTTCCCAGAGTTCTTTTTATTTTAAGTCTTCTGTCCCCTCCATTTTGCCAATTAAACACTAGCTTCCATTTCCAATGAGATAGTATTGCCTAAGAGAAAATTAAGGAAATCAATCTTATTTCTCTTAAGATTAGCTCCTATTTATTGGCTAGAAAGACTAGCATGTCTGGCTGGGGGGTCCATACAGGGAGTCAATGGCAACAGCAGATGGTGACAGAAGGAGTATGCCCATGCCTTTGTATCAATACTTCCATGAAATCCACACATTTGTTTTTCTGCTCCTGCCACTCAAAACCAGGTAAAGGAAGACAAAGCGCTTCAAAATAATTTGCACTGGGTATACAAATCATGCCTGGAAAGATATTTTTTTCCTGATAATGTGTCCTTGAAGCATGGATGGTATAATTTTTGAGCACATCTATGTACTTTCTTGCTAGCTGCAATGAGCTTTCCACGATTTTGTAATAGGGAAGAATGAATGGACTCCTCTTGTTGTCTTTCAGTTTTTCCATTTTTTGGTTCATTCTACTTCCACAACACTTGGAGAAATTTCTTTAAAAATCTTTGTATGAACACACACACATTGCTATTTATTCTACACAATGCAAACACTAAATTTTGATTGTGTGCCACTGAGTTGATGCTAATTCTTAGCACCCAAATAGGTTTTCTCTAGGAGGATTTGTTCTCAACCTGGACCTTCAGGTCTTTCAATGCTGCTTTCCTTGCAGCTGTAATTGAGCCTATTCACCTCTCCATTGAATGTCTTCAATTTCTCATTTATTATATCTTTCCCATCGTTATAGTGTTCTTTAGAGAACTGAAGTTTCACGTATCTCTGAATTAGGATAATATGAGTTTTGTCATCTGTGCTGTGAGTGAGAATTCTGCATTAATTTTATTTTCTTGTGTCATTCAGTCTGGTTAGTTTGTCCTCCTTCATATTTCCAACCATTTGCACAAATGGAGCTTTGCGCTTGAGTGTGAGTGGCTGCCACTTACACAAGTAGAGCTGCAGATGCTTTCCTGCCACTGGTTTTGAATGGGCCACAGCCCAGTACCAGGCCAGGTTGGGGACCCCTGCATTAAAGGATTGTCCATGAAGTCTGATATTTGGTCAATGACTGCACTATTGCCAAGCAGTGCTCCTGCTGTATCTTTCCTAACCAAGAACGCATCAGCGCTCCTTTGTTTTCATGTCATGAGCAATAAATAATATGATAACTTCAAAATGTCCAGGCCTGATCCACATCATTTTGATGATGCCTAAAATGTCAATGTGTAGACAATTCATTTCATCGTTCATTGTGTTGTGCTGCCCCATGTTCAATATTCCCATTGTAATTCTTTTTTTGCACCCTCCAGTTTATCTTTTCTGACATGGCAACATCACAAACTAAACATTTCAAGGACTAGAATAGCCATCTCATGAATACCATTAGTATTGTGAAAGATCGTCAAATTTTCCACAGCATTAGGATGACTTGTGGGGCTCATCAAATGGCACCAGAGTTATTCTAAATTTTCTACCCATGTGGTTTTCTTGGTAAAGAATAGGAATTATTTATCATTGCCTTCTCTCCAGCAACTTTCTACATTGGTGTTAGGTATATGTATATACAGTATGTGCCAAGGCAGTACAGCAGAATTGGGTTAGGTGGGCATATTTAATCTATATATGTGTTTATGCACACACACACACACACACACATAAAATTTGTAGACCATTTTCCTTTTTTAAAGAAATTGGTCAGATCATATAATTTGGGCAGCTGCAAATGTGTCAAAGAATAGATAGGACTAAATTCACATATTGTTTGAACAATGTAAACTTACTACATTTGCAATAAATTTAAATTTAAAAAAAATTCTTTCTCATCCCTACTTTAAAGGGAAGAATACTTTCATAGTTTCATAAACAATATTGCTAATGCAGAGAGCTGTATACTGCAGTCTAAAAACGGCATTTGGTATTTGAATGGAAGGATGGAAATTGCACCTGGAAAAGTAGATGGAAGAAGCACAAAAATGAAATTTCATCTAATTTAATTGTCTGAATCAGTGTAATTAAAATTGCATTACATTGATTAAATACAAGTAGTATGATTACTCCCTGTACATTTAGTCGTTTTATCATTTTTTTTTCATTAAAATGATAGTTGGCAAAACTTTTAGAGGGCATTTGCTGGCTTTGGGGTTTGCAAATGACCCAGGTTTATTCAATGCTGCTATATCAAAGGTCAAGAATCTCATTATTTGTGTCTGTGCCAGATCACAATTGTCTCCTTGAGTATAGTACTATAGGGCTTAAGAGCTGCAAGAGATAGGTCTACATAGAATGCTATAGAAGTGGCTATATGTCTCTTCAGCTGTTTAAAGAATAGGAAGCAAGTCCGTTCCATTACCTCTAATTTGTTTTGGCATTAGTAAAGATTTTTTTCCCCTAATGCTCTCAAAGGTAGAGCTGGGAACTTTGGATATGCTTAATGGTGCTTCCACCTTAGCACTGGCTAACATTTCAAGAACACATAAAAGCCTTTTAACAAACATGAGTCAGATCTTATGATATTCTGTCAAGTTAACATCATTACTATAATTATCCAATGGATGGAGAGTGAATAGTTTCCATTTCCTCTTAGGCAACCCTATAGTTATATAAAATAATTTTTATCTTGCTATTTTCAAGGCGCATTTTGCCTCTCTGAATTTTTTCCTATTAGTATTTTTCATTAAATGAGAAGTACATGAATTGTTTTATTTTAATCTATGTTAGCTTTTATAGGCTGCAGCTCTACACAATATGAGATTATTATGTAAAGAAAAACCTACATAATTTTCCTTAGAAAGGAGTTCGGTAATACACGAAATGCCTATTTGCTCAGTAATATATGAAATGCCTATTTTCATGCTAGCACATTGGTTCATGTGTCATATGATCTACAACTGCATATTTTGCTCTAAAAACAAATACAAAGCATTGTATGGAGAGTAAGTGAAGCAGCATAAATATTTCTTCTCTTTCCACTAAAACCTGTTTCTCTCTGAGTGTTTTTCTGTTGATGTCAGGGTGGAGGAACCTGTTCTTTTTTCACCTTAGGGAGGAAAATGCTATAGGTATAGGAGTATAGTTGAATGGAAAAGTGGGGAACAGTGGTGAAATTCAATTTTTTTTACTACCAGTTATGTACTGTAGGCATGGTATGGTGGGCATAGCATGGCTTGGTGGGCATGGCAGGGGAAGGATACTGCAAAATCTCCATTCCCACCCCACTCTGAGGCCAGCCAGAGGTGGCATTTGCCAGTTCTCTGAACTACTCAACATTTCCATTGCCGGTTATCCAGACCCTGTCAGAACTTGCTGGATTTCACCCCTGGTGGGGAAAGTCAAAGACAGTTACATGCTTCATATATAAGAAGCTTTAATTCCATATTGTGGTGACTGGGGGTTTACAACAAATCACCACAGTCATCATGCTATGGCCAACTCACCATGGTCAACTCACCATTGCCAACACGCTACAGGACAACTTGCCACAGGACAACAGTTACACTAATATTGAAGAAATAACCCAATAGAAATATTAAAGAAAGAGTGTTAAAGGAGGGACAAAATTAAATGTGAATGACAAAAATGTTTTAAAAATTATTTTAAATAATTAAACTGAATTGTTGAATTGTCCTGCAATAAGTTGTCCCGTGGTCAGTTGGCCTTGGTGAGCTGGCCAAGGCGAATTGGCTGCGGCAAGCTGTCCAATTCCGGTGACTGGACACCAAAATGTCTAATTTTCATCATTCAATTCCATCTCACGTCAAACAATACATTTGATCCATCGCCTGTTTAGGGTCACCAGGATAGGAATTGATGGACATTTGCAGTTTGCTAAACCAATAAGAAAGAAAGAACTTGAGAGGAAAAGGAATTTGTCAAGAGAAAGTGAACAACATGGATTTTTATCTCTCTGTTTCAAATAACTGACTCAAAAATCAGGGTAGACTTGGTAGTAAAGTCTTGGCCCCTCCCATAGGAAATAAAAGAGGAGCAAAAGGGGAGTGAGCTTTTGCAGGAAACAACTCATTTGTTCATTAGATTCGTTTCAGAAGGGTGAAGATCTGTCCGTGAATCTCAGAGACTCTGTGCCTTCACAGTCTTTCCTTGCACAGCACCTCATTTGGAAAATATTTACATGGCAGCTTTCCAAGATAGATAAGGTCTGTAGTCATAAATATTCCTTTGAAAGACTGCTTGCCAGGCCTTGCTGAATGTGAATGAGAGGAATTCATATTCATTTAATAAAAGGGGTTTTGTCGGGACCAGGACTCTGCTTCGTGCTTTTTGCGGAAGCCTGGGTCAGAACATATAGCAGTTGTTAAGTTAGTTACATGGTTGTTAATTGAAGCTGGTTTTTCCATTGACTTTGCTTGTCAGAAGGTTACAAAAAGGGGATCACATAACACTGCAACTGTCATAAATGAGTCAGTTGTTAAGCGTCTGAATTTTGATCATATGTTTATGGAGATGCTGCAACGGTTATGAAAAATAGCCGTAAGTCACTTTTTTCAGGGCTATTGTATCTTTGAACCATCACTAAATGCAGAGATGGGTTGCTAATTTTTTTAGTACTGGTTCGGGCATGCTCACGCTTGCGCTCACACGCGATGGATATGCGCATAAGCATCTGGGAGGGGGGGCGGAGCCTCCTGCCGCGACTACTACCATTTTGGCCGATCCGGGCTGAACCAGCAACAACCCACCTCTGACTAAATAAACTGTTTTAAGTCGAGGACTACCTGTATTTCTAAACCAATCAACTTTCACTTTGAAGTCCTTTGTTGCGCTAACTACAAAAGTAAATGAAATCCATTTCTCCAAGATCCCCTTTTTCATAGAGAGACCCCATTTTATCAGGGTACTCTAATAAATTATCTTCTGACTCGATTGCTTATTGGAAAAGGTAAACTGAGGCAAAACCTAGGGCCACATTTGGCCCACATCTGTCACTTCTCCTACTTTACTCCTTTTCTGCAAGTCTCCAAATACATTTTATTTAACACAAGCCTTTAGTATGACCAACTGTTTAGAATTAAACATGTCTATGTTTAGAGCCGGGTTCTGTTCAGTGAGATTGAGGTGCCTCTAGGGGTCATTTATATTTAAAATAAAAGTGTGTGAGGTTCAACATCATTACATAGGTTACAAGATGGAGATATTTTAGTTTACATCCCTGGTAGATGCAACTGGATGTAAATAGATCTGGACGATAGCTATTTTTGTAAGAGCTATGGGGTAGAAGGTTTGCAAACACGTTTGTGTGAGCCTGGAAGCCAACTTCTCCTCTCTTTTCATGAATATCCATGAATTCTATTTAGTCCCAGTGCAGTGCTGATCCAGTTGCTATCACCATTACAGCAATATAAGCATTAATATTAATACTCACTTAGCGTTTTAATTGTCCTTATTTTTGCCTGAAAACCATTTCTGTTTAGAACGCTGTCTCTTGTGAGCTATTGTTCTTGGTTAACATCTCTTGAATTGCAATTTTAATGTCCTTTAGTAGGGGATGCATATTTTAAAGTAACAAATAAGTCATGCCTAATCTGTTCCCACGAAGCATTCCTTCTTTCTTCTCTCACTTTGCAGCATTAATGTCAGACATAAGAAACATTTTCCCCCTCCATGCTGATACAGTATGAATCTGTGAAACTAAGATAAAAGATCTGATGAGTCTGAAGGAAGATGGTCTGATTGTGCTCAGTGGAATGGATGAATCTATGTGGAGAAGTGAAGATGTAGGTTCCATTATGAATGTAAGGGCTACAATGCTGTCACTTAGGCTGTTGTAGGTGGTGTCAGCCTTTCAACGTAGATCAGGATCAGGAAACCAAAGCCATGTAGGTCAGAAATACTTTTGTTGTAAAGCTATACTAACAGAAATTTGCAAGTTTGATATGCTTCCTCCCCCCTCCCCACTCCACTCTATCTTCGTGTGAACTAAGGAGGCCTTTCCTGAGATGTTTATTCACATTGCATTCTTGCCCCAAACTCAGCCCCTTTTATCTGACCTAGATAGCTGTTCTTCCTCCTGTCCCTCAGGGCCTTTACTTGGAGAGCTAGGCAACCATACAGATTAATTAATTAATTAATTAAATATGCTCTGTCCTCTTCATGAATACAGAGAAGTGGGGATTTGTATCTTGTTAATAGATGCATGTTATGCTACAGTGAATGGTGACTCAGGATGAATGCAATGTGGGGAAAAAAGATTATCCTTTGACATGAAAGACGTGCAGGATAAAAATGTGAGACAGTATTATACAGATGATTGACATTTTGGAGGGCTAAAGTAAATGCAAATGACTGTTTGGTGGGTATCTGGTTAGAAAAATGTCTTCATTTTGTGAATATGTAGTTCAGGCAAGTCTATTCATATGTACACATGGCAAAGGGATAAACATACATTCTAAAATTGTAATTTACTTGATTGTTTACGATGAAGGATTTAGAGAATCGGCAAAGGACATGGGGTGATGAAACACTGTGAATTTTGGAAAGATAATTTTTGGGTAGGGTCAAAGGTGGATCTCAAGAAAAAAAAATTGACATTAGAAAAAGAAAAACAATGAAAGAAGAAAGAGACAAAGTAAATGACCACAGGAAGAGAAAATAGAAGAAATTATTAGAAGATAGATGGCTTTTTCAATAAAATGAATGGAAAGGGGCCACAAAGAAAGGTGATATTAGATCTATTTGGAGCAGAGTGAAAAGAATTATGTTACAAAGTGTCACTGAAGAGTATTAAGTTATGCTAATGTGAAATATGAAAAAGGATGGTTGATAGAACTTGTGGATGAGAGAAAATGAATGCAAGAGAATGACTGCTGCAGAAAAAACAACAAGACAGAAAAATAGATAGTATATAATATGTATTTAGAAAAAGGGGCTAAGCAAGGAACCTCCCACAAAACGAATGATACTAAAAGTGACAGTGATGAAATGGTTTGGAATGAAAGTGAAGGGAGATAATGCTGAAACAAGTATCACTGAAACCTCTTTGGAATTAAGTTGATATGATGAAAAGTGGAATTAAAAATGCCCACTGTAAATGTTGTGTCCAAGAAGACATGGATGAAAAAGAAGATTTAAATGCTGTGAAATTTTGAAAGGAATCAGGCTGCAGATGCAAGGAATGTAGGAGGCGAAATGTTACACTGTGGAATAGTTGATCTGTATGGAGTTGAAGAGTAGATTATAAAAGCAATAAGAAGGATGTCTAAAAAATAAAAATAAAGTATGCATGAGAATGAATGAATGTTTAATACTGTAATTGGTTCAGCATTAAAACAGAGAATAAGATAAGGATGTTGATGTCTCTTTAGTGTTTTTCAGCCTCACTAGAAAGACTAGACCAAGAATCAATGCCACAAGAAGGCTAAGAATACTTTTGTGTTGTGTGTTGTGTTTATTGGATTGATATGCCAATATAAATCCAATCGGATTTATATAAATTGGATTTTATTGAGAGTGGCTATAATTACAGAAACTTGCTAGTCTGATTATGCTGTGCCTCCTGCCATTCTCATAACCATTGACTTTGCTTGTCAGAAGGTTGCAAAAAGGGGATGACATGACACTGCAAGTGTCATAAATATGAGTCAGTTGTTAAGTGCATGTAAAGTTCATACCTTCTAAAAATCCAGGGCCAAGTCAAATGTATTTCGATTTAGCCACTGTCTGTGTCAAAGGCCCACCTAAACAATACAATGCAATGCAATGCAATGCAATGCAATACAATACAATACAATACAATACAATACAATACAATACAATACAATACAATACAATAGTAGAGTTGGAAGGGACCTTGGAGGTCTTCTAGTCCAACCCCCTGCCTAGGCAGGAAACCCTATACCGTTTCAGACAAATAGCTATCCAACATCTTCTTAAAGACTTCCAGTGTTGGGGCATTCACAACTTCTGGAGGCAAGCTGTTCCACTGATTAATTATTCTAACTGCCAGGAAGTTTCTCCTCAGTTCTAAGTTGCTTCTCTCCTTGATTAGTTTCCACCCATTGCTTCTTGTTCTACCCTCAGGTGCTTTGGAGAATAGTTTGACTCCCTCTTCTTTGTGGCAACCCCTGAGATATTGGAAGACTGCTATCATGTCTCCCCTAGTCCTTCTTTCTCTTAAGCTAAACATACCCAGTTCCTGCAACCGTTCTTCATATGTTTTAGTCTCCAGTCCCCTAATCATCTTTGTTGCTCTTCTCTGCACTCTTTCTAGAGTCTCCACATCTTTTTTACATCGTGGCGACCAGAACTGAATGCAGTATTCCAAGTGTGGCCTTACCAAAGCATTATAAAGTGGTATTAACACTTCACGTGATCTTGATTCTATCCCTCTGTTGATGCAGCCTAGGACTGTGTTGGCTTTTTTGGCAGCTGCTGCACACTGCTGGCTCAGAATCACGATAAGGAACTGTACTGACTTATTTGCAAGTTTATAGTATGTAATGCAAGGTTAATTTAACTACAGGTTAATCAATTTAATTTGCATGCTGCCTGATCATAGTACACAATTTAAAAGTCTGATTAAGAAAAATGAAGAGAGTTGCAAATTTAAAAACCGAAAGAAGAAATCTTGAATTTATGTCTGTGTCAAAGTTACTTCCCTACTTGCTTACAGGATTTATATACTGCTCCAATTTTTATTTATTTCTTTACCTAACAAGTTGCTGCAATCAAGCAACTCTTAAATAAACAAGAGATAAATGCAGTTTGTGACTAAAATATTTTCAAGTTGCACTTTACCTCTCTGTTGAGGAAATTATAAAACAAAGACATTCAATATAAAGCTATAAATGCTTTTTGTTTTAAAGGGTTTTATTTTTCTAAGGCAATGAACTGAAGAAATAGCACATACTTCACATGGATAGAAAAGGGCTGGGCGGGTAGCATGATAAAGTATTCAATATCCACTCAGCCCTGATTTTGGGAGTTAATTATATATGTTCAGCATTTCAAATTAAAAATTATTTTTGAACAGTGGAAAACAATTTTCCTCCAAAGCTTTTGCTATAATGCATTATTTATATAGGATGCTTGAGTGCTTTATGCTGATGACATTAATCTTTCTAATATCTACATCAGTCAACTGAGAGATTTGCTTGGTTCATATTTTTGTGTTTGGCCCAGTGCATGTTTGTGTAAGTGTGTGTATGTGTGTTTAGGAATTTATATTTACTCATCTTTGCAGATAACAGGCTGGTTTACAAAATCATCATACAATATCAAATTAGTAATAGATTATAATAAATCTGGGGAAAAACAGTGTAAATGAACACATTATCTCAAGGAATGAAAATAGAAAAGCAAGAAGTAAGCAAATAAATGAACACATAATTGTGCCTGCACCAAAGAATCATTAATACACATCAGTGCATGGAGAAGTTACTGTAAAATCAAGGTATCAGAACAGAGAAGGCATTATTCCTTCTTGTCACATGATGGACACTGGACATTTGAAAAGCAGTTTCTCCTAATAATGTGATAGAGGTCTTTAATTTAGGGCAGAGGGATATCTTCTGAATATTTATTTATAAGGGATTCATTCAGATTATTAAAAGACACTTCATTTACATCAGACCTAGGCATTTTATGGCTCCTGGGCCTCACTGTCCTTGTCCGGCCTGGTCGATTGCTTGTCAAGTAACAGAGAAATCAAGACATCCAATGCAGTTCAAATGAGCATAAAGGTTCATTGCAAACTTAAGCTCTCTACAAGGATCTGAACTACAGGTTTACTTAGACTTAGAACAGTTTATTTAGAAACCATTTAAAGCTACAACGGCACTGAAAAATGTGACTTAGGGTGTTTTTCAGTTATGACCTTTGCAGCATTCTTCATGATTATGTGATCTAAATTCAGATGCTTGCCAACTGGTATTTATTTATATCCCAAGTTCCTGCGATCATCTTTTGCTACTTCTGACAAGCAAAGTCAATGGGGAAGCCAGAGTCACTTAACAACTGGGTTACTAACTTAGCAACTGCAGTGATTCACTTAACTGTGGCAACAAAGGTGGTAAAATGAGGCAAAACTCATTCAGGTTCTGGATGTTTTAATATCATTTTTATTTTCTTTTATTACTTGTTAACGGAGAATAGAATATTAATATTGGGTTTTATTATTTATGGAGGATACCGTAGAGATCTCTAGATAACCAAACAGTGAATTGTGACCCTTGGAAATGGAGCCATAGGTTCTAAAACCTATGATTGTTATCTTACTAGCATTTCTTTTCTTGTTCTCCCCGGGATGTTGTTGTGTACAATTTACACATGCTTCTTTCTCTGTTTATTCATCATAACAAATTTCATTGGGTCAAACCAATTGTAAGGCTACACACCACATGGTTTTCCCACAATAAATGATGATATGCAGAAATACCTAAAGATCATGATATGTAATTTGATGAAACGTCTGATTTCTGCATAAGGTAAAGGTGAAGGTTCCCCTCGCACATATATGCTAGTCATTCCTAACTCTAGGGGGTGGTGCTCATCTCTGTTTCAAAGAGCCAGCACTGTCCGAAGACGACTCCATGGTCATGTGGCCAGCATGACTAAATGCCGAAGGCGCACGGGATGCTGTTACCTTCCCAACAAAGGTATTCCTTATTTTTCTACTTGCATTTTTTACATGCTTTAAAACTGCTAGGTTGGCAGAAGCTGGGACAAGTAATGGGGGTTCACTCCATTACACGGCGCTAGGGATTGGAACCGCTGAACTGCCAACCTTTCTGATCGACAAGCTCAGCGTCTTAGCCACTGAGCCACCACGTCCCTTCTGCATAGCGTATAATTATTCAGAGTCTGTTTACCCTCTGCCTTCCTTTTTTTCTACCTTCTTATCCAACACAAGCTTTGACATATTTGATTATTTGGAGGTCCACAGCTTCTAGCCCCATTCTCCCTCCCTCAGTCTTGCTGAATTTCACTTGTTCTATCAGCCTTTACGGTGAGTTCATCTAGTGAGTTCATTATTCAGTTTGGATGGCTGTTGTGTGATTCTGGGTGACTAATATCCAATTATAAGCAGCAACACAATTATCAAAACACAAATGAAGAACACATCACATCTGAAGCAATAAGCATACAGTATCTAGACAAATAAAACTGAGAATGAGGTCACCTAACCTCCTGCGCCAATGCACGAGGGAAAACCAAAGCCTCCTTCCTTTATGAGAGGCTGCCAGGTCAGGGCAATTCATATTTTAGAGTGTCTTTTAAGCACTAGATAATGAGTTACAAAAATGCTATTGATTTCTTCCTAGCTACTGGTAAGTTAATTCTACAAGACCTTGACATGACCTGTCTTTTGCTTCTATACATTTTTAAAGTCTTGGTAGAATTGACTTGATATACGACAATATTCTGACATAAGATTTCTTAGGGTATTCTATTCAATTAGTATTCACGGTCATTTTTCAAAAGGCCATCAACAGGGTGTGTGCCACTGAGGACACCATAGTTTCAGTTTCAGTTTCCTCAGCCATGGTTATGATTCACTTCAGTTCAATTAAAATTTATTGCAGTCATAGATGAGAGACATGGTTATGATTAACACTGCACTTTCCTTGCCTTTGGAAGTTGATTTCCAGTCTCAAGAAAAGAAAAAAAAGGGGAAAAAAGAAAAAGGAATCTGGAAGACGTAAAACTACCACAGAAGATGATGTTGTCATCAATAGCCCGCTGCCCACCTAAACCAAGTTTTGGAGGAAGTGAAAAATTCTAAGGACTTATTTGAATAAGTCCAGAAAGAGCACAATATGAATTTCTTGTGGGGGCGGGGAGAAAACTTTCAAGAAAAACATTTTTGAGATAGAAATATTAACAAAAAAACCACTGGCAATAACAAGAATAAATAAATGGGTGATCAGATGATGACGATGACAATAATAACAATAAATTATTTTTAATAAAATTTAAAAAATTTAAAAAGGTACTTGGTTGATACCTAGGACGCTGGCAGCAACCTGTATTAACCATTAGCACCAGTCAATGGCATTTGTGATGCATTTTTGAATGTTCAGTTGAGTGAATTTCATGTTTAATGAATAATGATAATGATAATGATAATAATAATAATAATAATAATAATAATAATAATAATAATAATAATAATAATAATGCCAGCATCCGAAGATACTTAGCTGATACCTAGGATGCTGGTAGGAACACGTATCAACCATTGGCGCCAGTTAATGGTATTTGTGACGCATTCTTGAATGTTCAGTTGGCTGAGTTTCAGGGGTGGGTTGTAGCTGGCATTACTGCTGGTTTGCTTGTGCGCGCACGCTGGATGCGTGCTGTGCGCGCATACACAGAAAGATGGTGGCGCTGATGGCGGCGACCAGGGAACCGGTTCAGGGGCGTGGCCAATCTGGGTCGCTGCCGGTTTTGCGACCCAGGCCAGCATACCACTACTGGTTCAGCTGAACTGGGCCAAACCACTAGGAACCCACCTCTGCTGAGTTTCATGTTTCATGAATAAAGTATATACTACTACTACTACTACTACTACTACTACTACTACTACTAATATCATGAAATCATCAAATTAAAAAAATTACCAGGGAGAAAGAACAGCTAGGGGATTTCAAAAAAGAATGATGCAACTGTGGAAGAACCCCCACCAAAAGTGACGTAACTGAACAACGATTAATGGATTAAAAACATTTCATCATCCGTAATAAAGTTTTCACAGATGGAGAAATGCAAAATCTAGAAACATTGGCTAAAAAGAAAACAACAAGTAATGATTAACACCTGAACAAAATGATTAACCTGCAGAAGAAATCAACACACAGGATAAAGATTCTCATGTGCAACAACTCAAAAGTGTAGAGCTAACTGATCTAGTGAAAATGCTGAAAGAAATGACTGAAAACCACATCAAAAGAAAACACAGAAAGAAAAAGACTGCCTGCCATTCGCAAAGTGCATAGCAAATGTGTGAAAGACCTACTAAATGCCGTGAACAACATTTTAACTTCTATCCTATCCAGCACACTAAGTGAAACAAACCAACTAATGTACAGCAAAGCCGCTGTTATAACTGCAGAATTGGGCTATAAAATGCCAAAAAAGAAACCCACTGAAATACCAAAGTGGAAAATTTGACTTGAAAATAAAATAAAATAACTAATAATAATAGCAATAGCAATAGAACTTATACACTGCTTCACAGTGCCTTACAGCCCTTTCTAAGCAGTTTACATAATCAGCATATTGCCCCCCAACAATCTGGGTTCTTATTTCACTGACTTCAGAAGGATGGAAGTCTGAGTCAACCTTAAACCCGTGTGAATCGAATTGCTGGCAGTTGGCAGAATTCGCCTGCAACATGACATTCTAATCAATGTGCCACCAGGGGTCTGTGGTTAGAATTCAGTATAAACTAATAATATTAATAATACAAAATAATTTTCTTAAAAGTAACCCATGTTCCTCCTTAAATAGCTTTTACATTGCTTGCTTAAAGAGTTCCAAGGATGACACTTTGTAATCTTCTCTCGGTGTTTCCGTGACTATTTATCCCACTCCATTTATCTAATTTGCAATCCCACCAAGTAATTGAAGTCAAGTCAACTTTTCATTTAATATTTCTTCCAATATAAGGGGATCTGCTGACCTAGAACAAAAGTGCGTTTGAATTTACTTACCTGAAGTGGAAGAGTATGTATTTGAGTTACAGCAGTCATCAGGAATGGATTACAATGTCTATATACAGATGCAAAGTGATATTTATATTCAACCCCGCAGTTGTAAATTTGGAGAGATAGTTCTACGAGCATGAAGGTGAATATTTGTGATCAATTGCATGAAGGTTGAAAGCCAGAGTTTGTCTTCCATTTTCCAAATTTAACTTTCAGTGTATTACTATCAATGTTAAAAAGGAAGGCCAAACTGGCTGGACTGTAAATCAGCATAGTTTTGATAGCTGAAAATCTTGCCTGAAATTGGAGATATTTCACAGGGATGAACTACCGTACTGCAAATCATTTCAGGAAGAAGGTATTAATTCTGTAATGCTTTCTTTCTTCCCATTCTCCAATAGTTTATATATAAGATCTTACTCTCTGGCAGCAAGAGAGAAATGTCATTGCAGCAAATGGTTGACAAAATTAATCTTTTTTTTTTCTCAGAAAAGGCTGGGGCACAGCTACATAAGTAGAGTTGTTTCCTGCAACTGTTGGAAAAGAATATTAGTGGTAGACTATCATTCATCCAGAATAATGCACACAAGCCAATTCCAGACAGTTATATTAATCCTCAATAATATTTTCTGACAGGCTTCATGATGACACAGACTTTTCATCCATAATGTAATGTTCATACCACTGCTCCCATAACTTCCCCAAGGAAGGAACCCTATTTTTACTTTTAAATTCAGGGACATCTTCAGGAACTTTCCATGAGATGGGTGACGATATAAATTTGGCTAATTTAAAAAAAAAACTTTTAGTTTTTGTTCTCATTCCAAAATGAGGAAAGTAGCATTGTGCCCTCTGTTGCAAGCTCTGCCCTACATATTCTCAACATCTTAATCCCCTACAAAAAGGATGGGGCTTGTATATTGACAACATGATTAGGCTTCCATTATTCTGCTCCCCATTGCCACCTCCCTTGAATGTTACTGTTTAAATTGTTCCAAATTGATAGCATTGGTATTAGGGTCAAGAAGCTCACAAATGGGATGCCATTGGGAATGGCTGATATTCTATTGGAATTTTCTGCAACATCTCTGCTCAGCTTTATTGACCCACTCTCTCAATTTTATTATATACCTTCATAATTGGAGTTTAAAATAACCAGAAGGATATTTTAATGCAACAATTCAGTTATAACCTCTCATTTTCTTTAATGGTATCTGGGAATGATCAGATGACCAGAATGACCAGATGAGCCACAGACAAAAGAACTGTCTTGAAACTGATGGTGCAATTGAAACCTCTCTTGGCCTCAGTCTGGCCATCTCAGAGGTGCATTTCAAAACTTTTTAATACCTATTCTGTGGCCGTGGCTTGGTGGTCATGTGACTAGGTGGGCGTGGCCAACTTGATGTCACTCACCAGGAGATGTCATGGATTGGGTAAAATGTGGTGAAGCTCAGTTAACAATCTCTTGCTTAGCAACCAAAATTTTCGGCTCACTTGTAGTCATAAGTCAAGGACTATCTCTGCCTTCCACTGCATGGCAATCTTGTCCTCATAAACTCCTTCTCCTTTCTGGCAATTTGTCTCTCTGTTAGAGGCACCAAAATAATCCAGACAATGTAAGGTTACCTGATGCAGCAGGGGGTTGGACTAGATGACTTCTGAGTAGCCTTCTAGCCCTAAATTGCTTTTCTTTCTTTCTTTCTTTCTTTCTTTCTTTCTTTCTTTCTTTCTTTCTTTCTTTCTTTCTTTCTTTCTTTCTTTCTTTCTTTCTTTCTTTCTTTCTCCCTTCCCTCTGTGGGAAGCAACCCTCCCCAAATAACTGCCGAATGTCACTTTGCAAACCTGAGCAGCTTTTCAATTTAAAGCAGGACTCCAAAGTTTGCAGCTTTAAGACTTGTAGACGTCAACTCCCAGAATTCCACAGCCAGGCATGCTCAGTTCCGATTTAAAGTGATAGCATTTGTTTTTCTCCTTTGCTGAATCTCCCGGCAAAAAAGTGACTTTCCTTCCTTCTTTCTTTCTCCCTTCCCTCCCTCCCCGCCTCTTACTTTTTAAAGCTTTTTTAAAGCTTCTGATAGAAGTACAGGTTCGGGGGAATGGCCAAACCACCATTTTTACTACCGATCCTATCCGGCATGCCAGATTTTCACTACCTTCTCTGGTGTACCGGACCGTATAGGGAGGAACCCACCTCTGGACCATCTCCTACACTTATAGGTTCAATAATACACATTTTAGATGGAATGGAAATGGTATAAGACTGCTGCCATTGATTTGGTGATAACAATGATGTTTGGTTGCAAATATACAACCATTTGTACACCTTTAAAATTAGTGGAATTAGACTATTTCAGTATGTGGAAATGATATCCAATGGGGAGGACAAAAACAAAGAATAACCGAAGCAAGTGCAAATTAGGAGTACCAAACAGCATACATTGAATGTGAATGCAAAATGAGATGAAGTTGTTTGTTCATCTTTTGATTTTACTCAAATCTGTTCTATTGAGATACATGCCAAAATTAGAGAGCATTTGATAGATGCCCATCTGCCTTATATGCCAATACTAAATTCTTTCATTGACATAAACTTTAATTTGTTTCCATACTGATTACTTCCATTAGAAGTACTCATGCCTTCCAAACCAACATATGACATTAAAAGATAGTAACATCATCACTTTAGCACAAAGTTGATAAGACCACAATGTACAATTTGTTGAGCTTGTTCAGTGTCAGTTTGAAGATAGTGTCACCAAAGAACAATATTAATCTGCCATGCTTACCTGATTCTTCAAATAGAAACCCAAAAATGGAATAGGAAAATGCTGTACATCATTTATCTCTTAAGTTGCTTAGAAAAAAATGGATAAATGGGGGGGGGGGAGAGAAGAAAGAAGCCATGTTAAAGGTTTTAAAATAAATAAGTTGTTGAGGGGGAAAAAATGACACAGTCATGATCACTAATCACTCTTTAAACTGAAGTTTTTAATAGTCATGATTTTGGTGTTATATAGAAAAGTATTACCTTTCTAGAAATGTTCATGTATATATTGTTACTAACCTACCAATAAATAAGAGCTACTTTATGGACCCAAAGATTTTTCAAGAAAACACATTGCATGGTTTTCAGTTCATTGTTATTTTGGGGAAATGTCCCTGAATTTTTACCAGAAACAATAGTGGTTTAAATTTTCTGCCCACCAAAGGTTCTTCAATACCATTTTAAACTCTCTTAAAATGAATGTGGAATGCCAGACTTGCTGAAGAACTACAAACATATTTAAGTTCTCTCGGGCAGGTAGAGGGAATCACAGCTCTTGACTTGAAGCTCGACAAAAATGATATTTGCCTTCAGAATTCAATGTGAGTTAACAAGCACAAAAAGAGGAAAACCAGACCAGGTGTGAGGCTGTTCTGCCTACTACTCTGTCTCCTCCCCCAAAAAACTGCATGGCTCTTCATGTGCTTTATATTTACAACTGGCCGTGTAGTCGATTTGCTTTGAACTATTCATTGTAATTTTCCTCCTATACTCCCAGTTGTGATCTTTATGTTCTCAATTTAAGTTTCCCCCCCCCCCCATATGTGTATTTTCAGGGGAGAAAAAGAACATAGTCCACGATCAGTCTTTCTGATCCTTCATAGAATGACTAGCAGATTGCCCAGGGCCATAATGGCAAACCTATGGCACACATGCCAGAAGTGGCATGCAGAGCCATCTCTCTGGGCACCCAAGCCATCGCCCATTGCTCTCCCGGCTTTTGGTGTGCTGGCCAGCTGGTCTTCATGCCCACAGGAGCACTGGAAACCAGAAGAGCAGCCATCCGGTGTGCATGTGCGCACAGGGAATATGACCTTCTGGTTTACCATGCCACATGCGTGCCGGCCAGCTGGTCTTTGCGCATGCATACACATGAGAAGTCAGAAGACCTGGTGGCCAGAGTGCATGCATGCACCAGAAACTGGAAGATCATTTTCCCAGCGCACGCATGAACATCAGGCGGCTGCTCTTCTGGTTTCCAGCACACACAAATGTGCTCTCGTTTCGGCACTTGGTGCCGAAAAAGTTTGCCAACACTGGCATAGGGGAACTGTGTGACTATGAGGGTCAATCCTTGGTAGCTCCTCTACCAACAGCCACACCCAACTTACTATGGCCAACTCACTGCGGCCAACCTGCCACAGCCAACTCACCACAACCAACTCACCATGGGACAACTTACCATGGCCAACTTGCTATGGCAGAACTCACTCAGAACAAGAACTACACTAATATCAAAGAAATGGTGGAACAGAACCATTAAAAGAAGGATGCAAAAGGAAGGACAAAATGAAATGTGAATGACAAAAAATATTATTTTTTTATTATTTTAAATTATTAAATTGGATTGTTGAATTGTCCCACAGTGAGTTGTACCACAGTGAATTGGCTGCAGTGAGATGGCTGTGGAAAGTTGGCCATGGTGAGTTGACTGTGATGAGTTGGCCATGGCAAATTGTCCCATTCTGAACTCTTCTCTATCACATTGCAGTCATTTCCCTCTCCTGAATGTTGTAGCAATTAAGAAAAAATGGGATGGGATCTAGTATCTCTAAGTGTGCACATGGATGGGAATGTAAGTGTAATTGTGACTTTTATGTACTATTGCAAAGCTACTGTATGTGTAATATATGTGATTAGATGACTGGAGGCTAAAACATATAAAGAATGGTTGCTGGAATTGGATATGTCCAGTTTAATGAATACAAGGATCAGGGGTGACATGATAGCAGTGTTATCAGCGACTGCCAAAAAGAAGAGGAGTCAAGCTATTCTCCAAAGCACTGAGGGCAGGACAAGAAGCAATGTGTGGAAACTAATCAAGGAGTGAAGCAACCTAGAACTAAGGAGAAATTTCCTGACAAAATAATTAATCAGTGTAAGAACTTGCCTCCAAAAGTTGTAAATGCTCCAACACTGGAAGTTTTTAAGAAGAGATTGGATAACCATTTGTCTGAAATGGTATAGGATCTCCTGCCTGAACTGGGGTTTGGACTAGAAGACCTCCAAAGTCCCTTCCAACTATTCTATTCTATTCTATTCTATTCTATTCTATTCTATTCTATTCTATTCTATTCTATTCTATTCTATTCTATTCTAGTGGATATATATATATATATATATATATATATATATATATATATATATATATATATATATATATATATATATATATATATTCCACAAAGCTTTGTTATACAACTTTATTCACAAATGCTTGTTCTAACAATCATCCAACTGAAAAAAGTTATACATTCTTAATCTTCAAATCACATCTACTAGTTATTTAAATGAAAAGCAATCATCCACACCTGAAGCATTTAAATTTCAAAGAAAAGGAGATACAGCCTGGGGAGATTTCAAAATGAAACACTCATTTGGGGCTTTTCAGAATCCTTATGGACAAGCAATGAATAATTAGATTGTCTAGTTAGTTGGTCTAGAGCTTGGGAGGAATTACCTTAAGCAATGAAAGGAATGGCTTTGCTAAACTTATTAGGTTGCCCTTTGATCATAGTTTCTACAGGTAGTCCTTTGACTTATGATCGTATTTGAACCCAGAATTATAGTCATAAGTGGTTGCAGTTGTAAATTGATATATCACAAGACTGGACCTGATTTTTCAGAATGTTTGTGATGGTCATTAAGTGAATGCAATGATTGTTAAGCGGATCCATTATACCCAACCGGAATTCTTTTGCAGGAAACCAGAAATAAATGCTGGGAACTGACATAAAATGTAAACGGCTGCAAAGACGAGCCAGTGCCATTCACCCAAAATGTGACCAGAGGAGGAGTTGTGGCCATCATAACTTCAAAATCAGGTTGTAAGTGGCTTTGGGGGTGGTCCACTATAACAGTAAAAATGCTGAAAAATCAGATCCGGTCATAGGATGCTTCAACTTATGACTTCAAAAGCTTATGACAGTACTTCAGGTCTCAAATGTAAGTCATAAATTGAGAACTACATGTAATTTTGAATGAAATTGGGGTCCCTGTCTAGTATATCAACTCATGTCGCCTTCTTTATTGAAGGCAAAGTTTGAAGGCAGAAAGTTACCTAGAAGGAGGAAACTGATTCATGGCAAGAGCTGCTCATGATTGCCTAGTAATTCTATCTACCGCTTTCGTCTTGATGGGAAGGTTATGATGAAGTGACAGTGATGAGATGGATGAGAGCTATTGTCAAGCCGGCCTCCCTCAGCAACCAAGAAAGAAACCACTTAAATCCATTTTGCAGAATTAAGAGTACTTTTACTGGTTATGAAAAGATAGCAGCTAAGCAAAGCAAGATCTGAGGCAAAAGCGCGCAAAATCATACATATCAATATATGACCAAATCCCCTCCCCCTGGTAACCCTCATCCCAGTGTCCAATCTGCAAATCCCTTAGGTGTCATGTGAGTTCCATCTTCAAGGAGCATCATCAGGTTGGTATGCAGGATGGTTGGCCTTGACCGACACCAAGTACTCATCTCCAGCATGTGCAGTAGATGGTGAGACCAAAACTCTCTTTTTACAATCTCCCCTGTTCTTAAACTTCACCTCCCAAATACCAGCCCCCCGTTTCAATGGCAGCCGAAAGCAAATAGCGAAACAGAGGCTGATAGCTATTGTCTTCCCCCTTGCCTTTCAGCTTGCTACATTTTTATTCTGAGCTGCCAAGCATCCAGAAATGTGCGCATGAGGCCTAAGAAGGTACATGATTATATGTACCTGCAGGTGTGAGTGGAAATGCTAACTACATTCTGTATTCTTTTTACCAAGCTCTGAAACGGTGTCAGCAGCCTGCTGACATACTTGTTTTCATGCTGGCATATGCAGTCCCTTCAGTCTGCTGTGTGTGCTTTGCTCACACTCCTTCCCACTGCAAATCCCACAGAATTGAGGCTGTAACCTTTTCAGCATAAGGCATTTGAAGATATTTTGCATTCTGGGAAGCCGTTGGCTTGTTTGGAAAACGGGCACCTCGGAGGGCTGTTTACCTAGATAAATGTGTTGTTCCTTGCTGCAAACAAACAGGGGCTGACAATGTGCTTTTGATTATCGCTGGTCCCCTCTAGTTTCCATTTGCTAAATGCTTTGGTGGACCTTTTTGACAGTAGGAAAAAAATAGCCTTTAAGTGAGTGGCTAACTTTTGCCAGGTACTAATTTGTTCAGAGCTTTTCTTTTCTCCTAATGTTCAGATTCAGTCGACTGACTTAGAGGCCACACATCCTGATTCGGGGAAAGAGGAGGAGATCATCATCTGAAAGGCTGTGTGCCGTGGAAGAGCATGTTGAGAGCCTAAGCAAGGCGAATGTGTTTGGGATTTCATTCTAATTGGCAGTAAATAGCCCTGGGACTCAGATGCCACAGCTGTCCTCTATTAGATTGCTGTTCAGATTATCAAGTGAAGCTAATCTGTCCTGACTTCTTCACAGTAGTGGGGCGGAAGAAGCAAACAAACAAAAAGAGAAAAGTGGGGAAGGGGAGGGGGAGGAGGAAGAAAGAGAAACATTAGGCCCTCCCTTAATTTGCCTCTGGGGTCAATTATGTTGATAGTTCACAACTGCAAATGGAACAAAGCCCAGCCAAGTTAAAGCAGCTTGTCACTACATTTAATACTCAGTGCTTCTGTGTTGGAGGCATAAGCCCAATTGAATGCTGAAATGGACAGGTTGTCAGCTTTGGTTCAGCAGGTCAAGGTACACAGGGAGAGGACACATTTGCCAGGACCCTGAGTATCATTTTTGTAAGCATTAGGTGCAAATCCCATGCTGCTTTAAATGGGCACCAATGTCGCTGTAAACACCGGCCCATTAAATCCAGTTCTTTTTTAGATCTTTTTAAAACACCTGATCTTGTTTGTCTGGTTTGGCTCTGCAACCAAACAAGACAAACATAGACTTCAACGGATAATTAGAACTTCAGAAAAAAACAATGGCTACCAATCTGCCTTCCGCTGAGGACCTGTACACTGCATGAGTCAAAAAGAGGGCTGTGAAAATATCTACAGATCCCTCACATCCTGGAGATAAATTGTTTCAACTTGTACCCTCAAAGCGACGCTATAGGGCACTGCACACCAGAACAACTAGACACAAGGACAGTTCCCCCCCCCAATGCTATCACTCTGATTAACATCTAATTCCTGCAACACTGTCAATAATTTACCAATAATGTATTACTATTCTTCTTCTCTTCCTTCCTAGTATCTATCTCTACCCACTTATGACTAGTTGCTTGTATCTTTCAATTTATATTGTTTTTATTGTCTCCTAGTATGATTTGATAGCTTATTAGTAACCTTGATTATGACCAAGTGTTGTATCTTTTTACTCTTGGTGAATGTATTTTTATTCTCCTTATGTGCACTGAGAGCATATGCACCAAAGACAAATTCCTTGTGTGTCCAATCACACTTGGTCAACAAAGAATTCTATTCTATTCTATTCTATTCTATTCTATTCTATTCTATTCTATTCTATTCTATTCTATTCTATTCCATTCCACTCCACTCCACTCCACTCCACTCCACTCCACTCCACTCCACTCCATTCCATTCCATTCCATTCTATTCTATTCTATTCTATTCTATTCTAGTTTGTTTTCCTCTGAATGGCTTAAGAGAGCAATGATACTTTTTCAGGAACAGAACATCAGACTTTTCCCAATTTTTCCACTGTTGGCATCCTAAATTTGTCTTATCTGTCACATATTCACATGGTTCCTGCACCTAAGAAAAGGATTTTATTTAAAAAAAAAGAATGTCTGTATTTCCAACAAATGTCTTTGCTAGCACAGAGGGCCACAGTTTTCCTTTCCTTGTCATCTCAGACTTAGTTCCATGAATTTTAAGCTGTGCTGGAGACTTTTATTTTTAAACTAGCTTTAATCATTTAAATGAAGAACAACTTTGACTTCTTTGACCCATTCTATTTTTGGCACAACCTTTGATCTTTCCCATGGGGCACTAATCTAATTAACTTTTCAAAGAATTTTTCAATTCCCCATTTTAAGAGCCTAAAGTCTTCAATTTGGCCTTCATCCCCTTCCTCTAACCCTAAAGTCACTCTACCCTCCTTTTGTCTTTTCTTGTTGCTGCTTCATGTTAAATGTGAGGAAGACTTCTCCAAAAAACTTCATTAGTTTACACTTTTCATCTGGGCCTAATAGCTTCCAGAGTTCTTTCTACCTTAAATTTCAATACTGTGCAAATGAGTTTTCTGTGAAGAAAATGATCTGTCCAGTTACCGATAGGATAGAGGCCCAACAGGATTTATTTTACTGTATGGAAACTGGCATTACTCCAAAAACTGAAAGAACCAGAGAAGTTTTCTTGGAGAAGAAGCATTGGGCATATATATCATGTATTCCACAAATGATCTGCATTTCTTCTAGTTTTAAATTATTATATGCCCTTTGTACAGAAATGCAGGGAAAATGCAGGGGAAGATCTTGCATTTTAAAACATTTAAAACCTATCAATTTTCTTGTATAGATGGTTTTCTCAAATGGATTACTGAACATAACTCTCTGTCTATGAATCAATAAGTACATACATATATAAACATACATAATAAACTATACCAGGACACAACAGTATTGTGTGGGTATGAATGCATGTACATATACACAGATATTTACATACGGTAATAACACAAAAAGACACATACACAGACACACACACAAACATATGAATCTGGATTACCCATTGCTTATCAGAAGATCGCAAAAGGTTCTTTCTCTCTCTGTGTCTGTCCGTCTCTCTCTCCCTCCCTCCCTGTCTCTCTCTCCACATAGCAGGGAGAATGATTCAAGTTACATGTATTTTCTTACCTGTTTTCTGGGTTCCTCAGACTCCCTCTCTTGCCCTAAAATATTTCTATAGGTTTCATTTTTGATTCCTCAAATAGCTTTAACACAGTTAAAAAGAAAAGAAAACAATTCTCCAAAGCCAAGAGCCTTCCCAAAATTTCATTCCCATCTGTGCATTATGCACATTGCTTTATTGCCTTGCCTATTTTAGCCTGCTTCTCCACACTTAGTGGAACTCTGGCATCAAAAATCTTAGTACCCTTGCTTTAGTCTCTAGCACAGGTAGTCCTTGACTTATGACCACAATGGAGACCAAAATTTCTATTGTTAAGTGAGGTACTTGTTAAGAGAGTTTGACCCATTTTACAACTTTTCTTGCCACAATTATTAAGGGAATCACTGCAGTGATTAAGTTAGTAACCTGGTTGTTAAGTGAATCTGGATTACCCATTGCTTATCAGAAGATCGCAAAAGGGGATCACATGACAGCAATGGTCATAAATATGAACCAATTGCCAAACATCTAAAGTTTGATCACATGATCTCAGGGATGCTGGAAAGCATAGCATAACTGTGAAAAATGGTCATAAGTCACAGTTTTCCGTGCCATTGTAACTTTGAATGGTTACTAAACAAACTGTTGTAAGTTGAGGACTACCTGTAGAGTATTTTTAGCCACTAGAGCCACCATTTGGCTTTTTTCTCCAAAAGGAGATGAGATCCATTTTCTTTTCTCATTGAAATGCGATAGAGGATAGATCTTGCTTTAAAGCCCCAATAGCCTTTTATTTGACATATCATCAAACTTTATTTTGTAAACCATTTTATATTGTAGAGATTATACAATGAAAGTTGAATTTGAAACCATGCCTCCAATCAGCATGTGAATGGCAGTGAGGCAAACAACTTCTAACATAATGAAATGGTCAGAGAGAAAGAAAGGCAGAAGCTTCTACAAAACATGGACATTCCAAATGGGCTATTGATGAAATATGGCTTGTGATGACTTAATGCAAGTATTATGATTTACTTATGTGAGATGTCAAAATACAAGCACACCAAGGATGAGATTCGTCCCATCATGGCACTGGTCACAGACAGTCATTTTGACAATGAAATAAACAGAGTTCAATTGCTTTATTACCACTGACATCTTCTCTGTGAATTGAGAAAGCAATACAATACAATAGCAGAGTTGGAAGGGACCTTGGAGGTCTTCTAGTCCAACCCCCTGCCTAGGCAGGAAACTCTATACCATTTCAGACAAATGGCTATCCAACATCTTCTTAAAGACTTCCAGTGTTGGGGCATTCACAACTTCTGGAGGCAAGCTGTTCCACTGATTAATTATTCTAACTGCCAGGAAGTTTCTCCTCAGTTCTAAGTTGCTTCTCTCCTTGATTAGTTTCCACCCATTACTTCTTGTTCTACCCTCAGGTGCCTTAGAGAATAGTTTGACTCCCTCTTCTTTGTGGCAACCCCTGAGATATTGGAACACTGCTATCATGTCTCCCCTAGTCCTTCTTTCTATTAAACTAGACATACCCAGTTCCTGCAACCGTTTTTCATATGTTTTAGTCTCCAGTCCCCTAATCATCTTTGTTGCTCTTCTCTGCACTCTTTATAGAGTCTCCACATCTTTTCTACATCGTGGCAACCAAAACTGAATTCAGTATTCCAAGTGCGGCCTTACCAAGGCATTATAAAGTGGTATTAACACTTCACGTGATCTTGATTCTATCCCTCTGTTGATGCAGCCTAGAACTGTGTTGGCTTTTTTGGCACCTGCTGTACACTGCTGGCTCATATTTAAATGGTTGTCCACTAGGACTCCAAGATCCCTTTCACAGTTACTACTATTGAGCAAGGTACCACCTATACTGTACCTGTGCATTTCGTTTTTGTTGCCTAAATGTAGAACCTTACTCTTTTCACCATTGAATTTCATGTTATTAGATAGTGCCCAATGTTCAAGTTTGTCAAGATCCTTCTGTATCTTTAACCTATCTTCTGGAGTGTTGGCTATTCCTGCCAGCTTGGTGTCATCTGCAAATTTGATGAGTTCTCCATTTATTCCCTCATCCAAATCATTGATAAAGATGTTGAACAGTACTGGGCCCAAAACAGAGTCTTGGGATACTCCGCTGCATAACTCCCTCCATGTAGATGCAGTTCCATTGAGGACTACACACTGAGTGTGGTTGGTCAGCCAGTTATGAATCCATCTGGTGCTGATGCTGTCCAACCCACATTCTTCTACTTTATCTAGTAGTAGGTTATGGTCTACCTTATCAAATGCCTTACTGAAGTCCAAGTAAACTATATTGGTAGCATTCCTCTGGTCCACTAATTTTGTCACTTTGTCAAAGAATGCAATAAGATTAGTCTGGCATGATCTGTTTTTGACAAACCCATGTTGGCTTTTGGCTATTACTTTGTTTGCTTCTAGGTGTTCACTAATTCGTTGCTTGATTATCTTTTCCAGAATCTTTCCTGGTATTGAGGTCAGGCTGATAGGTCTGTAGTTTCCTGTATCTGTTTTTTCCCTTTTTTGAAGATGGGAACCACATCAGCTCTTTTCAGTCCTCTGGTAGCTCCCCGGTGCTCCAGGATCTCTGAAAGATATAATTCAGTGGTTCTGAGATCTCATTTGCCAGTTCCTTCAGAACCTTGGGGTGTAATCACACTCTTATTTTTACTCCTTTTACATCAATAGCATAAAACAGTATGAGAGAGTGATTATAAGAATCATAATATAAAACTGAAAGCTAGCTAAAATTCTAGTCGTTTAAAGGGGTGAAATAAAAGTTCTTAAGGTGGTAAAGATGAAGCAGAAGAAATTACCCTTAACAAATGGAATATGCCCAATTGTAAAGATGATGCAAAGAAAAAGATGCAACCCCATCACCTAAAGCAGATGTTCCAACCATGACAACTTTAAGACCTGTGGACTTCAACTCCCATGCAGTCCACAAGTCTTAAAGTTGCCACAGTTGGACACTCCTTGCCTAAAGGATTACAAACAAAAAGACCATTATGACCAAGCCACCTACATTATTTATTGTGAGTTGATGGATAGTGTAATGGTCAGGTTTAAATCCCCACTCAGTATAACCCTTTATTATTTTTCAGCCTAATCTATCTTGCAAGGTCTGTTATGATGATAGTGTTGCAAGAAAAAAGTATTATTTCCATTGCCTTGAGCTCTTGGAAGAAAATTGGATGTAAATGTGATACATACTATGATCATTATTGATATTATAAATAATAAGGGCTGAAACCTATTTGAGATGAAAGATGTTGTTTGGAAGATCTAATTGAGAAATATAATTTTGAGTAGCGTTATTTTTTGTCAAGGCAGCAGGAGCAGAGCTGATATTTTTTTTTATCTGTTTCTTATGTTGACTTTATGAAATTATGCCTGTATATACAAAATTAGTGGGTGAATTCATGAAAAGCCCAGAAAATAATATTCCAGAGTCAATCAGTGTTTATTTAGTCAATTTTTCTTCTTCTGTTATTCCAAGAACCCAAGAGTACAAATAATTACTAAATATAATGTAGTAAGCCAAAACACAGAAGAGAAAAGAAATTAGGAATCTATGATCCATGGAAGTATTCTATCATTTCAAAGCTATTTTAAGTGTCCCTCTATTTCTTGGTTTAACTGTAGCAATTTATTCCAAAATAATTGGTTGCCGTGAGATACTTTCAAAAAGGATAAAAACCTCTATCAGTGCCTTTATAAAACTAATATATTGTTGAGTATTTTAAATATTAGACAATTAGAACAAGAAATAACAGTGTCACAGTAGCAATGACTAATATTGTAGAATGAATACATTACATTCAGAGGTCAGCTATAGAAAATTAAATAAGGTTATATTAATATTCATGAAATAAACTATTATTGTGAATTAGGTTTGATAATCATTTACACTATGTCATTAAAGGATGTCATAGAAGTCTTTTCAAAAATGTAGCAATGAGATAGGGTATGCAAAGCTGTGCAGTATTTATTTTGAAGCAGAATTCAAGCACAAGATAATGGCTGTGTAGGAATGATATGACTATTACATTTTATAATTGATATACAATGTTGACTTCTAAACCCTTGCAATAAATGGATTGATGTGGTTAACTATTTATTTACGTGGTTTAGAAATATTAGATTGATAGGGCATAACAGAGAAATAATTCTTTAAAAAAGAAACATTTTTGATAAATATATCAATATTTTTTGATAAATTTTTCTTATGACAGTAATAATGCCATCATACCAGGCAAAATGTCTTACCAAGGATTCATCTTTTGAGTTTTCTCACTAATGAAAACTTACTTTGAATTTAATTTAATTCAATTCAATCCAACTTGAATTTAAATTAGATCTGTCATTGTTGAACAGCATCCCCAAAAGCAGGTTACCAACGTGGTAGTAAATACAAGCAAACATAGGCAGAGGAGAGAACAGTTTTAGTTACAGTTCAGATCAGCAGTTTTTTTTAGCTCAGCAGACTCCGAGATATAGAGCTAAACCACACCCAGGCTCCTTGCTGTCTCCTTGTTACACACAGTAAATACTGTTTCAGTTTCCAAACAGTCCCCATTGGCTGACTGTTGCCTATTCCAGTCTATGAATATTCATATTCAAACAGACTCTGAAAAGATAAGGGCAGTAGAAAAATGATCTGCCATTGGAATCAATGGGTCTTTGCCCGGAATGTTCTGTGGAGCTAATGCTGATGATTTTATTGAAATTCTGAATGGCCACTATGATAAGAGAAAAACCCAATAGCTGACTTCCCAAAGTCTCTTTCCTATTGCAAAGAATTTAGATTCTCTGGCTTAATGAATAGCTTAAGAACTGGGGGTGTAAAGAAAAAAATATTTGGTGGATCAAATTTAACTGAACCTGACTATAGACTCCATTTCAGGACTTTGCAGTTGTTGAAACATGACTGACCTATTGATGATGATGGGCTCCAACTACGGGGCTGGTCCCTTCCAGAATGGCGAATGGACAGAGTAAGGCTCTGCAATTCAACATCTCCAGATAGTCAAAATGCTCTGCCAAAGAACTGGAGCAAAAAGTACATGTTGAAATCCTGACAGTCCTTTTTTTAGACCAAGAGTAACAGAGATGGAATAAATCCAAAGCAAAAGAACAAGTTTCAAAGCAGACTGGGACACACAGAACACAATATGTATCATGGATCCAGACCTGCATATGTGTTTGAACACATATTTGCTTAGGTGTGGAAAGTAGGGAGACAGTTTAAGGGGAAACCTATGAAATGTGGTTCTACTCTATTGCTTTCTAAAAGATTCATATATCATCTAACATTAGAGGTAAGCAAGAGTGAGGATAGCACTGGAATGCTTTGCATGCATGGGTTTAAGCATTATTTTTCTGTGTCTCTGCATATCTACCTAACTATGCCTATGACACAAGAAAACAGACAACACAATCACAAAACACACACATGCACATACTTGAAAATATAATCCAGGGATGTCAAACTCAAGGCCCAGGGGCTGGATCCTGCCTGTGGGGTGCTTAGATCTGGCCCATGGGGCTGCCCTGAAAACAGCAAAGAACCAGTCCACAGTGCCTCAGCCAGCAAAAACCGAACTCGGGAGGGTTGTGTGGCCCTCTCGAGCTCCATTTCCACTGGCAGAGGGTTGTAGGAAGCTGTTGCAGGGGCCCATTTTTTGGGACCCCATTTTCGCTGGCAGAGCACTCGGGCCACCATAGGTACCCCCGGCATGAATGACATTAAGCTGACCATGCCCCCCTTGGCCACACCCATCCTGATCTCCTGAGGTCAGACACAATCCTGATACACCCCTCAATGGAATTGAATTTGATACCCCTGATATAATCCATGTCTTCAATAAGAATTCTCTTAGAAATGTTCCCAGTTCAAACTCTTTTCCACCCCTATCTTTTCTCACCATCTCGTATGAATAATTGAAAAAATAAGAAGAGAAAGATTGGTTCCTCACATCAACATGTTATATGTTTCACCTAATATTTCTGAGATAGCTAATTTTAAATGTTAACCATTACCAAAATAAATTTTGGAAGTGTCCTTTAAATAGATTGTAGATTTATTTATATTTTTAGCAATGGTCCTGCTAGGTATTGGATTCTTGTAAATAATACTAATATTATTGTCTGACATATCAAGATGCATTGCTCATATTGTTAAATATTGTTAGTCTGTAACATATGAATCATTTTACAGAAGAACATTTATTGCATCTTAACACTTAAATTCTATTGAGTATTCACTTTTGCTTTTAAAAATTCAAGACCACTAAGGTAAAATAATACATGACACTGTCAGTCTGCCTTTACTCTAAGTGCTTTTCATATTACACTTGAATTTTCATTTACAAAAATCAACAGAGACCCATTCACAGCCAGTCCTCTTGGGGTGATTTCAGGTGCCATATAAAATAACAAAGCAGCATGTAAATGAGGTGGGGAAAAATCAGTAGCTATAAGGGAAATAGGATATTGATAAGATAGCTGTCAGAAAATTGTATTTGTGTATACATTTTATTGTACATAATCCCTTAATTTTGAGCTTGAGTTTTGTAGGGATAAGAGGGGGATTGCAAAGATTTAGGATAAATGAAATAAGAAGAAAAGGATGGAATACGTACCACTTGAAAAGAAATGACCCATTAGAACTGCCAAACAAGTGAAAAGAAGCATTAAGAGAAATGTTGCACCAAATGACCTATATAGTACAACTTCCATTCAAATCAAGCCAGGAACATGTAAAAGACCAATAAATATTGGTTTCAAAAGCCAGAAGTATTCACTTTTTGAAAAAGAACAAGAAAAAAAGCTAGTAAAATGTATATTCCAAAATATTTTTAAAACATCTAGAAACGGCAAAATTATTTTAATTACATTGCAATTACATCATTCTTTGAATTCTCCATTTACAGATACACGAAAAAGAAAAAAGAAAGAGCTACAGAAAAAGACTAAGTAGATCAAGAACTAGATCTTTGAGATTTATGAATAATGCCTTTTTCAGTCTCCTGAACTTTTTTTGGTAGAATAGTTTTTGTAGAATTAAGCCATTTATTAAAGCCATAAACTATGAAACAGAGACAATTCTCAGGGAGTAGGTTATATGTCATAATGGTTTCACCTTCATTTATAAAGTTGCAAATATAATTTAACACAGGCCAAGGACTAAATACAATTGGAGGAATAAAAAGCAATTATGTGATAAGTGGGCTGACAAAGAAAAAAGGAGAAAAAAAGAGAGATCATAAGAAGCTGCCTTATATTAAATCAGAGCAATGGACTGTCTACTGAATATTTTCTACCCCAATGGTGCATTTTGTAATTTCTGCCTAAGACTCCCTGTCCTCCGTTTAAGGTCTTAAGTGCAGCCCCAAAGGGTCTCTAAAAGTGGTCACCCAATTGCAATTTTAATGTGTCAGAAAGAGAAAATATCGAATACATCAACTGCATTGAACTGATTTTATTGAAATTTTGGGATTGGAACTCAGCATTCGAGTCAAGGCTTTTAAAGCACTCTTCAATCCAAAATACTCTAGCTGGTTTCATTGGGTTTCAAAATTAATTCTTCTGACCTAACCTAGAAATCAATGGTGGGTTCTGGATCCCGTGGCAACCGGTACCCTGCACATGGGGCCGGGCATCCTAGTCGGGTATGCGCACGCCACAACCCTGCGACACCCAGTTGCTCGGCAGAGGTCGCACAGGCACAGCACGCTGTGCGTGGGTGCGCAATTGGCCAGTTGTTTTATAAACAGCTATGGAACACAGGTGGGTGGGTGGACCAAATGAGCCACCATACTGGTACGGTGGCTGCTGCTTCCAGCTACTACCAGTATGGTCGTACCGGGCCATACTGCCCGGAACCCACCATTGCTAGAAATGCAGGAAACACAGACCTGCATGCAAAAAATGTTTATTGCTACAGTGAATTCATGTCTTCAATGCCAGGAAGATCGCTAGCAGACAGAAGAAAACATATGAGTAGGATTACATTAGGGCTGTGGAGAACATTCAAGCAATGTGTTTCAGAATGGGGAGTGAAGATTGTGAATAAAACACCTCTCTTTGCATTGTTCACATGGTTGCTTCTTTGGCAAGGCTCCCATGTCTGTTTTAGAAGATTTTTCCAGGTGCTTTTGCAAAACAAAGTGAATTCGTTATGCATTCACCTGAATCCAGAGGCAGATGGGAATAGCTTTTGAAGCAGCTGCCTCAATCGTTTGAAGCTACATTGTAAAGCATCTTGTGCCAATGCTTTGCAAAGCTTTAGTGAACTAAGCATATGCATCACAATATGCAAGATACACACTTTTTGGTATTACAACTATCAGAATAATGACTGATCTATTGTAGATGATTCACACATCCTATTGTCCTGATGCATTCTAGGGATTGAGGCATTTTTTTTCATTGATGCCCTTGAGAAACTTACTCTAATATCATTAAGAAACATATTCTTCTTTTGCTGTAAGCTGTATCTAATTCTTTTTCAATCTACCCAAGAGCACAGAACAAGCATCAAACGAGTCATACTGTTTATACTGATATTTTCTGTTATTTGACTGTTTCCCTGGAATTTGTAAATACCACCGGTATTTAAACTAGACATCTACTTAAGAATAGATTTCATGGGCCATCAGTCTTATTATTTTGTCTGGTGATTAGTTTTATTTCAGTACGCTTGTTGAAATTATAAAGCAAAACCACCCAAACCGACCAGTAAGTTAATTTTGGTATGGAAAATACTACACATTTTGGTGGCAAATAAAAAGAAGTAAAATTATTTTGGGATATCTATTTCTACAGTTTATTACCTTGCTTTTGAAACATTACTCATGGGAAATAGCATATATCAATAGCTGATATGAAAGAGTAATTGGAAGAGATAAATCTTTCAAGTCCTAAATCTATAAAGTGAAAGGGCAGAGTATCTAAGTTATATAAACTGTTGACTGAATCATTGTTTGGGTTATTTGAATGTCAGGAAAGTTATTGGAACAATATACTCAAGATTTAGGAATATGTTGCTATGTTAATGAGAATGGGATGAAACTAACTTTAAGACTTAGGTAACTCATCTTAAAAGGATTTAAGATGACATAAATGTCTCCAGATCACTTTTGAATAAAGAGAAGAAGAAGGAAAAACACTCCCTTTTTCTTAGATAAAACAAGGGTAGAGGGTGTGTATACTGGGGAATCTGATTCTGTTTGTTCTCTTGGATATCTCAGCAGTTCCTTCTGGTTCATTGGGGCTGAGATGGTTCTAATCTTCCTTTTTGACAACATCCAGAAAGTAGTTATGGAAAACTTTATTCACAAAAAAGGCACTTTGTAGAAACCACTAAAGTTTGACATCTAGGCCACTGATCTCTATTATCCTACACAGCATTGTATGGTTTTTAAATTATTGTTAGCAACTATGAATCAGTTATATTATTAGGCAGTAACATGGAATATAAATGGAAATAACAAATATAACATAATTTACCTCTGACTATGGTTCATCCGACCTTAAAAGAGTTGCTGCCTTCTCAAGAACAAAATTGCACTCGTATTTGTTTTAGTTTTGGCTTACTAATTTAAACTAATTTTCTTAGTATTGGCTTACTCTGTGACCCAACTATTGAGGTGAACAAATGATGTCTATCATGAAATATTTTGAGATGACAAAAAAACATTCTGGCTCTTCATCCCAATTTTATCCCAGTCAAGATACTTACTTTCATTAAGATACTTTCATTAAATGGGTTGCTATATGAATTTTTAAACAAACAAATACATAAAAATAAATACACCCAGTCTCTGTGACTTCAGAACTGTGCTTGATGGATTATCACACTGAGTTTATCAAGTCAGTGTTAGTGTTTTTAATACTAAACGCTATGCTTGAATGTCTTTTGAAAATTCTAGCTATGTTTGTCTTATGTGCACCTTCAGTCATTTATAATTACACTCAAAGGTCACAGCTGAAATCTAGATTAATCCACACCATATCTTTTATTCCCATATCACTCTTTGGAAATCTATGCATATTTATTTGTACTATCTATCCAATGTTTAGGAGGAAGATATTTTAAATCTAATAACAATCCAGGTCAAATGATCATAATATTTGAATTATATTAAATCTTCTAATTTTCTGCACTAATATACTTGACCATTTTAATTACAAGCTTAAAATTACATTGAGAACATAGGCAAAAAAAGCCATATTGTTAATTTGTCCTTTAAAATTTACCGAAAGCAAAATGTCCAATGTAATTACAGAGCATGTCAAATAATCTAGTGCTTTATTTTTCAAAGAAGTATGATCCATTAATTTGTTTAAGAAGACTTACCATCTGCTGTGAATTGTTTTTCTCTCCTTTCTTTCTTTCTTTTTTTTTTTTTTTTTACAGTCCTATCATTTTAATGGTAAGGAATGACATAAAGCAATCCTGCTCGTGTTGTTTAATCTGTTTTTTTTAAACAGAAAAAAATTAAGCCCTTTCTATTTATATGTTTTTGGATGCCCCTTACATTTGTGGTTATCAAATATCTATTTTGCAATATCGGGCATATATGATTCCATGTCAGGTTTGCATAATTGTAATGGATATGGAATCGATGCCGAACACTCTACCTTGTATTTCCTGCAGATACAGGATCATATAATTTCTTGGATGCATTTTTTTCTCAAGTACTCATGCTGTTCATATAGTAGCAAGCTGCCTACTTGCAGATTTTTAATGTCTTTATGCCATTCCCTTCATCACCAGGCAACAATGTTTTACAAATATTAGAAATATAGCACAGAGTAAATTTGAATCTAATGAGATTACATCCTTATTGGACTTGGTTAGATATAACTGAGAAAGACTTGATATAATTATGCATTTTCACATCTTAATAACCCATAAATCTCATTACAACTTGAACTTTTCATTCTTTTTTTTGCAAAGAATATGAAGACAGAGAAATGATTCCTGATCTGTCAGACCCAGTAACTTCTGCAACTGTATGATTCTGGAGCAGAAATGCATTTAGATGAATGTCAGGCTGTTTTTCTTATTGGGAAAAACATTCTGACTCAGCCAGAATGATTTTTCATCACTTCCTCATAAGTAGGGATGTACACACAATCTAAATCCCACCATGCAGTAGGTTAGTTATAAATATTTTAAGTTATATTATATAGAAATATAAGGAGGAGGAGGAGGAGGAGGAGGAAAAATGCAGCATAACATTATTTTGGGCACTTATACCATGTGAGATGATTGACTAGGTCATTGCAGGTAGTTTTCAACTTATGACTATAATTGAGCTGGAATTACAGTCATAAGTCATGCCAGACATTAAATGGATCCTCACGTGACTGACGTAATTTTACAATTGTTTTTATGGTGGTTGTTAAGTGAACATGATGGTAATTAAGCAAACTCATTGTTCCATTGAGTGTTTTGTTCCATTGTTCCATTGAGTGTCTTGCACTATATATAAGAAATAATTACCTCTCTACAGAAATAGAGCACAATAATGATGAGAACTATCTTGAATGCATTTGGGTCAATATTAAAGGTTGGGGGGGGGAAATGACATTGCCATAGGTCTATACTACAGACCACCCAACCAAGCAGAGGAAGTAGATGAACTTTTTGCTAGTCAGCTAACTAAGGTATGTAGGAAGCACACCACAATAGTAGTGGGGGATTTTAACTACCCTGACATCAACTGGGAAACAAACTCTGCACCAAGTGGAAGATCCAATAGGTTCCTAACAAACCTAGCAAACAACTTTGTTTCCCAAAAAGTAGAGAAGGGAACAAGGGGGTCAGCCATATTGGACTTAATTCTCACTAACAGAGAGGAAATGATAGAAGGTGTTGAAGCCACAGGAACCCTGGGGGAAAGTGACCATGCAATATTGGAATTCAACATTATGCAAACACAAGTAGTAGAACAAAGTGAAACTAGAGTCTTGGACTTTAAGAGAGCTAATTTCAATAAACTTAGAGAGAGCTTGGGAAAAATTCTATGGATGAGAATCCTCAAGGGGAAAACAACTCAAGAAGCTTGGGAAATTTTGAAAAAATGAGATTATAAAGGCCCAGTCTAGCACAATACCAATGAAGAAGAAAAATAACAGCTCCCAAAAGAAACCAGCATGGCTGCATAAAGAACTCTCTGACAAATTGAAAGACAAAAAGGATAATCTTATTGCATTCTTTGACAAAGTGACAAAATTAGTGACCAGAGGAATGCCGTCGATATAGTTTACTTGGACTTCAGTAAGGCATTTGATAAGGTAGACCATAACCTACTACTAGATAAAGTAGAAGAATGTGGGTTGGATAACATCACCACCAGATGGATTTGTAACTGGCTGACCAACTGTACTTAACGTGTAATCCTCAATGGAACTGCATCAACAACAGTGGAGTACCCCAAGGCTCTGTTTTGGGCCCAGTACTGTTCAACATCTTCATCAATGATTTGGATGAGGGAATAAATGGGGAACTCATCAAATTTGCAGATGACACCAAGGTGACAGGAATAACCAACACTCCAGAAGATAGGCTAAAGATATAGAAGGATATTGACAAACTTGAACATTGGGCACTATCTAATAAAATGAAATTCAATGGTGAAAAGAGTAAGGTTCTACATTTAGGCAACAAAAACGGAATGCACAGGTACAGTGTAGGTGGTACCGTGCTCAAAAGTAGCAACTGTGACAGGGATCTTGGAGTCCTAGTGGATAACCTTTTAAATATGAGCCAGCAGTGTGCAGCAGCTGCCAAAAAAGCCACCACAGTTCTAGGCTGCATCAACAGAGGGATAGAATCAAGATCACGCGAAGTGTTAATACCACTTTATAATACCTTGGTAAGGCCACACTTGGAATACTGCATTCAGTTTTGGTCACCACGATGTAGAAGAGACGTGGAGACTCTAGAAAGAGTGCAGAGAAGAGCAACAAAGATGATTAGGGGACTGGAGACTAAAACATATGAAAAACGGTTGCAGGAACTGGGTATGTCTAGTTTAATAGAAAGAAGGACTCTATGAAGGTGAATTTACTATGAGAGCCCAATCTTTATAAGTAAGCAATTTATTCATAAGGAAAAACAAAACATGATGGGATAACATGTGATGTGTGGAGATGGGCCAGCAAATGAAGGACGAGGCTGAATATGGCTGGATCCAACCAAGACCTATGGAGAAAAACAACTCAGAATAAAACCTGTCAGTGCATCTCTAGGATGAAGAAAATGTTATTTGTTTATTTTATATGTTACTCATCTCATTATTGAAGTGACTCTGGGAAGCTATTGGATCAGAAAGTTGCGGATTGCACCATCCTGAGTTTCCCATTTCTAGTCACATGACACAGTCTATCTTCTGCTTCCTAGCACATATATAGAGACAATTAAGCAAAGATGAAATACAAGGCAAGAGCACAAACACCCATATTCAAGATGTAACATGTTATTCTGCTGCACAGAAAAAAATTGCAGCTGCTTTCCTTGGCCACTGCTGGTATAGGGTTGGGGAGAATTCCAGACGCTCTGCTCTGCATATGCTCCCTTCTATGTTCATTAATTCCTGTAACATAATGAACAATAAGGATATCAGACATGCAAAAAAGGGAGAAAAAGAGAAAGGAGGAGGAGAGAAAGGAACATAGAGAACAAAGGAAATAAGCTGAGAAATGAAAAACATCATTCTCTCTCTCTCTGTCTCTCTCTCTCTTTCTGTCTCTCTCTCTCTGTCACCCTCACATTTAGAAACTATCCATTTTCCTCACAAAGGGATCCTTCTTATCAGCTGCTGTTGTGAGGTATTCGTATTCTTTCAAACTCACAGGAAGTGGTTTAGGACGCCTATCTGTCTACATGCCTCTCAGTTTTTTTCCTCTCGATTTTACAAGCCAGACCAGCTTCATTCAGGCACCTGCTTGCCAACTTCATAGAAAAAGCTTTTGTTGGAGATGGTGGCCCTGAGGAAACAGCTTTTATTCCCCAGACAGAAGATTTTTCTTTGGCGGGTGGCAAATCTTCTGTACTGCTAAGGATGGCAAATTTAACCCCACCTTGTTTTTCCTGTGTGGCTCTTAACTTTCTTTTTTTTAAAGTTAAAATCAGCCACGCTGCTGGAGGAAGATAACTTTTTCTTTTCCACCCAACTGACCTGCTAAGTTTTATTATACTCCAGCTAGCTGCCCTCTTGCAAATCGAAAGGAAGGCATCTCATTAAGCCGACTTAAAGAGAAGTAAATAGTGATGATGTACTATTTATTATACTATGGCATAATTAGAGTAGTGTATCAGAAATTACCCTTCCCCATCAGCATGAAAAGGTTGCCCAATAAAAAAAGCAAGCGCACACTTAAGCAGTAACACCTCAGTCCCAGGTTTACTGCTTCAAAGATTTGAACTGAGGAGACTCCAAAGCACATCCTCATCGCAGCCACTGTCACCAGGACGTTCTGAACCTTTATCAGATATCACAGCAACAGCTGCCCTTGCGACAGAGCAAACGCCCGTGGGCTAAAAGAGACATCTGCTTGCTTACAATCTTAGATCAAATGACAAATGGTAAACAGGAATCCCAGTAGTTAGCAAGGTCAGAGGGTCTCCTAAATGCTACAGGCTGCTGTAGGCCCTGAAGAGTTCTTCTGCTGGAGTACTAAAAGGAAAATCGCTGCCACTATATCAATTAACATTAGTGTCAACTACCTTTATGCTGGCTATAATTAAGTAGAGTTTGAAAATGAAAAGCATACTTTACAGGTGTTCTCAAGTACAGAGTTTTCACAGATGGGTGCAATTTCCATAAAAAATGTAATAAGCCGTAATCTTTTACAGATAAAAGCGTGCCCTGCCTTCACTAAATGTAAGCCGCTGTACTCACAATAGCTGTTGCAATACTTCTCACATGATTTTGATGAAACCAAGTAATAATAAACTCCAAACAATGGAACAAAATAAGGAATGTTCTAAAATTGGGAGGTATGAACCATGATAAAAATCCATTCCACAAAGTCCTCATTAATGAAATCTTATTTGGGTTCATCGTTTTAATTTTTTTTTAAAAAAAAGAACTTCACCTGTTTCTTGTTTTCAGTTTTCTGAATTCATGTCATTTGAAATGCATTTTTTTCTAACATACCTGTCTTTGAAAATAAATTTCACTTTTCCCTCTCTTTCAGTTACTTGACCTGATGCGTACATATATTGTATGGTTCATTTTGTTAAACTTAATGTAACCCTTTTGATTGATGCTTTTCTTTTTTTTAAAAAAAAATCCCAATATATGAAAATGTACATTCTTTTAGATGCTATTTTTCATAAATAGATCCTGGTTTTGAGTAGATTGTTAGGTGGAAAATGATGGATGGACAATACTGAGTTTTAGTCTTTTTTATTGTCCTTCTGTAATGGAGTCCATTCTGGTAGATTGTAGATTTGTTTTAATTGCTTATTAAGAAGTAATAGATGGCATTAAATTACCTGGTCCTCCTTTCATCCTAATTTTAAAATTCTAATTTTATGTCACAAAATTCCATACGAATGAAGGATACCTAAGGAGAAAAAGGAAGAGAAGAGACAAATGAAGAAGCCCTTCAGATGCTGTATCAAAAATTAAGTTTGATCCTACAACATTACAACTTGGCAGGACTTCTGATATTTCCTTATGGCTAATGAATTCATTAAACTAGGCATCAATTCCAATTAATGATTTTATGTCAACTTGTTGTACCTAAAATTAAAAGCCGAACCAAGATTCCTGTTTATTGATATTCCAAGACTCAATCTATTGCTGGGTCAACTTTTAAGCTATGTGTTTGAGTACAAATGGAAGATGGATTTTTAGAAAAGCCTGTATGCAATCCAGTGTAAGGAATTTGATCAATGGAATTCAAAGAATGTTTCAGTTTCCTTTAGGAATGCCATATCATTTATAAGGTGTATTTGCCTATGATATTTGAGTGGTGCGGTGGCCTAGAGGTGGAACTCTCACCTCACAATCAGGAGACTATGCGTTCGATCCTAAGTAGTGGCAGATATTTCTCTCTTTGGACACATTGAAATTATATCTGCTGAATATAATTCCGTATTGGCGACAGGAAGGGCATCCAGCCAATAAACACTCTGCTCCATTCAGTTGCCTAGATTCCATCCTGTAAGGGATTATGGGGTCATTAAAAGTTGATGATGATCTTTCTATGTTATTTGAAGAGCCAAGACAGTGTTTCAAGAACCCATTTTCCTTGGCTTCATTTACCACATGAGTTTCGAGAGTCACAGCATTCTGACACTGTATTTCTCCTAGCTATCTTTCCTTACAAACTACTATAGAAACATATTGTTCCAGTCATGCCGAAATGGATAAACCTCACAAGAGTACCAACAATATATTCAACAAGCAAGCTGTGAAGATGCATTCATGTAAGGACAAAACAAGAGGAAAAAGAATATTGAGATTAAAGGACTGATGTGCAGCAGCCCTGCATCATCCATGGCAATATTATTATAGTGCCATTTTGCTCTCTTAATCAATCTTAAGATAGGCTTAAGATACAGAAGGATCTTGACAGATTTGAACATTGGGCACAAAATGAACAAATTGAAATTCAATGGTGAAAAAAGTAAGGTTCTATATTTAGGCAACAAAAACAAAATGCACAGGTATAATATATGTGGTACTTCATTCAATAGTAGTAACTGTTAGAGGGATCTTGGAGTCCTAGTGGACAACCATTTAAAAATGAGCCAGCAGTGTGCAGGAGCTGCCAAAACAGCCACCACAGTTCTAGGCTACATAAACAGAGGGATAGAATCAAGATCATATGAAGTCTTAATACCACTTTATAATGCTTTGGTAAGGCCACACTTGGAATACTGCATTCAGTTTTGGTCGCCATGATGTAAAAAAGTAGAAGCAACCTAGAACTAAGGAGAAATATCCTGACAGTTAGAACAATTAATCAATGGAACAACTTGCCTCCAGAAGTTGTGAATGCTCCAACACTGGAAGCTTTAAAGAAGATATTGGATAACCATTTGTCTGAAGTGGTGTAGGATTTCTTGCATAGGCAGGGGGTTGTACTATAAGACCTCCAAGGTCCCTTCCAACTCTATTATTCTGTATTTCATATGCAATATAATTTATATAAATTATTATGACCAAGCTCAACTGAACAATACACATAATTAATTGTTTTCCTTGAGTGGTATTTTCTTCTTTTCAGTCCTGAATAGGTTTGTCTCTCTATTCCTTTATAGGGAAAAAAATTAGAAAGCTTTATCTCATTCTGATTTAGACATATGATCTAAGATGCTTTACGTACTGAGATCAAAGTACACTCCACCCACGGCATTCCCTACGTATATCAGACTATTCACTATGTCATAAAAAAAGGTAAGTTTACACTGACACACTCCATCCTTGACAAACCCATGTCAATTCTTGTTAACGGTAGCATTCTCATCTAAATGCTCACAAACATTGTATTTGACAATCTGTCCCAGTATATTGCCAAATCTAGATATTACTCAACTGATTTGTATTTCCAAGATCCTCCCTGTTCTGTTCCCTTCTCACCCAGAATCCCTCCAGACAAATGTCCATCAGGGCAATATTTCTCTTGCCACCCATTGAGATCTCAGTCATAAACAGGTCTGCAGGGTCAGCCACCATCTTACCATGAATGGATGCAGCCTTATTAAACATAGGTCTGGAGTTTATCAGCAGCAACAATTTGCTTGGGATCAGAAATAGCTATTTCATCATTTTATTTTGCCTCAAGCTAAAAACAGCTAGAACTAGGTCTGTTTTTAATAATAAAAATTCTCTCTCACTCCCCCACGTCTTTTTTTCTTCCTTTCTTCTCTCTCCAGAAGAAAAGAGGAGTACTGATAAAAGCTCCCCCCCCCTTTATTAAACTAAACCCACCTTATAGACATTACATCATAATTATCTTCACACTTGAACAGCTATGCAGACGCCCTTTTTGTACATATTTTAATGAGTTATTCACAAGTGTGCCAAAAGGGCCCTATATTTGGGAGGTACTTGCATACACACGCACACAGACACACACATCCACACACAGGGACAAAATGTTTAATCTTTTAACCCGCTTGGCAAAGGTTAGGAAATAAAGAACAAATACCTACAGTATGTCTAGTTCACAGTGCTTCTTCCTCTTAGCAAAAACAAACAGTTCAGAAAGTTCAGAAACTCATTTAGTTGGAACAGACAACATCTGAAGGAGGTTTTAGAAACAGACTAAGAGGTAGAAACTGCAGAAACGCTAAGGTTCAGTGAGTGGAAGAGTAACAGAATAACAGAGTTGGAAGGTACTTTGGAGGTCTTCTAGTCCAACCCCCTGCCTAGGCAGGAAACCCTACACCACTTCAGACAAGTGGTTATCCAATATCTTCTTTAAAGCTTCCAGTGTTGGAGCAATCACAACTGCTGGAGGAAAGTTGTTCCACTGATTAATTGTTCTAACTGTCAGGAAATTTCTCCTTAGTTCTAGGTTGCTTCTACTTTTTTACATTGTGGCGACCAAAACTGAATGCAGTATTCCAAGTGTGGCCTTACCAAGGCATTATAAAGTGGTATTAACACTTCACGTGATCTTGATTCTATCCCTCTGTTTATGCAGCCTAGAACTGTGTTGGCTTCCTTGGCAGCTGCTGCACACTGCTGGCTCATATTTAAATGGTTGTCCACTAGGACTCCAAGATCCCTTTCACAGTTATTACTATTGAATGAAATGCCACATATATTGTAACTTCTTTAGAAGAAAGGCAAAACAATAACTCTTTTTGAAGCAATGTTCTCATGAACATATTCTTAGCAAGAAGTAAGTTATTTGACTTTCCAAGTTATGGACCAAAGTTTTCATCAAACCATCCCCAAGTACCGCCTGCCAGCATTAGATCAATTATCTGAGTTGAGAGCAAATTACTGATATAATATGCTGTCAGGCTACCTTCAGGTGTATTCCCCATCTCTTAAAACAAGGTGACAAACCCCTACAAACGGTCTGAATCTGATGTAGATTTAAAGCTCTAGAAGGTTGCTGTGAAATTGTGGGCTTTGCCATTCCTGAGGGTCTTAGGAAATGGGAGTGATGAAATATTGGTATAGCTTTCTTTCTATGAAAATCTCTTCATATTTATTCCATAAAACCCTCTTTGTCCTTTCTGCATGGTTTCAGGGTATTGCCTGTGAAAGCCAAAGAATCAAAGGTCTACTGACTAGTTGCCAGGTATTATCCTAGCCCAATGCATTGGATAAAAGAAAGTTCTTGGACAAGTTCTTGCACTTTTCTTGACAATATTTTTGGAAATGGTTTGCATTACTTTTGTCCTAGGGCAGTGGTGGGCAACCCGCGGCTCGGGAGCCACATGCGGCTCTTTACACCCTTTAATGCGGCTCTTCTGTGTGCCGGGTGCCCGCTCCCCTCCCTCCTCTCGGGCTTCGGAGGGAAGCTTCTGCAAAAGCCCGGGCGAGTGACAACCAATTTTGGTCCTATGACTGCAGAATGCTGCAAAATACCATAAATGCAGGCCAGTTGTTGAGTGATTCAAATGTGATTGGAACACTCAACAAGGTGACCACAGTGTGTGTGTGTGTGTGTGTGTGTGTGTGTGTGTGTGTGAGAAAGACAGACAGAGAGAGGAACAGAGAGAGGGAGTGAGGGAAGGAATCAGAGAGAGACTGACAGACAGACACACACACACACACACACAGACAGAGAGAGACAGAGAGGGGGAGGGAGGGAGAGAAAGATAGACAGACAAAGAGACACACACAGAGTGAGTGATTAAGTGAATGAGTGAGAGACAGACACACCCACATACACAGAGTGACAGAGAGAGAGGAAGGGAGGGGAGAGAGACAGAGGGAGAGACAGAGACAGACACACACACACACAGAGTGAGTGAGAGACAGACAGACACACACACACAGAGAGAGTGACAGAGATGGGGGAGGGAGGGAGGGAGGGAGAGACAAAGAGCCAGAGAGAGAGAGAAAGAAAAAGAAAAAAAGAAAGAAAGTGGGAGAGAGAGATGAAATTAAAAACAACAACATACAAACCTGACTTACTCAAACTATCCAAGGAAATGCAAGGCCAATGTTCACATTAGTGGTTGTGACTTTGTCAGTCAATGTCAGGATGTAATTTTCTCTACATTGTAAGGCAAATTTTACGGAATTTAACGTTATCGATAAATAATATCGTTCTAAAGTTTTTGTTTTATTAGTTGTGTTATTTGTATCCTCCCGACCTATGTGGATACTTGCATGCAGAATATTCTCAATAAAAACTTATTGAAACTAAAAACAGTGTACCATCCTATGTATTTTCGGTTTTAAAAATGTGGCTCTCAAAGTAAATTTCAACCGTGGTTTTGGCGAGATTTGGCTCAGTTGAAAAAAAAGGTTGCCCACCACTGTCCTAGGGTTAAGGTGAAGGATAGTAACTGGCTCACCAGCTGGCTTTGTGCCTAAGGCAAAAGTAGAATTCTTGGACTCCCAGTTTCTAATCTGATGCCATAATCAATACAATACAATACAATACAATACAATACAATACAATACAATACAATACAATACAATACAATACAATACAATACAATACAATACAATACAATACAATACAATAGCAGAGTTGGTAGGGACCTTGGAGGTCTAGTCCAACCCCCTGCTTAGGCAGGAAACCCTATACCGTTTCAGACAAATGGCTATCCAACATCTTCTTAAAGACTTCCAGTGTTGGGGCATTCACAACTTCTGGAGGCAAGCCGTTCCACTGGTTAATTGTTCTAACTGTCAGGAAGTTTCTCCTCAGTTCTAAGTTGCTTCTCTCCTTGATTAGTTTCCACCCATTTCTTCTTGTCCTGCCCTCAGGTTCTTCGGAGAATAGTTTGACTCTCTCTTCTTTGTGGCAGCCCCTGAGATATTGGAAGACTGCTATCATGTCTCCCCTAGTCCTTATTTTCATTAAACTAGACATACCCAGTTCCTGCAACTGTTCTTCATATGTTTTAGCCTCCAATTCCCTAACGATCTTTGTTGCTCTTCTCTGCACTCTTTCTAGAGTCTCCACATCTTTTTTACATTGTGGCGACCAAAACTGAATGCAGTATTTCAACTGTGGCCTTACCAAGGCATTATAAAGTCGTATTAACACTTCATGTGATCTTGATTCTATCCTTCTGTTTATGCAGCCTAGAACTATGTTGGCTTTTTTGGCAGCTGCTACACACTGCTGGCTCATATTTAAATGGTTGTCTACTAGGACTCCAAGATCCCTCTCACAGTTACTACTATTGAGAGAGGTACCACATATACTGTATCTGTGTATTTTGTAGTAGTACATCATTCATGGGAAATACTTGTTTCTGGCAGTGAAAGGTACAATGTTTATTTACTTATTAAACAGAGGAACTCATGCATGTTCAGCCATATTTGGCATATGTACAAATAACATGGGGCAGTCCACTTGATAATGTAGAAAGTGTAGGAGAAAAACTACAGTAGTTCCAAATTAGGTAACACCTTTTTCAGACTAATGAATGTTATTAATATTAATCTAAACATCTATTACCAGACTTCTGATTTTTACTTGATTACTTTTATTTCAGGTTTGGGTAGAGGCATTTCCTATGGATTACCACACTGTGGCAGCCACAATTGAATCCAGTCTCATTTCTGGGGAAGTTATCCTTATCCTCTAGTCTTTATTTACCATTGAGATCACATTGAAGGAATATCCATTAGCATCCTGTAGAAATAAATCCCTTGCATGGTGAAGCAGAATTGTTAAGAACCAGCAAAGAGATCTGATTTCTAAATAGATGCTTATTTCTCTCAACAGTAATCAAAATCTGCTGCCTGATAATAGGATAATTTTATGTATACTTCCTCTGTACTTACACATTAATCCCTTCTAAAAGATGTGAAGTTTAGATCCTACAATCCTTTCTTCGAAGATACTGGCTGCATCTGTTGGAAACCGACATTCAAAATTTCTGGAAGCACCTGTTTACTTATTGTTGCACTAGACAGTGTTTTCCAACTCAGCAATTTAAAGACTTGTGGACTTCAATTCCCAAAATCCTCCAACCAGCAAATCCAGACATCTTAAAGTTATTGAGTTTGAGAAACACTGCATTAGAGAATAGTGTATTTATAAATTATAAATATAAATGATACAAGTTAAGCCTTGGTCCAGGCAGGGTTGTGTGTGGTATATTAGTATATTGTGGAGAATTCCATCTTCTTCATCTGTAAAAAGAATACTATTATGATAATCGTGAGCCTGATATTTGACAGAGAAGATTCTAGTTAAAACTTTCAAAAGAACAAAGAGATTACAAAGCCAGTATCAATTCCTGACAGCACATTATTATTATTTTTGATAATGTTGAATTTCAGAAGTTTCCTTTAGTCTTGTTTTAATTTTCTCTTTCCTACTCCCCTATCCCACACCTATCATAATTTCTGTCTGCTTTCACTGAAGTATTTTTTAAAGAAATGAAAGACAGCAGAGTAGCTTTCTCACAAAACTATCCTTAAAGTCAAGAATACATATGCTGAATGTATTTTTTTCCAACCTGAAAAATAATATGGATTTTTATTTTTCATTTATCTTAATTTATTTATTCATTTCCTTTATACCCATCACTCCCATTGAACAAGAGGAAATCTTCATTCATCACAGGATTTTCATTGGAATTGAAGTTTCAGTAGTAAATAAATAGATCTGGAAGGAATAAGACAAATATGTTCTTAGTACAGAAAATGCTGGTAGAATTTTTATGATTTATAGGATTCTGAGATAAAACAGAACCAATTGCTATCTGATTCTATGCTGATATTGGAGTAAGCATCATTGAATTCAATCTTGTTTCTTACAATTATAACTGTAACTTTAACAGTGCAACCCTTCTATCTAGAAATAAGTTCTGCTATCTTTTAATAATTGATTAAACAAGAAAGTATTGAATTACAGTCCAAGATAGAAATGCTATATCTGTTTTCCTGTAAATAAGCCTTCCTAAATTACTAGATTTCCTTCTAAGAAGTCTGTTATTTGCTTCTGTTGCAAAACTAGCATTTATATCTCAAAACTGTAAAAGTAGAAAATCCTTTCAAATTTCCAAGATCTTTTACTAAAAGCATCCTAATTCAGCCCTAAATAATTTATAGGTTGTGGTTTGGCATATATTCTGCTTTTGATTTCTCTTTTTTGCTGTCCATGTTATACATCTTATAGCTTTGTTTAGTAGGTTTTTTTTAAAAACCACCAAGTGTAATAAAAAATTAATTGCAGGTAATGTCTGAGTCTTTTAAAATATATTTGTGTGCCATAGTATATTTATAATTGAATGCCAAATGATTTGCCAACATCAAAAGAATCCTAAGACATATTATGTTGTGAATGTTTTCCAATAGTAAAATAAATAATGAAATACATTTTATGATCAGGACCGCATTGCTGTGTGGTACAAATGTTAATAGTTTTGTTCAATTCTTATTTTATTTCACCCTTCCCCCAATACTAACTTCAAAGTGAAACCTAAATAGAATTATACAGAATAACTTAGAAGATTTACAATATTTAGTGACGTTCCATAATTTTTAATCACAGAATCTCCTACCTCGATTAATTTAGCTTTCTGTCCATTTGTTGATCCACAAGTCATGTTAAATGCAGGTTGGATATTATTCCTATTATGGTTTTCATGAAGCATATATTTGTAAAACTATATTCTAATATGTTTTGTGAGTACACCACATTTTTCACTGCAGGTTAAACAGGAAACCCGATTCCCTTTAAATATTTAGAATTAGAAATTATTTCAGTTTCAGGAAGAATAATCAGTGGTTTGGGATTTGGGGATTTCTAATCTGAAACATTTGGAGGGTGCAAGATAATTATCCCTGGTGTAAATTTACTAAATTGATGGTGTACAAAAAATTAACATATGAAGTAATTCAAAGCTACCACATGTTCTACTTCATTAAGCAAAATAAGGAAGTATACAATTATATTAGAAAAGGATAGACTGCTTTGTCTAAGAATTCTGAAGTGACCCAGTCATCAATAAATGCAGATTGTCTTTTAAAAAGCACTTTTGCAATGTGTATCTTTTGAATAGAGAAAATCTTCAGTCCTTGGAATAGGAGCATTTTGTTGCTGAAGGTGAAGTATTGTTTTTAATTGGAACCTTCCTATGAGGTATTTTAGCAAGTGAGCCACCTATATTCCCAGGTTATGGTTTGCAACAAATGTGTACTTTTATGGTTAGAGTAAACACAAGATAACCCATCTGTTTCCAAGTCCAATCATAAAAGATACTGATATCCATGCTGATAGGGACATCTGCTGGGGGGGGAGGGGGTGTCCAAAAGATTAAGATGTTGAGTGTGATTGTGCAAGAGAAGTCTATCCGAGAAAAGCTTTCCCCGTTATATGCAGTGGACATCTGGATTATATATTTGCAGCCAATCAATAGGCAGGCCAATGGGAAGTGTAAGGAAGCAATAATAGAAAGACATACATGTTGTGCTTTCCTTTATTGTTAGTTGCTAATGTTAAATAAGTCAACATTTACCAGTTTTGCAATTTAGAAAATATCTGACATTTCCCTTTCTCTTTTTAGTCACAATCCCTAGAAAATGATAAATATTCTCAAGGTTTTTCTCTGAATATTAATCTTCAAAATATGCTGGACAATGCCACCTATAATACGGAGGAAGAGACAAAATATCCATCAATGTCATTTGCCATTGGCAGAGATGTCAACCATTACCATGACTGTTAACTGTAAGTCACTACTGAGAATGCCTCTCCTTCTCCCAAGAAGTATGATCTCTTTAGTGTCTCAGTTCATAGTGTCTTCATCAAAAGATGGAGAAAATTTGCTTATTTATGCAAAGAATGGCCTGTAAAACTAAATACATATTTGAATGTGCTAAATAGTAGTTTAAGGTAGAAGGGGGAGGAGGGTGGGAAAAGAGGGAGAAGAAGTTTTCCAGGAAAGCCATATTATTAAAGTCTAGTCCAGGTGATATACAGGAATGTGTGAAGAATTGGTGCCAAGTCCCCCTTATTATGCTCCTGAATCACTTCAGGAGTGATTCAATGTCATAACAGCAATTATGTATCAGAGGTGGGTTGCCAATTTTTTTACTACTGGTTTGGGCGCATTCCCACGCGTGCTCACTCGCGCGTCCAGGCATGTGGCCAGAGTCTCATGCCGCCACTACTACTGGTTCAGCCGAACCGGGAGCAACCCACCTCTGGTATGTATGTTATTTTGAAACGCACCTCAGACACAAAATGGGTTGTTCATGCTGTCTCACTGTGTGTTGTTGTAAGTAATCCATTAGAATGATGTTTAGAGATGGTGTCACTACTGTAGAAGGGATTAAGGAAGACATTAGACGGTTCTCTTGATTCTTCCCTAATAAATTCCTTCTCAGTGAATCAGATAATTTCAGCAGCAATCTTATGGCCCATTACCTGGCCATAAATAACTTTTCATATAAATAAAAAATATTTAGCAATAAACATGTGCTAAATTAAATTCTTGAATATCCAGAAGTAATAAATGTTTGCTACAGTGACCATACATCCTTTATTATAAAAGGCAATCCTTTATTTCAGAAAACTGCTTCAGATAATTTTTTTTCAAAAACCCATTTTTTGTCCTTTGTTTTGGTAATTTTACTTCTAGTGTATGAATTACTATTTCATGCGCAGACCTTCAAATTCAAGTGAAAAATGTGGAAGTTATATTTGCCTTTTAAAAACAATTTTATGTATATAATTTGATTTTTTGATATATTTTTAACTAGAGTTTTGCTTGATTTTCCTCTTGAATTTTCCTCTGCAAAGCAAAGTTATAAACACAAAAAATTAATTTGTTGCATCGTTATGATTCTCTTTCAGACTTTTCCCTTTTTCAGGTTTTGTTCTTTATTATTTCCAAGAAAAATATGGTCACTATAATTTACACTTATAAAAATGTACAAACATGGTAAAATTTCTTCCTCATGAAATGGTTATTTGTTCATTAGTTGGGTCAACAATATAAACAGAAACCTTCTAATTCCTCTTTTCCAAATCTACAAGCCTTGTCTCAATCTAAATGTGAACAAAATGAATAAGCTACATTATTTTTAAAAAATGTCAAGACAACTCCATCAGAATTAAGCAATAAAATACTTCATTAATAGAAATCTGTGTTATAATTGTGCACTGGGCAATTTGGGTGTGCCTATGTGTCTGTTTTACTAGCACTGAGGGAAAAAATGTTACTGACAATGGAGAATCTCCTGTAATGTAATGCAATGCAATGGAAACCAAGTAGCCCATTTCATTTTTTGGTCTCCACAATTAAACTTTATTTAGCAAAGATGAAAAAAAAAATCTGCTATGTAACACAAATGTCTTCTATAGAATATCAAGCCAGTGGTATCTCTGGCTCAAAGAAGCTTAGCTTTCATTTAGTTAATGACCTCTTACTTGATGACAGGATTTTTCTCAGCAGAAGAAAATGTTTTGTGACTCTAAATTACCCTTTTCATTTTACATACAGCTTTCTATTCAAACCAGTGTGATTTGTGAAGACTTACAGAAGAATGAGTCTATTTTTTCCCCATTTTGCAGAAGATATTTGAATGCTATCTCTGCCTTTAGGATGGGAACAGAAATTTGGTTTTACGGCCACTTTCCATTCCCTCTGGATTAACTTCTGCTTTCTTGTCTTTTTAAAATTGAGCTGCTAATAGAAGATGCCCTGCTTTTGGAGAATAATAGCCAACTAAAAACCCCCTCTGTAATTCTTTCTCTCTATCTGTCTTAATGTTGATATATTTCTCTTGTAGGACTCTTGTCTGTTTGCCAGTCACAGGTTCTTTTCATTTAAGGAAAAAGGCAAACTAACTCTGGACTGATAATTGAACATATTACCTGAAGTAATGACAGGTCAGTAAATGCTATAACTGAAGTTCAGAGCTAGCCAAGGGGAAAATCAAGATGGCAGTCTCTCCTGAACAACCAAAGCCCTGACTGGTAAAAAGAGGCTTAGAGTTTGATTGCAAAGTTGTGCCCAACATTTTCATTTCTTTTGACTTGGCCATCCACCCAAAAGCTTGTCTGAGGTTTAGTATGGTCCCTGGGAAGCAGTATGCCCAGTGATCCCAATTCTTGATACCAACCGCTTTATTTTCATTTCTGTTAATTTAAAAAGAAATAAAGGGGAGGCTAGAATTCTTGGATGAGATAATATTTATCTTCAACATATGGAATTCTTCTTTTAAAAAGTAATAATTAAAACAATGACAAAGGCTGTTCTCTAGTGTTTTGTTTGGGAGTGAGTTCATTTCTAAAGTTTAGCTATCAAGGCAGAGTTTATTTGGCAAGGCTAGAAGACCTAGGAGGGAGAAACCTTTTTAGTTTGCCTTCTAAATGGATATTTTACGAGTATCCACATTCTCCAAGACAGATACGGCCTATGACAAGGCTCATATATGTACTCGAATTTCCAAATGTAGAATATACCCCAAAATGTTGGGAACCACTTTGGTATAATATCTACGTACATTTTTAAATTTAGTTTCTTTTAAACCTCACTTTTGTTACTTTATAAGTAACTCAAGATGGCAAGCTACATAATTTTTCTTCCTCCTCCTCCTCCTATTTTCTCCACAACAGTCCTGTGAGGTGGATTGGGCTGAGAGACAGTGACTAGCCCACTGCATTTCAACCAGCATTTATGTCCATGGTACAATTAGAGTTTCCTGGTTTCTAAGCCAGGACCATAGCCACTATACCAAAGTGGCCCTCATTTTGAAGCAGAATGAAAATAAAATACTCAAATCATTTTTTTTCCAAAAGCAATAAGAGCATTACAACCTAAAGCAGTATTGTGATATGTCTCCTCTTCAGTTGTGTTAACAATATTATAAAACTTTCTAGGTTAAAGTCATCTCTTTTAATGCCTTGGCCTAAACAAAGCTAAATAAAATACCCAACAAGTTACTCTTATTGGCATGCTTCTGGAGGTACGGTGGATTTCTATTTCTCAGACAGCTGATTCCCACAAGTCATGGTAAATATCTTTTAAAATAGAAGTTTTAAAGTCAGTCTGCCTTATAAACCAATGGGATTCTGTGGTTCATATGAATCATGTTTAGTTTTTCACTCAGCACACCCAAAGCATTTCATTCTTTGCCTTTGTTGTTCTCCCTCCCCCTTGTTTCCCCCCCCTCTATGAGTGCATTTGTGAATAAGTGAAGCTTCTTTGAAATTATAGGAGAGTTTATTTTCCCATCTTCCATATGGCAAAGGAAAAAAAATAGACAGGAATAGGCATTTTTGTTCAATATTTCCTATGGGACTGATTGAAATTAAAGTCTGCTTTTGAAACTCTTCAAAAGCCCAGATGAGGAAGGTTGGTTAGTTGGTCAATTGGTTGGTTTTTCTATGGGACAATATACTCTAATTTCCTCAGGGCTTTCCCTCTCTTCATAAACATCTACTGGACCTTTGTTCAGTTTTTCTTTCTGAATATTTTCTTTCATTGTATTTGAGTTTAACTAGAACTTAATACATACAATTCCAGGGAGGTTATAGCATGTCATAAGAGGAAACTTTATTTCATTTGTTCTTTAGGCTATTTTTCACATATAAAGAAGAGTCTGGGAAGTAAGGGATATTTTCTGAATGAGGCAAACAACAAGTTGAAATAACAAGTCACCAGAAGGAGATGTGCTATGGTACTTCTCTGTATGTATTTTAAGAATATATGGTTCAAAAGGAATGAGAAGCTACGGCAATGCATGCTAACAACTCCCACGGTCACAGTGTGAATGTTTTATGAAGTATAAGTAGTAAAAGATACTAGTAGAGTAGAAAACTCAAACAAATGGCCCTCTTATTTTTTTTCCATGTTAATCATTAAAATATGAGACAACATTATTCCTCCTCCTCTGTTATATTACATGGTGACATTCATGTCCTACCTTTCCCTCAAGGAGATTTAAAACAAAACAAAACAAGTGCATGCTATTTTCTCTCCTCTGTTTGTTTAGCCTCTCCCTTTTTTCTGGATCTGGGCTGAAAGGATCCACCTGACTGCCAGATGGTCGGAAAGGGTTAGAATTTTGTAGATCAGATATTATTATTATATACTTAAATGTATAAGCCACAAAACTCCAGTGGACTCTGAGCAGTGTACAAAACTAAATAAAGTCAAATCATCTAAAAATATTAAATCAAACAGACAGCCCAGAGACTGTCTGTGGTAGCCTTAATTTATGGTAGACTAATTTATCTCCAAAACAATGTCAGATAAAATCAGTCACTAGCTTCTTTTTAAAAGTTGTGTTGTTATAATATACAATAGATGAAACACAAAGAAAAACTAAAACATATCCATCCATTTACCACACACATATAGGGATTCCCCCTTCGATCTCCAGTACCTTCAGTAACTTCCTGGCTAAGTTATAGAGCTATTTATTGGTTTATTTATCTATAAAGGTTCCCTTCTCCCTAGCACATAACAATCAAATAAAACAGCCAATATAAAACTAAGAAAAAATGTTAAAAGTCACATTAATATATAATATAAAAACAAAAATATTAACCCTAGGTAAAGTGAAGATAATTGAGGGGATTGGGTCTTTATTAATATTTCATAATTATGTGCCATTATCATACACAGTCACAATCATACGTTGAACTGCATATACCAGTGATGGCTAACCTTTTTGTCTTCGCATGCCCACACCCATAAAGCAATGCATGTGTAACACCTCCCTACATCGTGCCCATGTGCATGCTTCCCCTCCCCAATGCATGTGCCCATGACCCCTCTACTCCCCCCTGCCATCCAACCCTGCGCGTGCATATGTGACCCCCTGTGCCTAATTTTGGGCCTAGCAGACCTCCCTGAAGCCTCCTGGGACCAAAAATGGGGTGCATGGGGGGGGGAACACCACGGCCCCGCACTCCCCTCCCCCGTGCTTGTGCACATGCCTCCACTCCCCCCCACAGTAATGAAAGAGGAGAATTTTAGTCCATAGGTTACAAAGAATAATAAAAGAAAAAAAAATAGAAGAAGAAAACTTAATCCATTCATTTTAAAAGACTTGCATAAATTCCATCCATAAACATAGCATTTAAAAAGTAAGATAACCCACTGTCCAAAACCATTCCAAACTTAATTCTGCCGCTTATTTCTTCTATTCTCCAATTTAAATTAATTTTAAGTTTTTTATAGGCAGTATCTTTTAAAACTGTAAAAATTCCTCACCAGCTGGAAACATTTTCTCTTTCCATATCCTTCCGTTTTGGAGCTGCCTCAATTTCTTCAGCCTAATGGTTGGATTTTTTGTCACTGGCTTGAAGAACTTCTCTTGGATCGATCAGGGACTTTGCGATGTCCCTGAGATCAGCAAGATATATTCTTCCTGTTCACCATCACTGCGGGATGGTTTAGGTCCGATTGGACCACCCAGCGGCAAAAGTATTGGCTGCGGTCTTGGAGCTTTGAGACCGCACGTCCGTATCGTCGTGATGTTGGCTCCTCCTCCGTCTGTATTTTCTTTTGTTCCTCCTCTGAGGAGCCACTCCAATGTGAAAACAAATGTTCATAAAGCAAACACCCATTCTCCTTTTTAATCTGAACTTGTTGGCATTTAGAAAAGCTGCCAAGACTTGACTATTTCAGAAAGGCCCTTGCTTATTGAAAGAATGGTGGCTTTGCACTCTGCAGAGGCGATGGCTGTTATGGAATGAGAAGATCACTATTAGTGTTTTTATTTGTTTTGCTTAATGTTATATTTTAAAATTGTTTTAATCTTTCATTACAGCATTGGAGCATATGCCATTTAGAGTCTCTTGAGACTGAATAAACATCTGGTTTTCTGGGAATGTTCAAAGTCTGGCCACTGTTACAATGTACGCAACCAGTTCTTTGAATTTCTATATAGCTGCACTTTGAGCTTTGGAAAAATCATTCAGCAGACTATTCACCAAGGGGATTCTGGATCTGGGAGGAAACATCAATCTTAGTAGGCATAATTAAAGAAGTATAATTATGCAGTGAATTTTGTCTGCAGGGTTTCTTTGGCTTTGTTGGGTTGGATGGCATGAGATAATGAAGTGACCCCAAATAAATAAAATACATGATTGCATGTACATTTAAATCCTGGGGACTAGAACCTTTCACATGGTTAAGAATAAAAGGCGTGTAACATAAAAAGTGCTCTCCGTTTGAATCTTTTGGAATGCAGCAACATACAAGAGTTTGTAATTATCTCCAGGAAACAATGAAATCACAGCAATTGGTCTGAGTATTCTTGGTTATGTTTATTGTCTTTAACATAAATGCAAATAAAATTAACAAGAGACAGAGAAAGAATGCTGCTTTACAGCTTGTTTCCCTCTTAAACAAATCCATATAATTCAATTGCATTCCAAATAGCTTAATGAAATATTGAATTATTTCAGATAGGAAGCTGATGGTAGAAAAAGAATCAAAGGGAAGGATTCACAGAATGTAAAATGGAAACTTTCATGTTTGCATTCAAAGCCTGGCCTTGCTCTAAAGACAGATATTGGCTGGATTTACACATTGCACAATTTGTTTCAGCTACAATTTGGTAAATATCTAACAGACAGATTTACCCATTATGGCACGACAAAGCCAACAAATTGTATTATGAATTAACAAGCTTTGTGAATGTCTTCTTCTTGTGCAATATCTGTCATCGGATGTTGGTGATTGTGTTGGCGATCCTATTTTGAGATTGAAAAACACTAATGTGGGGCATACATGACAATGTCAATGTGCTTTCCCCCTCAATGGCAGGAAACCCTGATACCATATTTCAAGGAGTTCCAATAGCTACAAGAAGTTTCTGATCCCCTTGCTTATTGTCATATGGACTTCACTTGTCCTGACCCTTCTGTTTTATCAGCTGAGATTTTAATTTTGTTAGCAGATCTCTGTGGAAGCTAATCTTGAGCATCATGTGGCAGAAAGAGTAGAAGGTACTTACATCTCATCATAACCCCTCCAGCCACTATAACTTTTTAATTAGGAGTGTGCCCAACCAGCTTTGAAGGCAAGCTGTGCCTGGCTTTGTTAAATGAAGATGGAAATACATGTGTAGGAGGAATGAGAACTAGCCTAAAACCCTTGCAGCAATGTTAAAATAGAAATATAACTGATAATAAAATACAAATAAATGATTTATTTGACCATATTACTTTAAAACATCTCTTTTTTTCCAGCTTAGCTCCAATGGCTAGTTTGCAACATAACCCAACTCCATACTGAAGTACATTATTATAAAATTTATCCTACTTCAATTCTTTCCTTGTCCAGTTATTTATTACCTTCTTTTGTTTAATCTGCATTCTATAGCTTTCCGTAGGTCAAGCCCCCCGTAGAAAGAAATGATCCATTTATCAGATATATGTCATGAGCCCTGGGTGATTATCTGAATAGATCTACAGAATGTTGGAACAATAGGAACATTAGATGTGCCCAATCATCTCTAAGGTACTAGCTATTCCTCATCAAGTGGGGAATTTATAGCCTGCCAGGTGTTGCAAAACTGCAACTCTCAGCTTTTCTTATTATTTCTATCCTAGTGAGGTACACTAAAATTTGTACTTCTAGATTATCTGAAGGATCAGAGGTGACTTTTTTTTACTCCTGCTCTACACTAGTTAAGGTTGCAGTTGTATATACAGTAGAGTTACTTGGGATTAAGTTGCATCGAACATATCAGAAGACCATGGTAGGCCCGTATCTTCAGTTATTTGAACAAAGTAAGGTCTATGTCCGAATTAATATTAGAGCCTGTATTATCTGATTTGTGGAGTTATTCCATAGTGGTCTAATTGCAGTGGTGGGTTCCGGATCTTGTTCCAACCAGTAAAGTTGGAACGGGCTCGGTGGCATCCACATGGATGCATGCATGCGTCTTACTGCCTTGCGAGCCTTTGCGACGCTCCAGCTGCTCAGCGGAGTGTCGCGCAGGAGCTGTATGTGCCATGCGCCTGTGCGTAAGTGCATACGCGCGTAAGTGCGTAAGCGCGTAAGCCTTAAAAGACAGGCAAGGAGCTCGGGTGGGCGGGGCCTCTGGAGCACCATACCAGAACGGTATCCGGTGCTCCGGATAGGCTCCAGTACATCCATACCGGGGCATACTGCCTGCAACCCACCACTGCCTGATTGGTATCTTATTTAATATTGCTGATTAATTACCCCTAGGTCAGGTTATGAAATCAATGTACTTTTCCAAATCTTAATGATGCTTTTGCATTCATTCACAAGAGTTATACTTGACATGTTTGCTTAGAACTTATTCAGTGGAAATGTTTTATCAACAATCTGGTTTTATGCCTGTTCATGATCTTCCTGGTGTTATGGTATAAAAGCCGTGGTGCCACAGTGCTTAGTGTGCAGTACTGCAGGCTACTTCTGCTGGCTGCCAGCTGCTGGTAGTTCGGCAGTTTGATTCTCACTGGCTCAAGGTTAACTCATCCTTCCATCCTTCTGAGGTTAGCAAAATGGGAACCCAGATTGTTGGGGGCATAATGCTGACTCTGTAAATCATTTAGAGAGGGCAGTAAAGCACTGTGAAGTGGTATATAAGTCTCAGGGCTATTGCTATAATCTCACCTCCTGTAACCTGATGCCCTCACAATCTGTCATCTCACTAAATTTCAAAATGGCTGAAGGATATTGTAATCTGATACATCTAGAGGAGATCTCTTTTGTAACTTGTAAAGTAAATTGTAGTGCAATTCACTTTGCTTTGTATTACTGAACTTAATTCTGGCTATACAAGCGCGTTTGGCATGTCTCTGTCTCTTTCTGTCACCTAGAAGTCATCTGGATATTTATCGTTCAGAACTGGTGGCCTTAATATGACACGAATTGCTTGTCTTTCTCTCTCACTGTAAGTCTCAACTAGGGGGAATATTCATCTTTCACCATTTTTAATTGCATTTAACCTTTCTTTAGGAAATGGAAGTGGTAGATGGATAAACCGGGTTTATGTCAGTTGCATATATGCAGCACTAAAAGCCCAGTTTAGAACCCACAATCAAAATGCAAGGAGGTGGATTCTGGACAAGATTGCAATTAATCTCTAATGGCAATGCATTAACTTGAGCTTATGGCTGAGTAGTTTTAATGAAACAAAATTTAGTCCCAAATATATACACCCCTTGGGTTCCTTCACATACATTTATCTTTATTTTTGAACATTTAAAAATGCAACTCAACTGTATACAGCTTAATCAACATGGAGCTTCCTTAGGCAAACATGTACTAGATTAGGCCTAAGAGGAATTCTAATGGAAATGTTAAGTAGACTGTTTGTTGCAATCTGAAGGTAGCAATAGAAAATCTGATGGGAATTGAGTATTAGAGAAAACTAACCTGATTTATATATTCCAGAATAAGGCCTCAGACAGCACAAGATTTAGGCCTGGAAGCCAAACATAATTAAAGCAGCTGATTCTCTCCTCCCTCACCCCAGGCTCTGCTTGACAGTGTAGTCTAGACTTATAAACTGAAAAAAAAAAGATACTTGGAAGAAGTATAAAGACTGTTCTTCACAAGGCAAAAGACCAGGTGTTCAAATAAATGAGAGAGTTTGAAGATGTCCAGTCCTCCCTTGTACTTTATTCAGAGACAAACAGATGCCAATTGCCACTATTATTTGTATTTGTGTGTGTGTATGTGTGGATGGATTTTATTCCAGTCTAGACTGAATCTGTATGGTTTACTTATGCTATATCTGAGAAGGATGGCGATCTTGACTTGGTATGCAAATCACTTTCAGCAACACCTCTGCTCTGGGTGGTCTTAAGCAACTATAAATAAAATGCTTGTAAACATTTCTTTTTTGACTCAGTCCTCAGCTCTATGAGAGATATATTCTCTCTTAGCACAATATGATTACATATTGGGAGAGTTGTATTTTCTCCTTTCCTTTCTTCCTGTGTATGACTTGCTAAGACCTGAGGTGCCAGCTGTGGCAGCTTCTATCTCCCTCAATGTCAGAAGATGAAGAATCAGAAGTACTCTTTAGCCTTTTTGACGGAAGGAAATTGCAGGTATCCTTTATCAGAGTCACTGAGGGTTGGAATGGTCTTTTAGCCAACAACCCATATCTTTCCTCCTGATTCTGTCTTTTTCTTTCTCTCTTTCTATAGCTCAGTTATAATTTTATTGTTTCTAGGGTCTGTCCTATCTCTGAAAATCATTTTATAGGGTGCATTGCAATGGTGGGTTCCAGATCCCGTTGCAACTGGTAGGGTGCAACGGGGCTGGACATCCACCACATGGATGCACACAGTGTACGCGCACTTGTACACAATGTGCACATGTGTACTTACTGCTCATGATGCTCCACGATGCCTCCACAACGCTCCAGCTGCTTGGCGGAGCATTGCGCAGGCACTGTACGTTCCATGTGCATGCATGGAAGCCCCAAAAACCTCAGTAAGGAGCATGGGCAGGCAGGCGGGCCCTCTGGAGCACCTTACCGGAATGGTACCTGGTGCTCCTGGCAGGCACCGGTATGCCCGTACTGGGGCATGCCAGTCGTAACCCTCCACTGGTGGGTTACTGTGCCCAGCAGCCAACATCTCAGCCACATCACTGCCATTAAATTGAAATGAAGCTGGACTTGGGGCCCCCAGCATCTTTTCACCTGTGGCTTAACAAAACATAGCTTAGCATGATGTGTATGAATCAGTGACATGCTGTGAGGTTTATGGCTGGTGAGGCTGGTGACGTCATCAGCGTGAGCTGCGGTCCCCTTCATGTTGACTTAGGAAGGCAGGGAATGGGACCACGTGTTCAGGAGGCTGAAGCTGCCTCAGCCTCCTGCACACGTGGTCTCATTCCCCTCCTTCCTGACTCCTGAGTCAACATGAAGGGGACCACAGAGCGCGCTCCATGGGACCGCGGCTCACGCTCCGCGGTCCCCTTCATGTTGACTCAGGAAGGCGGGGAATGGGACCACGTGTGCAGCAGGGAGGCTGAGGCTAGAGGAGCCTCCTGCACACGTGGTCCCATTCCCGGACCACGTGTGCAGAAGGCTCCTCAGTGCCTTTTCCCTTTCCCCTTTTTTTATTTTCATGATGAGAGCGGTGAGGCTCTGCCTCCCCTGCCTCCCCTGACTGCACGTCCCTGGTATGAATCAACTCTTCCTGTTCTCTGAGCAGTCTATTTGTCTGAGAGAGTTTGGACTTGTGTTTTTTGTTTAAGGAACATACAAGAGCTAAAGCTAGCTGTTGTTGCAGGAAATCTATATTCTCTGCTTTGTTTTTGGAGGAATCTTCCAAAAGGGTTGGTAGAGACCCAGCTATTACTGAAGCAATGTGAACACAAGTGGCTGTTCAGTTTTCGATTGGAAAAGGTCTGTAGGCCTTTGTAGCACTCTTAACACTAGGGAGCACACTTTCCTTAAAAATAAGACTCACTGGCAGAAATAGCTGTGGGAAGAGTCAAAAGGGAGATGCAGGCTAGTTCCCTTTCAAAGCTGCAATTTGGCACTACTCCGACCAATGTTCTGTTGTGGAGAATGACAAAGCATCCAGATATGACAGTGCTAATGGTAAACAATGGTATCTGCTCCAGGGCTTGAGGAGAAATGCTTTATTTATAGTTCAGTGCACAATGCAGGAACAGGAGTTGATTTTATGTAGTGTATATTGTTTGAACTTTTCACCCTGCCTTTGCAAGTGAAAATTCACATGGCAAATGAGTCTTTAATTTGGCATTCGGGTTCTTATATAAGTGAGAGATTTACAATGACTGAACAATGGGACAGAACATTTTCAGAGAGGGAAAAGAAGGATCTATACTTTGTATTGATTAACTCATCATTGGTAGCATTGTGCTGCTACCCAAAATGGTTCATTTACTTCTTGCATATAGCAGATCAATGTTGCCATGTTTTCTTGCTGGAGAAAGTCCAGCCACTAAAGACATCTGACAAGTCATTCTTGGATGAAGAATGTGGATGAAGGTTATGGGTCTTTGATCAGATTCAGTAAGGTTCTTTTTAATTATGATGTAGAAAGTTGATCCTCTTTTCTATTTCTCCTTGTAGTTAGGAAATGAGTTTGGGGCAAATTCCAAGGTCTCCCTCAACTGATGAGAGAAAGGCCACCAAACACAAGAGGGAGTTTCAAAACATTCAGGTAAGTGGAGTGTTACACAGTGCCATTTAAAGGCTAAATATGAGCTCCCTTCTCTAAGACAAGTATGAGTAAAATGCTTGCACTGCCATGAGAATAATCTATATGGGGATAGTGGTTAGGGCTAGAGCCCAAAATGGGTGAGAATGTTACTTCTCTGTCCCATTTTATGTCTGAAATGCAATATTTATCTTATAAATAAAAAACCTTGATTATTTCATTTGTTATGTTTTTGCTTTACTTGGTATCATGGTATTTATACCTCTAAATAAATACATTTCTTTCTGCCATGGAGCTGGCTGCAAGGAAGAGACAAATGCCTTTCAGTAGAAGCCTGAACTGATCTCTTGCAGAAGGCTTTTGAAATTAGGTTGTGAGCAGCATGAAATTAGATGGAGGGTTGCTTCTGGCTTTAGGACCACACTCTTGATCTAAAACTATGAAGCCCAGAATCTGAAATTACTTAGTTACACTATTGCTTCTAGTTAGCTTATGAATACAAGGATTAGAGGCATTGCTGGAATGTTTTTGTTCTTACAATTTTTGAGTTTGGCCATTCAGATGTTTATTAATTACAGTTAGCTTTTTTGTTGCCCATGTATAACTGCTTAAAGGTGTAGGAAAGCCACTTGTAAAAATATATGATTTTTTAAAATAAAAAAAAATGGAAATCAAAATGTCTACCAAACAAGAAAGCAGGAAAATGGAATAGGATTCACTTTGGTCAAATGGTTAGAGCGTTAGGCTGGAAACCGGAAGACCCCCAGTTCTAGTTCCACCTTCGCCATGAAAGTTAGCTGGGTGACTTTGGACCAGTCATTTTCTCTCAGCCCAACCCATCTGACAGAGTTATTGTATGAAAAATAAGAGGACGAGTGTATGTTGGATATGTTCTCCACCTTGAGTTATTTGTGAAAATAATAAAGGTGGGATACATGTAAATAAATGAATAAATAAGTACAGACAATAAAAAAGACCCTTCACAAGGATTCAAACATTAGCACAAGCATGTTTCTAATTATACACACACACACACACACACACACACACATGTATATACATACATACATACATACATATATCCTCTCCTGCCCTCCCTTTCCCCCCCCTCTCACACACACGTCAGGAAATTTTGACAAAGACCATTACTTAGGTTCAATAATAATAATAATAATAATAATAATAATAATAATAATAATAATAATAATAATAATGCCATTAAGGCCAAAATCGAAAAATCCTCTGATGATGCCAAATGCAGACTCTGCAAAGAAGTTGATGAAACTGTTGACCACATACTCAGCTGCTGTAAAAAAATCGTGCAGACTGATTATAAATTGCGGCACAATTCAGTAGCACAAATGATCCACTGGAATTTGTGCAAAAATTATAATATTAAAACAACAACAAACTGGTGGGAACATAAGCCTGAAAAAGTCACCGAAAATCAGATGGTCAAGATCCTGTGGGATTTTCGTATACAAACAGACAAAGTACTAGCGCATAACACACCAGACATCACACTGGTTGAGAAAAAGAAGGTTACAATCATAGACCTTGCGTACAGTCACTCACGCGCTGGTAACGTCTCGCCTGGACTACTGTAATGCTCTCTACATGGGGCTCCCCTTGAGGTGCACCCGGAGACTGCAGTTGGTCCAGAATGCAGCCGCGCGGGTAATTATGGGGAGATCGAGGTTCTCCCATATAACACCTATCCTGCGCGAGCTGCACTGGCTTCCTGTGGTCTACCGGGTGCGCTTCAAGGTACTGGTTACCACCTTCAAAGCGCTCCATGGCACAGGGCCTAGTTACCTGCGGGATCGCGTCCTGCCCCATACATCCCTGCGACCCGTCCACTCACACAGAGAGGGACTACTCCAGGTGCCGTCCTCCAGAGAGTGCCAGAGGGCAGCGCCCAGAAGTAGGACCTCCTCTGTAGTGGGCCCCACCCTTTGGAATGACCTCCCCCCAGACATCAGAACTACAACCGACCTTCGCTCCTTCCGTATGAAGCTGAAAACCTACCTGTTTCGACTAGCTGACCTGGCATAACTCTACAACCTCCCCAGCCCAGGGCATTTTTAATTGTAATTTTAGTTTTCAAGGGTTAATTTCACTGGGGTTTTAACTTTTTAAGTATTGTAACTTATTTATTTATTCTTACCTCCTCTATACGCTATATAATACCTTTGTACGTCGCCCCGAGTCCCTGTGGGGAGAGGGGGCGACTAATAAGTTCAAGTAATAAATAAATAAATAAATAAATAGACATCGCAATACCAGGTGATAGCAGAGTTGAGGAGAAGGAACATGAAAAAGTCGCGAAATACCAGGACTTAAAAATTGAAATCCAACGATTATGGCACAAACCAGCAGTGGTAATTCCAGTGGTAATCGGCACACTGGGTGCTATTCCAAAAGCACTGGAATTACATTTTAAACAGTTAAAACTTGACAAAATCACCATCAGTCAAATGCAAAAAGCTGCACTGCTTGGATCTGCACGTATATTACGAAAATACGTTACGACGTCCTAGGCCCCTGGGTGGGGCCCGACTAGTAATCAATGCCAAATCCGGCGAATCAACTGGCCGCTGTGATACAATCGTATAATAATAATAATAATAATAATAATAATAATAATAACAACAACAACAACAACAACAACTACTACTACTACTACTACTACTACTACTACTACTACTACTATTATTATTATTATTATTATTATTATTATTATTATTATTATTATTATTATTAAAATTTCTAGACCGCCCCCTCTCCCCGGAGGGACTCGGGGCGGTGTACAGGAATAAATTTAAAACATACAGACAATCATACAAATAGATAAAAATCAAATTAAACAACCCCTGTACAATTTATAAAAATTAAAAAACAAATCCTAAAACCAATCTTAAAAATTCAGAAATAGAACTGAGGTGGGATAGGTGGAATTATGCCAAGCCGGCTAGCTGGAATAGGTGGGTTTTAAGTTTCTGGCGGAGGAGCGGAGATCCGTAGTCATTCTAATGTCGGGGGGAAGGTCATTCCAGAGGGTCGGGCCTATCACAGAGAAGGCCCTTCCCCTAGGGGTCGCCCGCTGGCACAGCCTAGTGGACGGCACCCGGAGGAGTCCCTCTCTGTGTGAGCGAATCGGCCAGAGGGATGTGTGGGGCAGGATACGATCCCTATGTTGCAACCCATTCCCATTTTAGAAGAACAGTTGTATGTGGAGAATAAGAGGAGAGTCATTTTGTGTGACACTTCCATTGAATCTGGAGCACATTTTTGAGTGTACCGGATAGCTCATTCAATTCATTTGCTCCCCTTCAATTAAACCAATGCTAGAATCATTGTGGCCTACGTTTTACTATGATTATGATTATATAACAGCATAGCCAGTGTAAATCTTGCCTCATGCTGATTTGAAATGTAGCACAACTATGTTTTTTTAATTAATAGTTTTCATTTTGAACTTCTAACTTCTCTCTGTCATTAATTCTTTTAAAATCCACCTTTTTCTAAAACATTATGTCTGATCTTTAGGTTCACCTACAATTTATTTGCTTAATTTGTTTTAGAATACAACACAGGCATTAGGATTTTCAAAAACCAGTGAACATCAAAGTTCTGATTTTAAGTTTGAACTCAGAAACGTTCTCAAAGATAGCTGATTCTAGATTTTTACTATCTGATATTCTACTTTTCTACAATTTTTACCATAATGTGACTTCAGAATGCAATTGATAAAACCTTGCAATTTTATCAGCAAGGTATATTGGAATGACAGTCTCCTTGAACATTATTGTTGAAATCTGCAAATATTTTATAAATAAGGTATCCTTTAAATCTATACCCCTAAAATTCCAAAAGAGAATGGTTCCATTTTAAAACTTTCAAATATCATTAATTATGTATTTGAAAACCTGTACAAAATAAAGTTTGAGAAACATTACATTTAACCAGCTACAATGCATCCTAATGTAAGTTGAAATTGAAATTCAGTCTTCATTGGATTGTGAATTAAAATTCTCAACATTATGAAAGAAACAAAACAACTGGTCCAGATATTGAAAGGATACAAACATTGTAAACAATAGCACCACCATGATCCTGCCCCCAAATTATTTCCATCAGCTCCCTATGTTTCCAGTTTTGGATCTCAGCATGATGCTCTAATCTCTTCTTAACACTGTTTATATGATGTCCTATCTAATTAGGAAAAATAAAATATGATGCAAGTGCTTATGCCAGAAGTAGTTTAAATACAGCAGTAAAACAGAAATGGACACTTTCCCACCTTCCAGTAGCCTTGGATTGAATTTGAATTTCTTAGGTTAAGAGGTTTATTTTTTATTTTCTCCGTTTTTTGATGTCTCTATTCAGCTCCTCTGTGTAAAAGTAGGAGACAAGTGAGGTTTAAATTGAGCAGCAGTTTTGCCTCTTTGGGGACAAAAGCAAAAAAAAAAAAAGTAAACTAGGAGTCTTTGTGCATGTTCAGAAATCATTTCTATGGCTTTTGTATTAAAACTCAATACTCTGAGTCAGTTGCCCTGCTAATACTTTATTGATCTTGTTTAAGTGCTAATGATAGAATCAATCAGACAATGATTCATATTCCCAGAGATACCAATTGAAAAGCAAATAGTCTGTTGTTGAAAGCACGGGATGAATGGAGCTGGCTGCAGAACCACTACAATATTATCTTCAGAGGGTCAAAGCTGCAAAAAAGCAATACAAAATTGTATTACATGAATGCATCATTTCTCACCCAAACAGTAATGATGGCTTTCAACCCAGAAACTGGATGGGGTGGCAACCTTACATTATAGCTAGGATCTGCACAATCTCAGATGTAATAGGTTCAAGCAAGTTTGGGATGTGCTGCAAAATTGTACATACTGCAAATGCCTAGATAAAAGAACAATACTGTATACATGGGAAATCATCTCTCTTGTTGTTTGTTTTGTTGTCATACACTTTTTTTGTGCTTAAATTTTTTTAGGCTATCATCCTAAGCACACTTTTCTTAAAAGTGAATTTCAGGATATTGCTAGATTTTCTTTGTAATGCATACAGTACATATTTGAATTAAATAAAGTCATTGTAATTGGTAATTTTCCATTACTCAAGCCCCGCTCTTCTAGCTCTGCTATTTTTGAGTGACGGGTAGCTTTGCTTATTTGAGACTGAGGTCAAGTTGTTTGTTAAGGAAGTGAACATTATTTAAAGTCCATAGATAGAATCTAATGTTGTAATGTACTATTAGATTAACTATTAGAAACTGTTTATGTAATTGGGATAAAGTACAAAAAATTTAAAACTAGGGGGGGGGGAGCAATGAATTGGCTCTCAAGTAACCTATACAGCTTAACTCATATGTAAATGTGTGTGTGTGTGTGTGTGTGTGTGTGTGTGTGTGTGTAAAATTTCATCACTGAAGAGGAAACTTCAAAAATAAATCTAAAAAATGCTATAGCTTTGCTAATTTGCACCCAACTATTTTTTGAAAAACTATGTCTATCCTTGTCTAATTTCATCACAGTAATGATTGGATAACTCTAAAAATCCCATGGGTCACTAGTGAGAAGGTGAGAAATGAACTTGGGCCAACTGGTTTGAAAAAGACATCAATTCTTTTCCTCCCTCCCTCCCTCCCTCCCTCCCCCTCTCCCTCCCTCCCCCCGCTCTCTCTCTTTCTCTCTCTCTCTCTTCCCCCTCCCTCTCTCCATCTCTCTTTAATGGTTTTCTTCCCAAGGGTGGTAAATTATGCATATTAGTTCCAGAGCTGGCACATTATCAGTATGTATCCGATGAATTTAAACATGGATCTAAAGCCTCACTTGATCCAATCACAAACATGCCTCTGATGTAGCCCAGCTAAATAATGCTTCTGGGCCAGAGGACTCTCTTTATGTGCAGAAAGAGAAGAGCTAAACAAATGTTCTGCTCATTCCACCAGATGAAACAGATTTGGCATACACTGTAGACTTTTTTTTTCAAGCAATGCCATCTGATGGGAGGCATGTGTTGTCTGTTTTGGTGCTCACCCTTGTGGAACAGATTGCTTGCCCAAAAGATTTTAATGGAACCAAGTTTATTGGATTTTTCATAAGGTTTTAAAATCCTGGCTATTCCCATAGGCAAATGGTCGGAAAGTAGCATGAGTTTATTTCTAAGAGAAGTTGTATATTGAATTGTGTCATTGGTTGCTAGTCTGTTCTCTTTGCTGTGCACTGTTTTATGATTTCTCAAAATGCGTTTGTAAACTATCCAGACTCATTTCTTCAGCTTCTGCAGGCCATACAAGATGGCCAGTGGCTAAATATCTTATGGCTTCTGATATCCTTTCTGGAGGTCACAAACATATGATCTAGAACAGGGGCCACCAACCTTATGGACCTCAGGGACCACTACATTCATAATTTTAAATCTCGTGGACCACTAATATGATTTTTTTTTAAAAAAAGACAAATAGTATTTAGTGCAATATAAAAAATACAAATAATTCTTCTGTGGACCACCAAAATTTTCTCGGTCCATGGACCACTGGTTGGTGACCACTGATCTAGAAAGTATGCTCCTCTAGCAGTTAAGGCACCAGGCTAGAAATCAGGAGACAAGAGTAGTAGAAAGCCATCTGTGTGACTTTGAGCCAGTCATTCTCGAAGCTCAACTCATCTCCCAGGATAGTTGCTGTGGGGAAAATAGGCGGAGGAAGGAATACTATTATTGCCTTGAGTTATTTATAAAAATAATAAAGATCTTTTAAAGAGAAAAATCTTTTGAAATGCTGCAAATAGTCACTTTACTGCAGTGCTTCAGCTTCTCATAAGGTTAATATATCATCATCTCACCCAGCTGTTGACTGAGACGTCTCAAACTGACAACTCTTCATATAGTACTATTCCTGATCCCATTACAAGCATTATTTTTCATATTAAAAGTAAAAATCCCTTTTACGTCTCCAGATTCCATGTTTTTCACTCCATTTTATGTGTTATCTATATGCAAATATGTGTGGGCAGTTTTTTTGTATCTATGAAAGTGTGTAACCTTTACCAATCCATGATGACCGCTTGTTGAAAAGCTTTCCCAATGATTTATTTTTCCACTGAGGATAACATTGTGACAACATATTGTACTATGAGATATAATGGGGAAAAAAAACAGACTGCTGATATATAAATGCTGCTTGTTAATTTTTGTACATTTCTTTGAAGGAGTCATTTAGCTTCATATTGGGAAAGAAAGAAAAAAAAAACTATTGTCAACTTGTGAAACACCCCTGATCTGCTCTTGAGTTGTCATAGGCAGGGGGATGGGGAACCGAGCCTCGCAGCTGCAGCGAGGGAATTGCACTTCAGTCAAAGCAAAGACACATTCCAGCCATCTCTATGTCAAGGCCATCTCCATGGAGATCCACAGAGGAACTCCATGGGAGAGGAGAGGGAGGGATTTCTACAACCTGCAAAAAAGTGACTTACCACCATTTTTCACACTTGCAACCATTTCAGTATCCCCATGGTCATGTGATCAAATTTGGACACTTGGACACTGCCTCATATTTATGATGATTGCAGTGTCCTTGGTTCATATAATCTCCTTTTGCAATCTTCTGACAAGCAAAGTCAATGGGGAAGGTGGATTCACTGAACGACCATGTTACTAACACCTGCAGTGATTCATTTAACAACGGTGACAAGAAAAGTGGCAAAATGGAGCAGAACTCACTCAACAAATGTCTCACTTAGCAGCAGAGATTTTGGGCTCAATTGTGGTCATAAATTGAGGACTACCTATACACATCCAGGTAGGTTCTGTCACCTTTCATGATCAGTTTTGGATCTGTAAATGATCCAAGGTAGTTTGTAAAAATGAGAAAGAGGGGAGTCTGCCTTTATAACTTTTGTATTAGGCTATTAAGAAGCTTCTCCGGGTTTCTACATATAATACATTAGCGATTTAACCACTTTGGCAAGACTCTAAAGCACAAGATTTCTCCCAGCTCAAGAGCCACATTAGAAGGAATGCTCTAAATTGAGATTGATTGTAGATAAAGTGTAGGTTGTAGGCGTTTGAGATTGACAGGAGTAAATTAAATCTGTTCAGGCTTAGAAAGTTCGTGTTCTGGTTTATTGCTCTTCTATAGTTGGCTCTGCCTACCTCCTATTTTAAACTGGAGAGATTTTTTTTAATGCATTATTTTTTTCCATATATGTTTTTAGTCCCAATCTCTAACTTCAGTCATGCATGAGACTGAATCCTGATAAAGGATGTCATGATGCAATAGCTTGTGTGGTAATGATAATCGGTTACATGGTCTAAATAAGCAAACACTTCGTCCTTTTGAGACCAACAAATTCAGATTCAACTGTTTGTTTTGGTTTCTGACAGCCATGCATCTATACCCATAATGGCGAACCTATGGCACGGGTGCCACAGGTAGCAAACGGAGTCCTCTCTGCCATTACCCCAGCTCAGTTCCATCACAAGTGCGTGTGCACCTTCTGCCAACCAGCTGACCTTTGGGTCTCTGCAGCACATGCGAGGGCGGAAAGGGGCATGTGGGAGATGTACAGGCATGCTTGGGGGGTGAGTGTGTGGGGGTGCAACCCCTCCCAACAGCTTGTTTTTGGTTTGGAGGCTTCAGGGAGGCCTGTTAAGCCCAAAAGGGGCTGCAAGGGTACACACACGAGGGGTACACTTGAAGAGTCACATGCACATTGCATTATGGCTGTGGGCATGCGGGCGCATGCTGTTGCATGCATGCACATGCTTTCGGCAGCCTGCAACAAAAAAGTTAGCCATCACTGATCTATACAAAGGGAGGAGCCTTTACAAAACAAAATAATATAAAAGCATTTTATTTATGCACTAATTTAGCTTTTACTTGAATATAGAAAGATTGAACTGAGATTTTTTTTTTTTTTTGGAAGTGCTAAGCTTTCTACTTGCCGAAACAAACTTTTTAGGTGTTTGTCCTAGTTTTAGGTCTTAATATTTCTCAATAATATAATTAAGGGGTACTAGTCTGTTAATATATGTGGAAAAAGTGTGAGTTTTTCATATTCTTACAAAAATGAAGTGAACAGATTTCCGACCTAACACTTAACACTACTTAAAAATTATTTTTCTTGAATGTAAATGGAAACTTTATGTTTTCCACAAAAACATTTTTTTGCATTAGCTACATTGTTTTATGGTTCGGAAAGTATATATAACTATCAACATGTTTTTTTAAAAAAAATGGCATGCAAATTAATTTTTTTGCAAGGAAAGGAGGATATGCAAACACACACACACACACACACACACACACATACTGTACACCAGTAGTGGGTTTCAATTTATTTTGCTACCGGTTTGCTTGTGCGCACGCTCGCATGACACTTCTGTGCATGCGCAGAAGTGTCCTAGTGGGTGGCCGGAGCCTCCTTCCACCACCACTACCGCTTCATCCGATCCGGGGCAAACAGGCAGGAACTCACCTCTGCTGTATACACACACACACACATGTACCCACACCCACCCACACCCACCCACACCCACCCACACCCACCCACACCCACTGTTCTTGGAATCCGGCTGATTAATGCAGTCACAACAATACTCCTGAAATAATGGCTTGATACCATTTAAGCCTAGGTTTATTTTTTGTCTTTTTAGCAGTCCTCCCTGAAGGCATTGGAATATAGTCAATTTGTCTTTTTATCTACATGTTTGGAAATCCAGTTCTTTTTTTTTTTTAAAAAAAAAGCTTTGTTATTCAAAAATTATGATACCAAAGAGAATAACCCCAATTTTGATTTATATTCATTTTTTTCCCTTCATTTTCTTTCATCTGAAGACTGTGTACAGAATGCAATGCAGTAGGAACGTAAAGGTCTCGGCTGCTTATCAGATTTACTTATCCTTGTGATCTCGCTCTGTCCCTTGGTAATTCAGACTGGGGTGATGGCCTCAGTCTTTGAATCAGTGAGATATATAAGATGTAATGTGATTTAGCATATTTATCCAGAAGGGATTTCTAGTTTCTTCTTCTAGCTAGGTGTGATGTCTTTGATGGTAATAAATGGTGATGAGAAAGAACAAAGCGAATAGAATAACTGAGTAGCAGTGACAAACGGGGGGGGGGGGGGGGAAGCATGAAGATTAGCTAACTCTTTTTGGAAATTAGGCTAGGATAATTTTCCCCCTCTGTAAGATGGCAGTGATGTGAGTCAAATGCCTTCACCTTCTTTCTTTCTTTCTTTCTTTCTTTCTTTCTTTCTTTCTTTCTTTCTTTCTTTCTTTCTTTCTTTCTTTCTTTCTTTCTTTCTTTCTTTCTTTCTTTCTTTCTTCCTTCCTTCCTTCCTTCCTTCCTTCCTTCCCTCCCTCCTTCCTTCCTTCCTTTCCTACCTACCTACCTACCTACCTACCTACCTACCTACTTACCTCCTACTACCTGCCTCCCTTCCTCACTCTCTCATACATGTGTTTCTTGTAATTAGTTCAATTTTCCTACATCAATTCTTTGAAATACACTGACTACAGTATGCATTTTTACAAATGGCTGTATAATAGATATCTACAGCCCTTTGACATTCAGCAATACCTAAGACCAGCTTAGTTAATGGGAATTACGAGTAGAGACTTCTTCTAGTTCCTTTTGAGTGATGGGATTTCAGCTTTGTTCCCATGGCTGCATGGGGGTTACATTTGGAAAGAGAACTCTAGAAGAGCAGTAGATATAATGGAATCTTTGCCCTCCTGCAGGAGTATTAGAAGGATAAAAGGCAAAGAGATCTTTAAAATGTCATGTGTCCATCTGCAATGTTCTTAGCAGATATGATTTGCCATTGCATTCTTTTGTTTTTATTATTATTTTTCTGTTACCCAGTCTAGCCATCTGCTGTGAAATTTCTGGATAGTCTCCCATCCATCTAGTAATCAGGGCTGACTCTGCTTCTAAGATCAGGCAAATTTAGCAAGGTACTGCCACCTTCTAGGGCAGGGGTGTCAAACTCAATTTCATTGAGGGCCGCATCAGGGTTTTATTTGACTTTGGGGGGAGGGCGTGGTTAGGGGGCATGGCCAGCATGACATCACTTGTACTGGGAGGAGCTTGTGGTGGCCTGAGCCAGCAAAAACGGGCTTCCAAGCTCCATTTTCAGCTGAGACAGCCTCCTGCAACCCTTTGCCAGAGAAAATAGAGTGGGGTGGGTGGGTGGGTGGAGGCAGGTGCGGCTTTTGGCTGGGATGGCCTCCTGCAACCCTCTGCCAGAGAAAATGGTGTTTGGGAGACACCCCCCCCCCCCTTGAGCTTTGTTTTTGCTGGCAGAGGCATTGCAGGCCAACCTTCGCTATTTCCAGGGTGGTCCGGCAGGCCAGATCTAAGCACCTCTCAGGCTGGATCTGACCACTGTGCCTTGAGTTTAACTGTTCTAGCACTATCTGGAGGACAAAGTGGCACAAATGAACCTGATTAGTTCCACAGTTCTGCTTGCTGATAGTGCCTGCAGACAGATATTATAGCAAGCCTCAGAGATATTGTGAGCTGTTGTAGCTCAACAGTAAGAAACAAATGAGTCCTGATTAACTTACCAGGCTATTGTTGCAAATTCACAAGACTTTGAGCTATTAGACATTTAGAAACTATCTAAAAGCTTGGTTCTGTCCTCTTACCTGGGGTGACAGAGGGGCACACAGTTTTAGGCTGGTTCTTGAAGGCCCTGCCACTGCTTTTTAATTACCTTTTAATGTTGATTTTTTCTAATGTTGCCTCTGTTTTAAATTTTTATATTTAGTTGTTAGGTTTTTAACATTTTACTTTATCTCTGTTAAGGAGATGAGTAATTTCTAAATTTGACAAACAAACAAACAAACAAACAAACAAACAAAATGAATGAATGGATCAATGAAAATAAACTATTAGAGAAATTGCTTCAAGAAGTTTCAGGTATATTTCCCCATGTAGCCCTAGGTATGCAGTTGGGCATATGATGAATAGCTTTTATTTGAACTGGGCTGATGGTTTATGGTGACAATATAACATGTACATCCTGAACTAACAAAGAAACATAGCATTTAAGTACCTGGATTTTCTTCGAGCTTTAATCATTTTTAATTTCTTGATCCAACAAATTTTTAATGGGTTGTTGCTAATGGGAGAAGTAAATGCGTACATTTTTTAAAAAGGAAGAATTTTACTTGTTTTTAATTTATTACTTTCTTTCCTGTCTACTTCTACAAGAGTCTGGGCAAATTACCAAAAATATATCCCAGAAACAGAGCAATAAAACTACTATTCAGTGAGCAGTTAACACCAAAATTTCTGACATTGTCAGAAAGCATATATACACAGAATAAATTTCAGAACTGCTGAAAAATCTAAGTTTCCAAAGTGTAGCAATGTTTCTACAACAGTTGGCCCAGGCAAAGGTCATTTTTTCAGAATAACTTGTTATGTTTCCTTTTCAGTGGTAGATTGCATGATTAGTTTGGCAACTGTATAAAGCATTGTCATCTTTTGGAGATAGTCTTTTATTTCAATGTGACCTTGCTTTGAAGAACAGCCTGGCCTGCTTCAAAGTGAAGAGACACAAGGCAGCTCCATCTTAATCTTAGGCACTCCAATTCAGTCTTCCCCTAATGGTAAGATGTGTTGATGGTGATGTGATAATGGTTAGATGAGCTGCATTCCTAATGTGCAATTGTGCAAATGAAGTGTACATCAGCATCTCTATCTTTTTTTGAGGGCTGTGGCATAATTACCAAGTCATATCAATCATAGACTCACAGTTTCTAGAAGTGACCTTGGAGGTCTTCTATTTCAAATTCCTGCCCAAGGCAGGAATTCTTACTCCATCCTGGACAAAGGATTGTCCAATTCTATTTTTTTAAAAAAAATCTTCAAAGATGGAGCATCTATAAGCCTGTGACACAAGCTGTTCCATTGACTAATTGTTCTCGTTGTCAGGAAATTTTTCTTAGTTCCAACTTGAATCACCTTCTGACAAGTTTCCACCCATTGCTTTTTGTCCTTCCCTACATGCTTTGGTGAATAAATTGATCCCCTCTTCCCTGTGACAGCTCTTCAAGTATTAGAAGAACAGCTATCATGTCATCTCTAAGCTTTCTATTCATTAGGCTATGTAGTAGTAGTACCTAATCCCGTTTAGATGTTTATCATATGGTTTAGTCTCCAGGCTCCTTATCATCTTTGTTGCTGTTCTCTTCAATCTTTCTAGAATCTCAGAAACTTTTTTTGTCTCATGGTGATCAGAACTGGATGCAATATTCCAAAGGTGGCCTTACTAGTAAAGTATAGAGAGATACTATCACTCCTTGTGATCTTAATACTATTCCTCCATTGATGCAGTGCAGAACTGAATTGGCTTTTTTGGCAGCTGGAGCACACTGCTGCCTCATACTTATGCAATGGTCACCAGGATACCTAGATCACTCTCATAGTGATAGTACAATTGCCTATTGTATCCATGCATTTGTTTTTTTCCTGCCTAAATGCAAGATTTTACTTTTCTCATTATTGAAACCCACTTTGCAGGCTGATGTTGATGAAACATCCTATTTGAATCTAGATGATAGGTGAAATCTCACTTGAGTTCTTTTTACTTTATGACTCAGTATAATGGTTTTGTAGAGATCAGCATGTGGAACCAGTGTTTAATCATCATCATCATCATCATCATATCATTTTCTTGCAAGTGCAGGACCTGCTTTCTTGATCCCTCACCTTTGCATCAATGAATGCCATTTCACATAATCAAATGCAATAATCAGGTCCAACTTCATGATTTTCATGTTTGTGTTAATTGTGTCCTGCCATCTTTGCTTTGGTCTTCTGCCTGGGGATTTGTCATTGATGTTAAAATTGTAGATGGTACAGGGGGTGATGGTGTGGAGTCCTGCTCGTAGAAAGTGGCCATACCATTGTAGGCATTTTTCCTGCATTTGCTCTGCTCTTCATACAAAACCCATCTGCTGCCTTAGTGTATCATTGCTGGCATGGTCAAGAAGGCAACTCCTTAATGATCAACAGAGCATGAGCATTTCCATGGCCTATAAAGGTTGCTCAGAACTTTTGATGGTTGGCCAGGACCTCGTTGCTGATGCCAATGGAAACTCCTCTCTCTTAAAGGTGGTGCTGAATTGAATGCATACCAACTAATGTCAAGCTTGGGTGACAAACCAGTTGATAATTTTTTGTCACAACTAATGTATAAAAACCATATACAATAAGAAACTCATGTTCCATGTATTTTCTGCTTCTGTTCCTGCTGATCCAACATTTAGTGCAGATGCTAACATTACATTTTACTTTGTTTGTCCGGAAAGAATATGCTGCAGAATGAACATAGGGTACAGGAAATAGTCTGGAATTGATATTTAATTCATTGCTTGAATTGCTTTTTGTGAGTGTGACCTACCTTCTAAAGTTAATGTATAACCAGTCAACAGAACTGTAAGAGTAACCAAAGTTAGCCATTCCAATCCAAATAATTTGGCTGGAATATATCTGTCTCAGTGATCTATGTACATGTCTAGAAGGGCTGTTTACTTTTAGCATGAAGACCAACTGGAAATAACTGCATTATTGTGCACATAAAAGTTGTACCAAGAGAAGAATCATAGCATTGTCTATTTGTGCTGGATCCCTTGTAGCAAACAGGAATCCCCCCCCCCCCCTCCTATTCTCATTCTCCATACTCTTCCATGCTCTGTCTTCAGGGCACAGGAGCCATATGAGCACTTCCATCCTAAGCATTTTAGCCAGGAAGATGAATTATTGTATAACACAGAAAGCTCTTTCTCAACAATTTTACCTTTCCATCTGTGATATTGGAAGTTTGGGAGGTGAGGAATAGCACTATGTTTACAGCAGGGGTGGGTTCCTGCCAGTTCTAAGCTCTTCTATACAAGAGGTTCCACAAATCTACAGTGCCGTTTAGAACCAGTTCCAGCTCCCCCCCATCTACACCACGCTTGCTCTGCCTGCCGCTCACTGATTGACTGGCTCACCAATTGCCCCGCCTGCCTCTAAGAGTCCTATCTAAACTTTAAAGTCTTAAAGCTGTCAAGTTTGAACATCCCTGGAATTTTTTTCTAAAGGTTTGGGGTGCAAGGGTCTTGCAACTTGACAGCTTTAAGATTTGCACACTTCAATGCCAGAGTTCCTGAGCCAACATGACTGGAGGAGGAATTCTGGAAGTTGAAGTCCACAAGTCTTAAAGCTGTCAAGTTTGAACACCCCTGGGGGTTTCTTTTCTAAAGGGTTAGGGGAGCAAGGATCTTGTAACTTGACAGCTTTAAGACTTGCGTGCTTCAAATGCCAGAGTTTCTGAGCCAATATTTTGATTGCTAAGCAAGAGCGTTGTTAAGTGAGTTAAGTGACCACATTTTACAAGTTGGCCACGCCCACCCAGTCACATGACTGCCAAGCCACTCCCACTCAGTCACATGGCTGCCAAGCCACTCCTATCCGGTCACATGGCCGGCAAGCCATTCCCACAAAGCAGGCCACATCTACAGAAGAGGTTCAAAAATTTTTGAAACCCACCACTGGCTTACAGGATAAATTCTTAATCTAGGAATAACATGGGAACTCAGAAAACTCTTGTAGAGAGAGTCAGACATGTTTATACTTGTGATGAAAGTTGGAAGTCACTTCTTTATATAGTTCTTGTTTTGTTTTGTATTTCTTTACTTCTTTTCTTTTAATTTTCCTGCATTTTTTATTCTATCTTGCTATTCTCTTTCCTTTTTTCAAATTCAGTTTGCATTAGTTTGTATCATTGTAATTAAAATTGTTAAAAATATGTTAAAAATGAAAATAGTCAGACATTTGATCCACTAAGCCACTTACTAACATAGTGATTGTTAGTGGCTTTCCAACTTTTCAAGCAAGATTCTTTGTAGCCTACCTAGGGCCCTGATTACAAAAAGCTTGGTTATTAAGCACCCCCTTTAAAAATATTTGCAGAATATCTTGAAGGATTTCATAGCACACTGAATTTGGATAGCCTTACTCTAGTAAAGAGACATAGATGTCTATGAGCATTTGTCCAAGTTTTCAGAATAACAAATTTCTAGCTGTTGGTTAGAAATATTTTGACAGTATATATATATATATATATATATATATATATATATATATATATATATATATATATATATATACATACATACATACATACATACATACATACATACATACATACATACAGAAAGAAGGCAGCTCCGTTCCCATTTTAAGCCCACGCTTGAAGATGGCAGGTGAGATCCTGCCGAAACGTTGCAAAGGCAATCTCAACCTTACACGGGAAAAGACCCGAATACAACAAAACCAGCATATATATATATATATATATATATATATATATAATCGTCTCCAAGTCTTATCTCTAGCATTCTCTCTTTGCCCTGTGTGTACATGATCTTTCTCTTTGTGTGTAATATATATAGTTTTTGAAGAACGTTCAAATTTTACAGCAGGTATGCTTTGATTCAGTGAAATTTCAGCTGTAATAAACATTGAGGGCTCTTAGGTTCAGGTGAAGCTAAATTGGACTGCAGTTTGGCAATTAAGCTACAGGAATGCTAAGTATTTAAGTCATTTTTCAGAAATACAATCTTAAGTGGAGAAATACACTGGTATTGCTAATTAAAATAGAATGAGTATGAAGCTAGTTATCTAAAGAAAAAATGAAGATAATTTTCCAGTAGCAAAGCAGAGTCAAGAAATATTCTGTAATCTATAAACTGAACTATTGAGCTCAGGACAACTCACAACTGTATTTTGACTCACAATACCAGACCTTTTTGCTCATGTTAGATATTTTTTTACATGATAGTATTAATAATTAGGTGTGCTTTATTAGGACTGTTCTTAAGGCATCTGATTCTGTCACTCTGAAATAAGGAAGTTCCTTTGCATCTAAGAACTCCATCTCTCTGATGTGTAATGCAAGACTACAAAAACAAAACAGGAGAAACCACAGCATAAGACGAAAGAAAACATCAATGGGACTTAAAAATACCCTATGTTATGATCCTAGACGGTACCATAAAACTATTATAAATGCTTTAATCATTTTAAAAGCAAGAGCAGAATAAAATAAATCATCCAGACAGGAGAAAACTTTCCAGGTGTTTCCCTTGTAAGTTGGAGATTGGAGCTACTGAGTGCCTTTGGATTGGAAGCACTAGATTATTTGATCTGGCTTTGGCAAGAAACCTATGAAGTGAAACCTCTGTAGTTCTTTTTCAGCTCAAGTTACCACATACTATTGCTGCTGTGGGAGAAAAACAGATGCAGGGAGTTCTGGACTGTCTTGAATTCCTGTGTAAAAGACTGGATATAAAACTAAGAAATCATCCATCCATCCATCCATCCATCCATCCATCCATCCATCCATCCATCTATCCATCCTTTTATTTCTTGATGTGAACAGAAAAAATGCAATGTAAAACCTTGTTGGAAAAGTAGTTTATTTTATTTATTAAATATATTTCTACATTGCCACAATCAAATCAACTCCTGGCAGTTTACATAGGAAAGAAAAACATAAAACATATCCAGTGCTACAAATAAAAACAAAGCATCCTTCAACAATACAAAGAAGGGAGAATAAAAAGATGGTAAGATCAAATTAAATCGGGAGAAAGCTCCGAGAAACAGCTTGATCTTCAACAACTTTTGAAAGACCAACAACAGGGGACCTAGCCTAATCTCCAGTAAATAATGCAATAAACTTGCATAATTGATGAATCATAAAGATGCTTATGTTTTCTGTTGATTAAACCAGTGAGTGACTTTTGAGTGAAAATGTTCTTGGTAAAATAGAATGGTATGATCCTGTGATAGCTTGTTCCTCTTTTTTGTAATTCTGATCTGACCATTGACTGCAATAAAGGACTCAATGATTTTGAGTTGGGTTTCTCATGAGCTGCAAGGTTGGCTAGGAAAAGACTTTTGCTGCCCAGAAGGCATACTGTAGACCAGGGGTGTCAAACTCGATTTCATTGAGGGTGCATCAGCATTGTGTTTGACCTCTGGAGGCAGGGTGGGGGTGGCCAACTATATGTCACTTGTGTCAGGTGTGCCTGTGGTGGCCCAAGAGCTCTCCCAGCAAAAATGGGCTGTTTCCAGGGTGGCCCTGCCGGTCAGATCTAAGCACGCCATGGGCCGGGTCTGGCCCCTGGGCCCTGAGTTTGACACCCCTGCTGTAGACAATGTTTCTCTGCTGGCTGGGGAATTCTGGGAGTTGAAGTCCATGCATCTTAAAATTGCCAAAATTGAAAAAAAGACACTGCTCTAGGATGTCAACCATTGGAAATGTTGAAGGTTTAGGAAAGGGATGGTTGAGGAATGAGTTTGGGATATATCTCCAACTTCAATACAATTTACCTGAAGTTTTGAAATTCTATGATGGTTGCTCCTAAGAAAATGAAAGATTAGGAACTGCCATGCCACTGCCTAAAGATGCCTTATATTTCTTGCAGTGAATTGATTTCTTCAAGGATCTGATTGGGGACCCATTATGCGATAATGACTTTTTATAGATAATCAATCAAATAGGTTTTCCCGGATTATAGGGTTGTTATTTCCATGTAACAGCGTCTATTACCCTAAGGGGCATATTGATCTGCTCTGAGAGGGAGAAGTGTGTTTCTAGGCAATCATTTTAATGCCATTTTGCAGAATACTATTATAGTCATGTTCCAGAAATTAGCATTTTTGGACCAGAAAAGGAATCTACTAATGGAGCAGGAATGATAATCCATAAATGCTTCCAGTGACTTACCAGGTTGCTTCATGTTGAATGAATGGAAACGCTCTCAAATTTTAGAGCTGAATTATTTATTTAAATAGTGTAGATCCTAGCACCAACTTTTCATTCTTTCCCCTATAAAGAAAAAATCAATACGTTCAAGTAAAACTAAAATGTAATAAAGTTGAGAAGATTCAAATCTTCAGCCAAAGGTACTCTGAATGTCCTAAACATGGGAGCTACTTGTCAGGGATGCTTCAGCCCAAAGAAAGGTCAGACTCAGTGTTATATCTCATTCATAATTATTTTCATTAACTTCTATGATGTAACTGGACCAACTAGTAAAAAAGAAAACCGAATATGTCAAATTCCACTTCTTCAGCTTTTCAGATCAGATGAAAAAGGCACTATAATTTAAGTTGCCTCTTTATGGTATTTCAATCAGGTTGAAATATTCCAGACAAGGATATTTACTATTAATGAATATCATGAGTTTTATTTTTTAATTAGTTGGCCCTGACAATAGATTGTGATGATAGAAATGAAGTATTTTGCATGGAGATGTTCAGAAGCGTATAATCATACTAAAGAAATATTTAATGCTTTAAATATAATTCATCCTTCTTTGCTCTCTCACACACGTACACAAATAATTGTTACTGTAAAAGACATAAGGAACAATTCTGACACATGAAGATGCTTGTAAATCTGATAGTTTCAGAATATTTCATAGTCTTCTCTCTCATGCTGGAGGGAATGATCCAATTTGATAGTGATATTTGATCGGGTCAGGTAACAAATACCAAAGAAGACAAAAACAAAAGTATATTGCAAATCAGGTTGAAAATAGCATAATGGAATTTAGCAGAAACAAATATACAGTTCTTACATATAAGAAAATAAATCAAATGCCATATATAGAATGACAGAGGCTTGATTTAGGAATAGTCTTTGAGAAGAATTTTGGAAACTCATGCTAACAGTGAGCAATGTAATGTGACTAAAAAAGAAATGCCAAATTTTATGCTGTATAAACAGAGCTATATATTTTTAAATGAAAAGAAATAATACTTCCATTCTATTCAGCAGGTCAGACCTCAGTTCTGTCATATCCCTCAGAGTGGACCATCTGTCTTATCTCTGTCATATCTCTGCCTTCTGTTACAAAGGCTACTTTGTCCTTCTCACCTTCTCTCTGCTGTCCTTTAAAGCACAATCATCCTTCCCAGAGGCTAAATTGTATATTCTGTCAAGATTTAAACCTCCAAATACTCAATACCCACTTAGAGGGGTTTTCGTTATATTTTTCGACTTTGTTATTTCATTACACTCTTTAGTGTGACATATCATGCGAAAACTCCCCTGAAAGATTGGACATGGACTCAGTTCTTGTAAGGAATCCTCTAGAGGTGATGTTGAGGAAATATAATTTATTGATAGGCAAACAAAAAATCTCTGATTGAGCAAATGAACAGAGGAACAGTAGGTTGGAACTGATATACCAAAGCTTGAGAGAACTAGCCTAGAAATCCTCTCAAGCATATCCATTTGATGAAATTAAACATCGGGAGAGTTACCTGGTAACCAGAATATGATTTTTGAAGTGAAACACCTGCCCACAAGGAGAAGCAAAATCAAAATATCCTTCAGAATAGGAAAATATTCTGAATTCCCCTATAACTACCTTGTTTCCCTCCCCAGATAATAAGCCCAGTCAGGCTTTTGAGCGCATGTGCTAAAATAAGCCCTCCCCAAAAAATAAGCCCTCTCCAAAAATATTGCAACACCGCAGCAGCCATGAGGTGACCATGCTCATTGCCTCCTGCACCTCAAAAATAATAAGACCTCCCTGAAAATTAGGCCAAGCGCTTATTTCAGGGGTCAAAAGAAAATAAGACCCTGTCTTATTTTGGGGAAAACATGGTATCTGAAATTTGATATTTCTGAAGATACGAGGCAAGTAGCATTGATGCAAAGACAGGCATTTCACATGATGCGCTTGCGCTCTATGCAATATTCCAAGTATGGTCTTACTAAGGCTTTGTAAAATGATACTAGAACTTCACATGATCTTGATTCTATCTATCTATTAATGCAGCCTATGATTTCATTGGCTTTTTTGGCTGCAGGCACATACTATTGGCTCATATTTAAGTGATTGTCTGCTAGGATTCCAAGATTTTGATTTCAAATTTTGATTCCTCAATTTATGGACTAACCAAACCTGATTTTTAAGAAATGAGTTTCTCCAGTTTCCCTTAGTGTTAATATTTTGATTAAATCCAACCTAATAGAGTACTATCTTTTAAAAGGTGACTCTTTTTTGTTGAAATACTTGGGGTCTAAATGACAGCTATCCTGAAAATATCCTAACTCAAAGATGTTTATGAAAAACTACAAGAGGTTATATAGGGGCCACACTGAATTGCAAGCATTAAATTAAAAGAGTTCAATTTTCTTCTGATTAGGTCCTGCATATGTGATGGCATTTCATTAGCTGTGTTTTACATGGAAGCCTATATTATAATGGTACAGCTTAGCTATTTAATGAGTTATTTAGCAAGAATGACCTTTCAGACTATGTACACTTATTGCTATGATAGTCAATAGATTAGGAATTATGATCCGTAATGGAGACTTACTTTCATTTCTGTGGGGGGTAGTTAAAACAGATTGTGTTCTACTCTATTTGGCAGTTTCTCTTTATGCTTATTTACCAAAAGTTCCTGCACTTATAGTCCTCAAATGTTAAAATATCACATCATGTTAATATTCTTTTTTTTAATTTAAAGCATTAAGCAAACTAATCTTAGATTGTCACTGTTGAACTTAATAGTTTCCACAATGAGGTCTGAATTTCAGATTATTGTGGATACCAATATCTTTGCAATTGCAAAGATATTGGTATCCACAAAAAGTATGCAATGATTATGTTGCTAGGTTCAGTGAGGCTAGGAGAAGTTAGGCATCTAGAGTAGAGATAGGACAAAAGAGGTGATCAGAACTAAAAATAAGTAAATCTAGTCTATAGCAAAGACAGTTTATGGGCAGCTCCCATTCAAGTAATAAGCTAGGTGCTGCTTAAGCTTTTGAACCTCAGCCAAATTTCACAAATGCATAGCTCCTTGTTGTATTAAGAAAACTAAATTAAATCAAATTAGGTTTCACCCTGGCCCCACTCACATCCTCATGGTGTGTAGATCATCCAGGTGTGCTCCATAGACTAAAAAACAGATAGCAATCCCTGATATGGGGACTTTTCTATCAAATGTGTGAAGTTTGAAAGTGGGATCAGCCAGCTCCTTTCCTAAACTCCCAATGAACATGTGTCAATTAAATAGAAAGAGCATATCTTAGTGTCAAGATGGAAGCAAATGCTTTCCAAAACTAAAAAAACTTGTATCGTATAGGTCTGAGTTATAACTGTGTTTTCTAGCTGGTTAATTTGTGTCCACTGGATGTTGATGAGGACAGGATAAGCAGACAATGTTTATGTATACCAAGTAATAATACTATGAAAGGAAGATGAACTTTCCTGTCCTTCTTACCTTTGATTACATTTTCTGAGAAGTCTTATGAGCCCTCATGGAAAACCGATGTGCTAAATGAGACATTGCAAGGCAAAAACCTTATTAGCCACAATTACTGGGAATAGCATTATGTTTAGTTATAATGTGTTCTTAATGTGTGCATCCCTACTTGAAAAATAGGAACTAGGGATTAGAGAAAGGAAGAAAGAATCAACTCGCTCTTTTAATCACTGTGTCCTGGATTTGTTCCCATACCCCACAGAGAGTGTTATTTCATTTCATTCCCTTTATTGCCCCCTATTTCTCAAAATAAAAATAAAAAATTCTTCCACCTCTGTATTGTTAAGAAATGGAGCATTCACCCAATTAACATCATGTCCATTTTGGTCTTCTGTATTAATTCCATGACTTCTAATGCCTATCTGTTTTCTAACAGCAAAATCATTCTGATATTTTGATGCCCCCCCTCACCTCCCAAATGCCTGCTGCAGAGGCAGTTCATTTATTTCTCTTGGTGAAGGTTAGATATCATCACGACATATTTCTAGTGAGCAGCAGACACAGCTCCTTTGCCTGTGCTAAATCACCAATTTATTTGTGGACGTCAGGAAAAGTGACCTTAAATTGTTTGAGTTAACACATGTGCATAATCTTTGTATATACCAGTTGTTGCAAATGGAATAAAAGACAGGTGAGACAGTTTCTCAAGTATAGCTACTCTTCAATTACAAGGTAGTTTATTGTTCTCTGGAGTAATTCACATCCGTTTTTATTGTAAACAGTGGAAGTTACCCCTGCTCACCCCCCAACGTTTTAGCGTTTCTCTTTACAAAAATGCCGAAAAGTGACCAAGTGTGTGTCTATGTTAAATTATTGGAGAAACAAACAAAGACATCGTAAATCAATTCCTCACAAAACACAAGCCAGTTGCTGTGTATTTAAATGGAGCTGTGCTTATTTTCATTCAGAAGGCGAGGATGGATGAATAGGGGGGAAAATCACCCCAAATCTTGCTTGTCATATACTCATGGAAATCAATAGAACTCTTCATGTGCAAAATGGGATATGTGCCTAAATAGTTAAGATGGCAATAGCGGGGGTGGGGTGGGGGGGAAGAGGCTTATTTCACTGTAAATTTCCACTATGAAATAAATTTTAAAAGTCAAATATAAGATTAGCACTTGATTTCCTGTTAAAGCAAAAAATAAAAAATAAAAAAATTCTGGATATGCTGCAGGAGATATGCCGCAGGAGAATCCTGATTTCTGAAATATGCCATTGCTAAACTACAACTTCTACTAAAGTAGTGTCTGTTTAAAAGCCTGCATCGAGGAAAGCAAAGTGATAATGTTTTAGAGATGTCACTGTTCACCTGCAAGATTAGCGAATATGTAAAAAAATAAATCTGTTAAATGTTGGAAATGCAACCAAATGCAACCAGGTTCATATATATCGTATGTGGTGGATGGGTCCCAAAGCAAAAAATAAAAAATAAAATGCTGGAAAAAAAATACACAGATGGCTGGAAACTATGACAAAACAATACATAGACTTGAAACCTGAGACATTCCTGTTGGGCATGCCTCCAGGAAACGATAATAAAGGTAGCACATATTTAACTTTACATATTTAACAATAGCCAGGATTGTATATGCACAATACTGGAAAAAATGTAGAAACCCCTACAGATGATAATATAATTGAAAAAAATTCTGGAATGTGCAGAAATGATAGGTGAACTCTAAAAATCAAAGAAAAAGAAGATTCGGAATATTTTGTAATATAGGAACTTTTCTACAAATGGTTAGTTGACAGATATAGAATTAGATGAGTGGATTTATGTGAAATATAGAGTACATGAGAAAGGAAAAAATGATTAGTAAATATTTTGATGGTTATGTAATTGATATTATAATGAAAGGTAGTATACTTCTGAACAATGATTGACATTATCACACATATTTTTATATGTACCTGATCATAATGATTATGATGATGTTTATATTATAACACATTGGACACCAGGCAACCACACTGTTCAATATAGAAATGAAATTTGTGATATAAAACAATAAACATATTTTTTTTAAAGGAAAGCAAGGTGAAGAATGAAAACAGATTCACTTTCATTAGTCATTTCTATATTTCTGTACTTTCAGAGTGTTTTCCTATGAATTTATCTGTTCATTTTAGAATATAGATAATCAGCTTTCCTTGGTAATCATTCACATTCTCTTAAAAATATTTTTCCCCAAAAATATAACTCTTATCTTTTTTATTATTATTATTTTTATATAGGTCAGTAAATTTACAATAAAATCTCAAATGCATTCTTTTCCAGATCAGTTTTGTGGACTAAAATGTGAAAAATAAGAGAATCTATTTAGTACTACTAATTAACATTGCATAATTGTACTCATAAGTACTGTGAAGCCCTTTCTTTTCATTTTTTTCCATTTTCCATATTTTTATTACACTGTTTTTCTGGTACTTTTTGCTTTCTCTTTGATTGCTCCCCTTGTTTTATATTAGTTTTGATTAGTTTTTATTTTTTTAAAAAATGCAATAAAAATCATATTAGAAAAAAAGTATAATTGAATATTAGTATTCCTGTAACTGTGAAATTAATTGGAAATGGTTTGTGGGTTTTTCTTCAAAACTGCCCATGGATTCTTTTACATTTGCAATGTACATACATTGTAAATTATGTTGTGCTAAAGAATCTGCTTTTCTTCATCTGACTTCATCTTCACTCCAAGGTAAATAAAAAATAAAAAAACTAATAAAATAAAAAAAAAACTATCCAACTCAGATCTTCTGAGTTTGCTATTTAATATGTGATAGCATTATACTCTTCTTCAATTTGGTTCAAGCTAATTCTTCACTGGATTTTAAATTTGTATTTCACTACAACTTTAGAATGTTAGAAAAATACCTTGTTTCAATAATCCCATAATTGTGACAATATCTAAGTTTGATAAAAGAGAAATCACATTCCAGAGCACTGCAGCTCATGCTGATATTTTAATTAATGCCGAGTATTAAAAAAGGCAAGTGTTATCTTCAACTTCTTCTGTATCTAACTTTATTCCAAAGAGTCCCTTATGTTAATTAAATCAAACAAATTAACTCTGCCCTAGTTATAATATTATACAGCAAAAATAATCATTCAAGATCTTTGGGTTTATCATTTTAAATTTCCCCAACAAAAAATAAATTAAGCAACTATTTATATGCTCAGAATGTACTCAAGCTTTGTTCGGATCAGTATGTAACTTGCCTTATTTGAATTCATATAATTATATATAATCTGTTTGTAAAGTGTCATATGACATCAAAAGTAATAATTATCCACTTTTCTAGTTTATATTCTTTATTCTCACTCTACCTTAAGAAATGAGTTGTTTCCAGGCTTTTTGATTTTCACTACTATTTACATGTGGATTTTTAAACTTATATATTTAAGCTAAGTGCGTTTTTCTATTACTTCTATCAAGAGATGGAAGAGATCCATTATTATTGAAATAATAAACACAAATCATTTCTTGAATAGCTTTTCTGTAAAGCAGAATCTGGGACTGTTTTGAGAAACTATAAACCAAAGGAACTATTTTACTATAAACACAACATGACCATCTCTCTATTCAAGGATCAGAGAACAATTGACTAACAGAGCATTCAAAATAATTTTCATATTGTATATAAAACTAGGAATTTCCGTGGCCTCTGAGAGAGGCCTTAGATATAACTTTGTCAACGCTAAAAGCTTATTTTGGATTGTAGGTATTATTGTTGGCAGCTACAAGAAAAACTATATTCAAAACTCCCGTGTCTTGAATGGAATGCTTAAGGTAGAATCCAGTACAATTTATTCCAAATTATGTCTTCCTCCTTTACTTCATTGGGCGACTATGGCAATTGGAGAAAAACCTTAATTTAAACTTTTTAATTGAAAGTCTTTATGTAAAGAGTCCAAACGAGTCTGCAGGCTTTTTTTAAGGTGTGGGAAGAGGTAAATATGTACAACAATAAGAAGGGATTTATAGTTGTTATGTAATTGAACATTTGTATCCAGAAAAATAACCTGTCATTCAGGGCGATGGTAAAATGAGATTTAAATTTTGCCAGGAAAACTCTGCAGATAAGGGACGTGTAAACACAAGAACTGTGAGTTGTTCTAAAGCAAATATGGAGCTATTAATATAGCACAGCGTCAAGAGACTCTCAAATAATACTGATCTGAAGATATATACTCCATTTATAATTGAAGGAAGAATGGAAAAACACAAATTCACAAGAGATAGTTGGTAGATATGTTATGCAAATCTGCAGAAATATACAAAAACGTATAATTCAAATTATTATAAAATCTTTTCTTATGCTTTTCCATTCATTCTGAGAGATTAAGTTAACATGTAATATTTTAATCATCTGGAGATGATATTCCAGAGGGATTTAAGTTATCTTTGGGCTATATAGTGGTGAAAATATCTTAATAGCTGTGATTAATGATGGCATATATTCTGAGAATACATATTCTAAGTGTTATAGATCAAATTATGAGTGCCCAGATTGAAGATTTCTGGTCCTTAGGGGAGTGTAGATTTGTCCATTGATATCAATACAACCCAGACAAGAATTATTATATAGATTTCATTTCAGAAGCTTATTGATTATTATCATTCATATGGGGCACATTTGAAAGAGGCTTCTTGCATTTCACCATTAAGGTATCTTGTAAATTAAAAGCAAGGAAGGCCAAATGAGATCCATCACACCTGATTAAACAATTCCTAGGGTATTTTTATTACTTTATTTTCTACCTTTGTTAGTTATTGTCACTTCTTTTTACTGGGATCTGAACAGGTGATCATGAAGTCTTCTGTGAAACTTTTCTTCCACTTGTTCATGGTCAAAAAAAGTTTTGGTTATTGCCAGTATTGTTTCTGGTCGCCTCTCATTTTATGGAGAAATCTGTTGAGATGCCTTCACGTCGTAGCAAAAGTCTTGTGTGTTAAAAATTACCCCACGTTGTTGGTATATAGAGAAATACAATGCTGAAAGCAATATTTTATTTTGCATATTTTAAGCTAGGTCACCACAGAATTATACTCTATGCTTGGATTGGTTAGAAGAAGTATCCATGAAACAGTTGATTCTTCTATTTGGTTTAATATATGACTTGAACTGACATATGGATTTGTTTGTTAGTGCAGGTGATTCTTTTTTCTGATGATCACTAATGGAGTGGTTTAAAGCATTGCTTCTCAACATTGGTGATTTTAAGCCATGCTTGCTGGGGAATTCTGGGAATTGAAGCCTACATAACCCAAGTTGCAGAGGATGAACAATGCTAATTTAGAGAATAGTTTCTTTCCTTACCTTGAAAGGGAAATTGAATTTGTCTGGGAACATATTTTGCAGTTCTTTTACTGCGCAGTCATTTGTATCTTTACCTAAGATTCTGATGGTGAGATTCCATCATTTTCTGATCTGTTCTGGGGAGTTAGCAAATTTTTGGAGAGATAATTTGTTACTATAGCTTGCTTGCGGATGTATTAGATATGCATGCCGTAACAACTGTAATAGAGTTTTTACTTTTTTTCCCTTACCAGATGTCCTGCAGTTTGCAATGGTGTGTGTGTGTGTATGTATGTATGTATGTATGTATGTATGTATATATATATATATATATATATATATATATATATATATATATATATATATACATACATACATACATACATACATACATACATACATACATATATATATATATATATATATATATAAATATTTGTACTGATAAATAAATAAAGGGAGACTAGTATAGATCTATTTCGAGCTAATTAGCTGTCATCAGCTAGCCATACCCTTACTGGGATTTGAACCCGGGCTGTATATATCTTAGGCAGGAGTTTTAGCGACTAAGCCACGGGCTCTGTTCCTTATCAGTTGAGTCAGGGAAATAGGTATGTATTTGTGTTACATATATATCTGTGTGTGTGTGTGTGTGTGTGTGTGTGTGTATTTGAACAATATTTATGTGAAAAATATAGATTTCTATACTATTTGGTGAAATTTGATGTCTTCCACTGAAGCAATTTCCAAATTCAGATGTTGCCGTTTTTGAATCAGCTGGGAAAGGCTCCCAGGTTTATATGCATTTACAAAGCAGAATTCCCAAATCCAGACCACAATATGCATAAACTTCTGATTTTTTTTTGGCCACCATATTGGTTTCACCTCCATTTCTTCTCATTCCCAGAAGGTCAGCTTTTTCTTGGAAAGGTTAGCAGTTTTGTCCAGATTTCATGTATGTAGCATTTATATTCTGCAGCTGCAGTTATTTATTTAAAATATTTATAGCCTCCCACCCAGAGGAATCTCATAGTGGGATAGAGTCTGAAAAGCAAGATAGAAGAATGAAACCAAGTAAAATAAATAGTAAAATAATTTGAAATATACATTGACAAGTGCATGCCTGAATCTTTCTTCTTTTGAATTTTATGTACCTATAATTATATACATAATTATTATGAAACCCTGACCAATTTTAGCTTATGTTTGTTATGTAGTCTGGATTTCCTTTTAAAATGTTAGGAAGGAAGGAAGGAAGGAAGGAAGGAAGGAAGGAAGGAAGGAAGGAAAGAGGGAGTGAGGGAGGGAGGGAGAAAAGGAGGAAAGGAAGGAAATAAGGAAGGAAGGAAGGAAGAAATGGAACCACTGCCTATTATGGATTTTGGAATGATTTTCTTGTTTGTTTTCTGTCAGGGAAAAGGTATTATTCATCAAATATTATAATTTGGTACAATTTCAATTTTCGGTATTGTTGAGTTAATTTGCATGCCTCTTTGGGGTGAATACTATCTATTTTTAGAATAATACTGTTTTCTAATGATCAGAGCATACAGGTGTGTAAACTATTCAAAACACACTCACCCTTTAATTAATCCTTCAACAGAAGCAAGAGGGCTTATCAAGCGAACTGCTATAATTAATTGGGACAGAAGTAGGCCTAAGAGCAGTGGGCTTAATTGCTGCTAAACCTTTGTTCCAGTTGCACTGAAAGGTCAGGAACATTTTTTGCTTCCCGCTTCGTAGGCCACTTGTAGGATCCTTATAGAGGCAAATGTTTTTTTTAATATTTCTCTAATGAGTCTTACAAAATAATGTTAAAAGAAATGTTCCCTGAAATGGTTCTGACCCACTGAGCAGGGAATGGATGCCTCAGGTCACACACATCACTGTTTAAAATGGTAAGAAGAATCAATAGCGTGACAAATGTTTGTGAATATGAACAACACACATTTTGCAAAAAAAAACATTTTCAAAGAAGAAAGTATAGAGAGTGTGTAGCACTTGGCCCCAGCTGCAGGACATCAGAATAATCCATGCACGGCTTTCATCTTCTTTCTGAAGAACAAACTCAATTTTTGCATGCAACCAACTTTAGTGCTGTAGTAGAAAAACGACAAGTATACAGGGAGGAGAGGAAACACAATGATAAAAAGGGGTCGTAATTTTTCTTGCGTGTGGAATTGTGTTTCAAAATTTGCTTTTAAACTTTAAGCTCTCAATAACAGAGAACAGGTTCTTGTTCCTGTGGGGCAGTGGTGGGTTCTGGATCCTGTTGCAACCGGTATGGTGCAACAGGGCCCGGCGTCCACCACATGAAGATGTGCTGCATGCGTGCGCAAGCACACAGCACATGCATACTTAGCATCTGTGATGCTCCGCGACACCTCCGCGATGCTCCAGCTGCTCAGCAGAGTGTTGTGCGGGTGCCATATGCTCCGTATGCGGGAACTCCAAAGAGTGCAAATACAAGCTTGGGTGGGCCCTCCGGAGCACCAGACCAGAATGGTACCTGGTGCTCCCGGCAGGCACTTGTACACCCGTACCAGGGAGTACTGGTCGTAACCCACCACTGCTGTGTGGACACCAAGAGCAATGTTAGCCAATTTAAGAAGCGTAGACCTCAACTCCCAGAATTCAGCATTCTGGTTGGCAGTTCTGATAATTGATGTCCACACTTTCTTAATGTTGCTGAAGTTGAGGAGCAATGATCTCGACCCTTGGAATATCTTCCAAAGGCATTCAGGTTCTTTTAATTATTTTCTGAAGTCCCTCAAAGTGGAGCTACCCAATGTCAGTTGCCCTGTCATAACCATCATTAAAATGTCTACAGAGGTTCTTTCCTAATATTGGAACTGCAACATTGCAAAAAGGGAGACAAAGAAAATGTTGGATGGCAGCAAGGGTTGTTGATTTATGGAATCCAAAATGTTTTGATGGTCATATACTTTATTTTGACTGTCAATAAGAAGGAAACTTTCTTTTTAATGGGAACGGGGGGGGGGGGGGGAAGCAAGCAACAGTAATCTACTTCTTTTACTGAGATAACATCTGTAATAGTTTTTTCCCCTATCAGACTCTCCTAATCTGGTGCCTTCAAAACGTGATAGAATGCAATTCCCAACATTTTAGTTATAATGGTGCATATTTTAAGAGTTGTAGTTCAGTTCTATGAATGTGGAAGACATCATATTTTTAGAAATACGATGTATATGTGATTTGACTATGTCTTCAAAGACTAGTGGGGTTCCATAATTTAATACGATTTTTAAAATTAACTTTGGCCCTTTAGAACATAAATGTTGCAGTACCTAAATTAAATGACCAGAAAGTGGATAAATTAGAAACAGCTTCTGCAAATAAAGCCCTTTGAGCTGCCCTCACTTGTTTATTGGATAGATAAGAGTGTGTATGTGTTTTGGACGACCGAGGGACTCATTGCTTTCTTGTTGATGTTTTGGAACTCAGAAGACAAATGAAAATATACAGTAAATGCTGAATTGCTTTTGCCAGGGAAAAGTGAATGAAATGTCAAAAACAAGTTGATCCTTGGAACATTGCAGGTTGCAAATCCATTTCATTGCTGAATTTTGCAAAAGATAGCTGTAAGATTTGATTAATATTGGTAGGGGAAAAAAAACACATAACTTATAAAGACTGTTGTAAAATGCTGCCCTAAGTGATTTTAAAAGTGTTTGGGCAAGGGGGAGAGGAAGAAAGACCAAAGCAATTGCATTCTGATGGGCAATTATTCCTTTCATCTACATTAGATAGCCATAATATTGTTTGCTTATCTGAACATTTCATTTCTGAATGCAATTTATATAACATTTTCAATTCTCAATTATAATATAAAAATAAACTCTATGGGTTTACACAGTGAAGTTATAGCAGCAATATCTACTATGATAGTATAGTAATACAATGCTATGCAGTATTGTATACTTCAGACTGAATGTGGAGAAGCATCAATTTAATCTGCTTTCTTGCCTTTGACAGTAAGAAGTTAGGGTTAGAAGTTAGGGTTGAAGTTCTGATGAATATTTAAAGATGTATATAAAACATCTGAATACATTTATTATTCTTAGCTTTTCCTAACATGCAAGACTCTTATTGATTGCTTCTGTTAATATTAACTCTTGAGTTCTGATTCAGCAGAAACCACTGGACAAATGAGATTCCCATCAATTTGGAAATATTTTTGGTATTTAGGATACAAGAAATTATAAATTTCTTCCATTGGGTTGCTTGTGGAGAAGACAATCAACAATCCCATTTCACCTTTCTAGTATTGTTGTTATATTGTTTTTGGTAAGCAGTAACAACAACAACAACAACAACAACAACAACAACAACAAATGGATGCTGATTCTGTCCTAGAAGAAAAAGGGCACATAAATGTAACAAATGGCTAATATTGTCTTGGTGTGTGGCTGTCAGGATAGGGTTAAGATGAGAGATTTAGATTTGTTAGACATATAGGAATTGTTTTGTGGCAAGCCAAACCATTGCAAGAGAAACAAACTCTACTTGAACCAAAAAGGAACCAATACATAAAGTCATAATATCAGAAATATACCAGAGCAATTATATCTGGTTTTAGGAGAAAATAACAATTTACGGGTAACATCTAATTCAGAAAGGTGTAGATGTTTCAGAAAACACTTCAAGAGATAGAGCCAACATTGGACGTGAGTACAAGCAGGTATTTGATAAGAAGCAAAAAGACCACAGGTAGATCATCACACCAATGACTGTTGACAAAGAACATAGTTTATAAGAGTCTCTGTGCCAATGCTAAGTATCTGAGCCAAGATGGGAGAATATAAATATAAGTTTAAAAAAGGTGAAATAAAGAAAATCAATGAGGTATGACTAAGTCAGGGTCAAATCCCTTCATAATTCCAGATAGTTATTTAAAATCATAGTCAATGAGGTTCAACTGAACCAATGTATATTCCATAAGTGTTCAGCCGAGTCTAGGAAGAAGGCAGGCTATTTGGTAATTGTAAAAATGAAGAAAGCTTCCTTTGGTACAAATTCTGCCCAAATTTTTTAAAATTGATAATATTTTTAAAGAGGAATTTGAGTAGTATGTTGCAAAATACTTTAAGGCAGGAGTCAGCAATCTGGAGCCACATGTGACAATAAATAGTGTTCCAATGGAGGGATATAAGAGGAACTGTAATGGGATATGTAATTTGGTAAGCAGTGAGCTGGTCAAATGACTACATGATATAATATATTATTGTGCAGGACTCACCATAAGGATATTATTAAATGGGATGAAAAGCCATTTTTTGGCAGATGGTATTCAATTTAAAAAATGTAAAGTGAGGCACACTGAGCAGAAAACCTGTAACTTCATAGGTATCCAGATAGGGCCTGAAAGATCTGGGTAAACCTGGAAAAAAAAAAACCTTGGTTTTAAAGTCAATTAAGATGTTGATTTAGTGTGCAATGAATAATAATGAATGGAACACTTACTGAATGGCAATGCCAAACAGGAAACAACGAAAAAATGAACAATGTATTTTGGATTGTTCCATATACTTATGGATAAACATAAGGAATGTTATGGTGATTTAGACATAGGGAGATGTGAATGCAGATGCATTTATGTATAAAGATTTATCTAAAATCTAGATAGATTGTATGGTGCAACCAAGAGTATGGTTTTTAAAATAAATATATTGAAAATAAAGGTAGTTGTATTTAACATTTACAAAGGAGTGAATGACTGTAAGTTGTAGATTAAAATTATATCAAGTAAATTAATTTATGTACTTTGATAAGAGAATCTTTTAAGAAGTGCAAGTCCTGATAGAAAGTAGTGGGTAATAAGTGAGGAATATATGTTTGTCAAAAGAAGCACAGTTGGCTTTATGTGAAAGCTGCATTGTCAAGATACAATAATACAATAATACAATAGTAGAGTTGGAAGGGACCTTGGAGGTCTTCTAGTCCAACCCCCTGCCTAGGCAGGAAACCCTATACCGTTTCAGACATATATATAAGAACTGGGTATGTCAGGATAGCATAGAGATAAGAAATACATGTGATAAAAAGAAGAGGTAGAGTCAGAAATGAACACTTAGAAATGGGTGATAATTACATAAATCTTTTTAGGTGATTTAATCAGATAGAATGAATGAAATGAATGGAAACATTGGAAAACAAATATATAAATGAAGAATATATGGGTTGAGTAAAAGTGAGATATCATTCATGACCGGAAACAGCTGATTTGATCCTCAAAAAGATAAAGATTAAAAGTTTAAATGAACAAAGGCAATGTCTGAATTGGTGTCTGGATGTAAAAAGCAAGAATAAAAAGATATAGAAGTTTATCCTTCGTGTGCCATTGTGAAGAAGAATTGATTTGCACTGGTAAAATGGCACAAGACAGTAACATACCCAGCAAAAATATGCAGCTCCACAACTTTTTTTCTGTAAAAAAAATGGAGAGCTGCATTAAGATTTCTATTGTATTCTAAGCTGAAGCTATAGTCACAAAAGAGGTTGGATGTTCCTTTTCTGCAATATCCATGCTAAATATTCTGTGCATGAATGTTAGCCTTTACAAAGGCAAAGATGTAAAAGTTGGAAATGTGCAAAGAATTGAATCATCACTATTCCTGCAGAAACTTTTCAGTAGCAACAGGGAAAAGCATTAATTACTCTCTGTTATCAGCATACATAGCAACCTTCACAGAAAAAGGCCTCCTATATGATGTGTCCTACTTCATACTCTGCTGGCAATGTTGTCCTCCACAGCTATTATTTTACAAGAAGGGACTCTGCAGAAGATACGGGAATAAAATTTATGAATTGAGTTGTCACAGGAGTTATGTGGCTGTCACTGTGACAAATTACTACCTCACTTTTTTCCTTGTGTTCTGTCATAACCAGCGGCTACCTCTCATGATATTAAGATTACCACTAGTAAATTTAGCAGCACTATGGATGTCAAGGCTGGTATGAATTCTAGAGCTGAAATGGTGTAAATTATATTCAAATTCTCTTAATTCTGTTGCTATCATCTTGAGACAAGACATTTCCAAACTGTATCTTTTTATTGTGTAAATTATGGGAGAGGAAAGGGGGCATATTTAGGGAGTCAGGGTTGAAGGCCCTTCCATGACTCGTTATCTTAACCTAGTTAATGAAAACCCATTGCTACCATAATTTCATGAAAGAAACCATAATTCTTCAGAATCGGTTGGAGAGAATTGGTTCATTCTAGACTCAACTTTATTTTTGTATGTGTGAAGATAGTGCTGTGGAGGGGAGAGATGAGGAAATCTAACAATTGAATACACTTAGCCATAGCCTTATCATGACCTTGAAAAGACCGGCTAATTGAGAATAGAACACAGAGCATGGAAGATGTCTTTAAAAAAATCTGGCTGTTTTGATTCTAAGTGTGCAAATGTATCATATGGACCACTATACGGGAAACTAACTACTTTATTCCTCATGGTGTACCTTTAGAATGATAAAGAAACTGAAGATTTTTGACCCTTATGCAAAGTATAAGTCAGGTGGGTATGCCCAAACAGTTAAATATTTTTTACTTGCTCAGTTGCAAGTCCAATGCACAGCCAATATCATACTTCAGGGTATTAGGATTTGTATGAAAATTAAATTGTGATTGTGCCAAGATACAGCACTGCCTGATACTTTTCCAAGTCAGAATTAGTTTTGAAAAATAACACTGTGAACGGAAATTGCCAGCCCTACCTAAACTGTAAAGATTAGAACAGGTAGATGAATTTATGTATGTTGTGGAAATGTTTACTAAAAACAGGAAAAGGGATGCAGAAATTTTAAGATGGGTATATGCTGGTTGACTGTATGAGAAAAATTGGGAGAAATGTATGTTTGTAAAAATATACAAGAATGGCTATAGAATGGCTATCGAGTGCACATACCTATTTTATTATATAGAAATCATATGAATATATAGGGGGCAGTGCAGTGGCTCAGTGATTAAGATGGAAAGCTACCAGCCCAGGTTTGAGATCCAAGCACCACGCAACGGGATAAGGTCCCGTCCTTCCCCAGTTCCTGCCCACCTAGCAGTTCAAAAGCAGGTAAATGCAAGTAGATAAATAGGTACCATTTCAATGGGAAGGTAACAGTACTCTGTGATGCCATGCTGGCCACATGACCACAAAATGTCTTCAGACAGCACTGGCTCAATGGCTTTGAAACAGAGAAGAGCACTGCCCCCTATAGTTGGCAATGGCTAGTGAAATATAATCTGCAGTGACTCCTTTATTTTTTATGACTATAAGGTATATGAAAATAATCAATTGAACCATATATAGAGAAAATAATATAACATTGGCAGAAATATGCAAGACACATTACTTAGGCAAGAGTCCTGAAATATATACAATATGTATGTATGTATGCATATATCATGCATATATTAGTCTAGAGAAATGAGATAACATTTGGAAGTAAGTCAGATAGATATTTCTATGATTGTACAGCACAATCAGTCTTGAAAAATTATGTTAGAATTGCCTGCATCAATAAAAAGTAGTTTTACCTTGCTGCAGAGTTGATTTCCTGGTCTGGTCTATCTCGCAGGATTGACAAAATGGAAGGAGTAAATTAAAAGGTTGCTGGATAAAGTAAAAAGAGATGTCATCAACAATAATTGGTTGCAGAGGAAATGTGTATTTAATACAAGCGTAAATGAAAAAAAAAGTATGCTTTGGTCATACAATGAGAATGAATGAGAAATCACCAAACAAATTCATGAGAGAAGAGTAAATGAGACAAAAGGGGAAGACACAGAAAGTTGGGCAGAACTGAGAAGATCCTGAAAAAGAGAGAGAGGACCTGTAGGAAGTTTCATAAGAAAAAGGCAATGTCTGAATCAATGTATGGTTATATGGATGGCATGTCTGTTTTTGAAATAAAATAATAATGCAGCGAATAATATTGGTGTAATCCAGTGATGGCGAAACTTTTTGGCACCAAGTGCTGAAAAGGTCATGCAGAAGCATCACACATGTTTGCGCACACTCATCAAGGCCCACGCTCCAAAAAAGCCAAACTTCTGGGTGCTTGCACCTGAGAATCAGTTGGCCGGAGTGCATGAGCACACCGGTTTTCAGCACTGCCGCAGGCACAAAGGACAGCTGATCATCGCCTGCGAATACATGCCAGAAACCCTAAACGCAAACCGGCAAGGCCGTGCATGCAGTGTGACATGGCTCCGCATGCCACTTTGAGTACCACACATGCCACAGATTCACCATCATGGCTATAATCTATATTTACCTACATTTATTTTTTTGTCCTGTCCTTTCCTTTAATTTTTTCTCATGACATCCTTATCTCGACTTTGCATTGCATCGTTTATCTCAAATGCGACTATCTTGTGGGGTCTCTGTGTATTTATGTATGTATCTTCTGGCTAAACAAGTAATCTGACATGACTGCTCCGTTGTTTTTTTGTTCAACTCTCTCTCTGACTGTAATCAATTAACAGATACGTGTGATTGGATTTCATTCCCCCACTCGCTGATTCATATGTTAAAAGAAAAGAAGACCAAAAAAAAAAATCTCCACACTGCCTAATCATCATTCCACACATCATCATCTTCCCAAGATCTCGACAGTAAACTTCAGGTTCGGTGTCCCCTGATGCTTAGGTAAGTTAACAGAACTCCCCCAAAGCAATTAGGAAATGTCACGGGTAAGGATCCTTGACACATAAATAGACTCTTTCTCCCGCTGTGAAAGATATTATGGTTAGAATCCAATGAACAGCCTCATTTAATAGAGCTAATTATCTCCTACTGCTTCCACATGTGCATTTGTTCTTTAAAAGTTTAGTTCATTAGAAATAGGCCAGAGGATTTAAAAAAAAAGTTTCTGGGCCAACACAGTTCTTGTCAATCACTCTACCCTACATTATTGCTGCATTGATGGGACCAAATTTCATGGGTGAGTTTTTAACTGTGGCAGCTTGCTAACTCTTTTATTACCATCTACTACACTATGGCATTTACTGATGTCGTTTGCCTATATGCAAATATTTTATTTTAATTTGATTTATATTCTATTTTTCTACTCTGCACATTTTCTGGGTGGACAGAATTAGAAGCAAAGCCAAGGGGCCGCCATGAAAAGCAAACATCCAGTTTTTCCAATATCCCTTCATCATGGAATAACCTGTCTGCAATTCGTGAAATTTGCAGTTCAAGAATATGAATTGGACATTGACAAAACCTCTGCTTTTGTTCTGTCTGCATAGGTGATCAAATCTACATGTATATGTAAAACATCACATAGAACTGAATTAAGAGCCATTTGGTCATAGAAGAAATGGGGCTTTCCTCCAGTTTTGTAGTGTGTATTGTTCTTATTTGTGATGCCACTCACTTCATTTTATTTTCCCGTTTCTAATTTAGCATTTCTTCCTGCTCCACAACAGTAAACCAGGACTGAAAATCACTGCTTACACAGAAGATCAAACTATTTTGGAACCTATTGTAGTATTTTTCTTGCTTAAGAAACCACAGTAACCCTTAGATTTTGCATCAGAGGGAATCTTACTTAGGTTACTATTAATGCTAAAAATAAAAGAGTCTGTTTGTTTGTTTTGTTTGTTTTATTGAATTTATATGCCGCCCTTCTCCCAAAGGTCTATGAATAGTTAGTAAAACATGGATAAATACAATTTCAAAATATAAGTATTTGAACATCTGGACTGGATTTGTTTTTCCTCATTTTCCTACAAAATAAAGAATATAGTATATATACCTACATCCACATCTATACATCCATGTATACATAAAAACATACATATAAAATCCAAAACAGAAATAGATAAAATGGAAAATTGGTATTTTTTAAAAAAAACTATCTTGAAAGTATCTATTTATTAATGTAAACTGAATCAGAGAGCATCCATTAATAATTATTGGCTTAAAAACTATTAACGCATTACCCAAGAGATACAGAAGATCAAGCTGCTTTGGAAACCATCAACTGTTCATTCCTTTAGGAAAACTGAAATGGATGCAGCCTCCAGAAATAACACTATTAATAGAAATTCTGAGGTGTAAATAATTTTCCTCCATCCCCTCAAATCTCCCTATTTTTTTAAATGCATTGCTAACAATTTAATTAAATATATTGAAAGCTGACAGCCTGTAGTCTATAGCCATCAATATATATTATTTCAATGAAATTTTCTGGATTGATAATGTTCATCTTTCTTTGAATATGATTTTCATCTCTGTTAATTAAATTTAATAATCATAGGTGGTCCGCATGTACACCTTGCCTGCCATATGAAGCAGTTAGCAAATCAGTTTGGTGAATAGCAATAGCACTTAGACTTATATATTGATTCACTGCACTTTACAGCCCTCTCTAAGCAGTTTACAGAGTCAGCATATGGCCCACAACAATCTTGGTTGTCATTGTACCAATCTCAGGAGGATGGAAGGCTGAGTCAACCTTGAGCCGGTGAGAATTAAACTGCTGAACTGCTGATAGCCAGCAGTCAGCAGAAGTAGCCTGCAGTACTGCATTCTAACCACTGCACCACATGGCTTTAATTAACTTTGTCAACTTTGAGCCACTCAGAATCGAACTCCTGGAGTGAGCAGTGAGTTAGCGAGTTAGCCTGCAATACTGCATTCTAACCACTGTGCCACCATGGCTTTGAAGGTAAAAATGTGGGTGCCAATCCATCCCCAGTGCCTTCTTGGATTTAACTGCTGCTCAGGAACCACTCTTCTAACTAATTCAATCACAGGACCCTTAACACTAAATAGAGCTGTTTTTAGGATCATAAAAAGTGCTTCTTTTTTTTAAAAAAAACAAAGTTTTATTGGTTTTTTGGTGTTTTGCAAAAGGAAAAGGTATGGGGAAGGTTACAAATTGTGGCAGCCACAAACTGCGGTAGGTATACGCCCCCTCCAGACTCATGGTGTACATTTGCATAGCATTCAAATATTACATAATAACATATAGTCAGTGTGGTAAATTCAAAAATAATTTCAATCAATTTGTATCATGTGGATTTTCTTACTTATTTGTGTGATCTGAGCTTTCTTGATGTCGCCCCATCTCCCCCCGTTGGCAGTGCTCCGGCCCCTCCCGTGTCTTGTGTATCTACTGGGATGTCTTCTGGTTTTTCTAGGAGTAATTAATTTTTTTCCATAAAGGCCTGCGCCTCTATGGGTGTCTTAATTCTGACCCTTGTCTCCTCCCAGAACATTAACATACCTTCAGGCAGCAACCAACGAAACCACACCCCCTTCTGGTATAATTTATTTGCCAATTGCGAATAATATTTTCTTTTCTCCCTCACTTTCTTGGGGATCTGTTTCAGTATGGTTATCTCCTTATCTTTGTATATCAGGGCTTGTCCCCTTTGTATATTCAGAATTTCATCTCTTGTGCTTTTCCTAAGAAATTTAATGTGCACCTCCCTGGGGACATTGTGTGTTCTAGCATATGTGGAGTTCACTCTATAGACCAGGTCTATTTCCCACCCCATCTGTTGTTTTTCTTTCTGGGTATACTCAGCCAAGATAGTTGTCATGATGTCCCTAATGTTTTCATCATCTGTCTCCATCACATTCTGAAATCTAAGATAAAAGGACATTCTCTCAAACTCTATTTTCATTTGTTGGGTGTCAAGCTCTTTGTTTCCCTTTTGCACGCCCTCCACCCCCCCCTCATCTCAGCCGCCCCCTGCTCCAAGTGATCCAATCTCTGTGAGTTCTTATCAATTTTTTCCTGGTTCCCTCTAATTTCTTCTTTCATCTCCTTCAACTGTTTCTTAATTTCCTCTTGTCCCTGTAGAATTTGTTGAAACATTTGATGAAACTTCAAGTCCGTAGTTTTAACTTGTTTAAAAGCTGTCAATGTTGATTGCGTGCTCGGACTTGAGGTTGCAGATGTCGGGGCAGAGGCAGCAAAGCTGGACTTTCCAGGAGGTGGTCTTTTAGATGTCATTGTTAGTAATAAAGAGTCCAGTCAGTATAGAGAAGAATCAGTCAGAGTGGTAGAGCAGCCAAGGGAGTTCAGGGGGGTAGAGAGACCAGGCACAAGGGAACTCTCTAATCACCCTGGCAGGGAACAGACGTTTTTCACTCCAGAAAGTTCAAAAGCAAACAATCCACAAGAGAAGTATCCAAATAACACGGAGACAAAGACCGGAAGCCTGAAGTTAAAAGGTGGAGTCAAGTTCAGCTTTCATGAAGATAACGGAAGTGTGCCATCTTGCCCTGCCAACTTCGAGAACTGAGGCAACAAATAAAGTTTTCAGGATTCAAAGTTCCCAAAGATCACATTTTCTTGAAAGGGTTAAGTCTGAAGATCCATTTAGTTGGAGTGTGACCTCATTGGTTTGGCTCTCCTCCTCCTCCTTCCCTGGGGCTACGAGCACTTTTGTTTCTAGCCGCTTGTCCAAGGGGGGGGGAAATCCCCCTCCCCTCCAGCCGCACTTCTCCAAGTTAAACAAAAGTTCCAATTAACACCACTGACAAGTTTTAGGATTGGTAATAGGTATGAAGGGAGTCTATGCCTCACCGCACCGCCGCTGCATCCTTCAAGTATCTTTTTTTCTTCCGGACAGCCTCACAGCGAAGACGCTTCAGCGCGCCTCCCCTTCGCGCTCCTCGGTGCCTGGAGCGAAGTGAGAGCCCCCCGACGGCCGCCGCCGATGCAGGGGTCCTCCCGCCGCGCCGTTCCTCCGGCAGAACGCCTCTTCGGGGCGTCCTGTGCCCCCCAAGGGGTGGGGAGCCCACCGGGGATGCGCGGGGCGAGCAGTCTCTGCTCGTCACCGTCAGCCGCCGGAACCGGAAGCCATAAAAAGTGCTTCTGAGAATTGCTGTCTCATGTGATAACAGAACTAGCCTGGTTCTAAAAATCTCTCTCTCTCTCAATGATTGTATGAAAAAATATTGTTGTATAGACAGTATTTTGTTTCACATTAATGTTTTATCTTTTAGGATTCTAGGTGGCTACATTTTAATAAGGAGAGGGGCATCTATAGAGACTATCAACAAAGTCAAAAAGGCATTGTATATCAGAGCAGAAAAAAATGGAAAATTGGAAATTAATTATTTACAAATGTTTTTCGTAGCTATTTCTACCTTTCTATGTTTTGAAATCTTAAATAACAAAATTGTGGAAATTTGGGCACATAATTTAGGGATTCAAAAAAGATCTCTATAATCCTTTTATTCTTATGGAATTTTTTAAAAAATTTATAGATCATTTTCCATCAGTGATAATATTGAGCACCAACTGTAAATTTCCCCACTTACTGATACTATACCACTCTGTATTTTTTTTTATTTGCCTATTTTCTCTCTCTCTTTAAAAACAATTTAAAATGATTAAAAAAGAATAATTAAAAATGACATGGTCAAAATGGTGGATTAGACTGGGAAATCAAAATCCCTTTTGTTTTAATAGATATTTGTGACACATTAAAAGGAGTCGTGCTTCACTTATTGATGGCTCCTGTGAATACCTTTCAATGCAGAAAAACATCTATCAGGCTCCAAAACCTAATAATAATAATAATAATAATAATAATAATAATAATAATAATAATAATAATAATAATAATAATAATAATAATAATAATAATTTTATTTGATTAGCCGCAACCCTCTCCCGAAGGACTCGGGGCGGCGTACAATCAAAACAGATAAAAATACACATAAGACAAACATATATACAAAAAGAACAGAGACATATACATATGTGCATGGAGGAGAGTTGACTTATAAGTGAAAGACAATTAAAACACAATTTAAAATCCCCTTAAATAAAATTACTAAATTAAAAAACCCATCAGGAGCGTTACGAAGTTATGGTTGAGCCAGGCCAGCTATTTGGAAAAGGTGGGTCTTGAGCTTGACACGGAAGGAGCGGAGGTCAGTAGTGGTCCTAATATCCGGGGGGAGGTCATTCCACAGGGCTGGGCCCGCCACAGAGAAGGCTCTGCTCCTAGGCGCCGCCCCATGACACTGTCTGGTGGACGGCACCTGGAGAAGTCCCTCTCTGTGCGAGCGGATGGGTCGTAGGGATGTATGGGGCAGAATACGATCCCGTATTCTAAGAAAGGCATGTAGTAATTCCTCTAAGCAGAATTCTCTATTGTTCCTCACTTACAGAAAATGGAGTTTGCTCTCTGTTCGCTTGCCCTGTTCATGTTGGTGGGAGTGTTCTTGGTAGTTCCTTGATTAGGTTGTTGTTTACCATTTGATTGCTTGTCCGAGTTGGTAGTTTGGTAGTTCCTACATTGGGATATTATTTACCGCTTGATTTTTGATCCAGTATTAATCATGGTGTTAATCTCTGCTCAACATCTCTGGGTGTTGATTGCTGGCATGGAGATGTGGTCTTTTAGCTTTTTGATAATCTCTTTTGAGGTATGTAGATGTTGTTTATCTCTCTGTGCCTATCGATGGCTGAATTGCCTGAGTGCCAGACTTCCAGGCATTCTCTGTAAGGCCTACTGTTTCTCCCAGTCTCTTTAATAAGCACATATTTTTTCTTCATATCTTGTTCTGAACTTCCTCCTCTGCCACTGCTCTTTTTATTTCAGAGCTTCATGCATATTGCTACCCAAAGGACTATAGGGCAAATATTCACTTTATTGGCGCTCTATTCCATACTGCAAATGTCTAAATGTCAACCTCATAGCAGCCAGCCTGCAAAAATTATTACTGGTGAAAGAATTCAGATGGAATTTGTTTCTATTTTGTCTTGCATATGCTGTCTCACATCTGTGAAAAGGGGGAAAATGAGAATTCTGCATCACAGGAGACTTGTCTAAGTTCCTGGTAGAACATGCACTGGAATATATAATATCTGGCTGTAGTTGTATGAAAGACAATAGATACTTCTCTTTTCACTTTAGTGGAACAACACAAGTTTGCAGCCCAGGGAGATTACTGATCGCACAATGTTGTTTTGCTTTCTGGGTTACAAATCTTGTCTGTGTTCACCTCTCTGAGACTTAGACATTGGATTTCAGGAAGCGTACATTGATTAATGAAGTTCAAAGCAAGGACAGTAAGTAACAAGGGAATCAATACCCATTATTTAAACATGGACTAGCAGCCTGACTTTATTGTATAACAGTGGCCTGGTGGGATGTTGTGACAGAACATTTGTTTATGCAGCTCTTTCCAGATGAGCATTTTGTTGTTGTAAACTGAGACCAGAAAGATAGGGAAAACCAGGGGTAGACAAAAGGTAGTCTGGGATTTACCAGTACAGCTCTTCTGTGTCGGTAGCAATAGATTAGCAATCTAGACAAAAATAATTACTGTAGTTAATGTTTTGTTAATTGCTACTTAGTTTCAGTGTTCTAAAGCTGTTGAATAGTTGTATTGAATTAAATCTCTTTGTGGCTCTTCTGACTATTTTTACAGCCAATTGGGAGTAAAACAATGCAGATCTGTATAAAATAGGTACAACTAAGTACTGTATTCTTGCATGGCAAAAGCTAGTCAGCTCTTAACAAACATTCCATGTCTATTTCTCTCTATTCCACCATTCCAGAAATTAATTTGCATCCAGTTTAGGATTTTTTTTAGAAATAAAAAGAAACAAGGATAAAGAACATTTCCTTCTATAGCTTAGTTGGGATTTGATGGAGAAAAGATGCTTTGGACTGTGGTGTATGTGTGAACTTATTAATATTGTTATATTTTCATCTTGCCTTTTTTTATAAGTAGTATCCCTAAATCAGCCAGATAGTTCAATGAATTAACATTAATAGTTTAAACACTACCATTCTGATGGTAGGACATTTTCCAGCTTGATTTTTTTTTAAAAAACTGCTGTTTATTCAAACAAAGCATTATATTGAGATATAAGGGGTCTAAATTGATCAGTAGATCTATATGAATATGTGGAGGCCATATGGTATATGTTTATCCCCCGGTCTGGGAAAATGACACAGGTTGTGGAGATAACTACCACATTTCTACTTTTCTCCTCTTTGGCTCTGGTGCTATGCTCCAATTAACTAACTGAGTTAGCAGTCACTGACTAGAGTTAGCTTAGCCCTATGTATGGCTAGGTTTGTTTTGCACTAAATTTAACCCCTGGGGATTTGCTAAGTGGGTCAGTTGACTTTTTTTTGTATCCCCTCAACACACTAACCTTCCCTCCCACTGACCCAGTTGTATGTACAGGAACAGAGCATTGGGGAGGGGGGAGACTAAACAGGAGAGGGGAAACATGCATTCCTCTCTTCTCTTTTCCTCCCTCCCTCCCTTCCTCCCTTCTCTCGCTGTACAAGACATAAAACCAGCAAACTATCTGGGCAATAAAGACACAGAGCGAGCTTTTGGTTTGAAGGGAGTTCTGAGGTGATTTTTAAACACAGCACGATCACATCCTCTACTTTTCCACTTCTTAGCTTTAGTTCAGTTTACCTTCCCTTGTCTCCTGTTGTCTTTAAAGAGTTTCCTAAATGGTATAACGTGCCTGCTTTCCTTTAGCAACTTCCAGGCGACCACATCATTACACTTTTTGCCCATATCCTGCTGAGGAGTCTCTTAGTTAGTGATACTTCAGGAGTCTGGCTAGTAAGGACATCAAGTTCAAAAAGAGCAACAACATGATATTAAGGGCACGGTGTTCTGCTGGTAACTAAAAAAAGTAAAATACAAAAAAATAAAAGCAAAAACCTTCCAAATTTCAGACTTCATAGTGTAGAAAGCAGAGCCTAAGATTTGCTGCAATGAGTTGCTTATCCTTAACTGAGTCATTTATCACTAATGCTTTCATCTACTTGATCTTTTATCATAACAGCCCTTTCTAACTGAGAATTCATTCATCTGTTTGTTCATGATTTTTCTGATAACAAAGGATAACCCCCACCCCCACCCCACCCCCCAAAAAGATCAGGGCATTTGGGAACATTTTTCCCCTTATGATTATTCCAAGATATTTCAGATACATCCATTGTGGATTGTCATTTTGTCTAGATCATCAGTCATGAGAAAGAGAAGCCGGTCAGAGTAAAATTCCCAGGCACATTTCATGGCGACCTCACAACTGTTCAAATTATTTCCAAAGATGCTAGACTTTCTTTCTCACTCTAAGGAATCTGTTGATAATGTCATAAATCAATTTATTCACAAATGTGCAGCCAGTTAAAAATAGGATTATGGATCAACATGGGATTTAAATTCAACTTCATCTTTCACTTAGTGGCTATTGTGGGAAAGAGTTAATGGTCTGGCTTTTCCTTCATGGATAGCACATATTATCGTGATACATTAAACAGACAGCGCTTGAGCGAGAAATTCTTGCTGGGATTGTGCAAAACCATAATACGCAGAGAATATGCGTACATATAACATTCATTATTCTTCTATAACTTTTAAGTACTGGCATAAATAGTATTAACATTATTTAAACTTGGTTTTAATCTGTTGCTTGGGGTTTGGATAGACTTTTGGTAGATGTGGATTTTTAAAAAACAGGGTATTTATTATTACTGCATATATTTGGAAAAGTGCCACACAATTATTGCTAGATATTAAAGGAAGTAACTGGATGGTCTGATCAATGAAAAATAAATGTCTTAAGGTGTCAGCCTCTGTATCGCTATTGCTTTCGGCTGCCATTGAAATGGGGGGGGGAGGGAAAGCATGGCATTTGGGAAGGGAAGTTTTAAGTACAGGAGGGAGTTTTATTCTCACCATCTACTGCGCATGCTGGAGATAGTGGACGAGCCCGCCAAGACCAACTGTCCTGCATACCAACCTGATGATGTTTTTTGAAGATGGATCCCACATGACACTTGAGGGATTTTCACATTGGACAAGGGATGGGGTTACCAGGGAGGAGCTGGGAGGGTTATACATTGATATCTATGATTACACATACTTTTGCCTCAGATCTTGCTTTGCTTAGCTGCTATCTTTTCATAACCAGTAAAAGTACTCTTAATTCTGAAACATGGAGTTAAGTGTTTTCTGTCTTGGTTACTGATGGAGGCTGCCGTGACATAAGGTCTTCCTAATTCAGGAAGGTACTTGGCAAAGAAACAGTGTGAAAAGCCTATTTTTTTTAAAAAAAAAGTTTGTGGAATTAAGGAGAGAGAAGTCCATTGGTTTAAAAAAGAAATATAAAAATGAGTAATTCTCTAGAGATAGTAGTTAATCTATATACTGTTATTAGTAAAGTAGGAAGTCAAAAACTAGCCGGTGAAGTAGTAAATCAAGAATTCAAAATGCATTCTTTAAGCCAAGGACAGTCAAATCCATTTTTGTGTCCTAACATCATCTGGCAATGGTGTGACTTCCCGAATGCTTGCATATAGATAATAAGGGATGATGGGAAATAAATTGAAACTCCAGGGAAATACATTTCTAGGACTGTGATAAGGCCTGTCATATTGTAGCTGCAAATATCTCCATGACTCCTCAGGTAGAATTCATAGCCAGAGTAATTTTTTAGCAACATTGGCCAGGATGCCAGCTGCATCCCCTCATAGACGGTAATGGTTGTTTCTAATGCTACATTTTCTACTCTCTAGATTTGATTTCTCTAATGAACTGTATGTGGAGCTGTCTTTGGGTATCACCCAAAAACCTCAAATAGTACCAAATGCTGTACCCAGATTGTTCTCCAGAAGATCCTGTAAAAACTAGATTATACCAATGCTGAATATTTACATTGTGTGCCAATTAGTTTCTGGGTCACTGTAACAGAAATATATTTATTAGAACCCATAAAGAAGTAGATTCCTCTACATCAGTGGTTCTCAACTTGTGGGTTGGGACCCCTTTGGGGGTCAAACGATCCTTTCAGGGGTCACCTAAGACCATCGGAAAACACATATTTTTGATGGTCTTAGGAACTGAGACACCAATGTTATGGTTGGGGGTCACCACAACATGAGGAACTGTATTAAAGGGTCAAGGCATTGGGAAGGTTGAGAACCACTGCTCTACATAGATGTGGACTAGTGGTTAAGGCACCAGACTAGAAAGTGGGAGGCTGTGAGTTCTAGAGCTGCTTTAAATGATTAAAAACCAGATGGGGGACATTGGATCAATCACTCTCTCTCTCTCAGCCCAAATCACCTCATAGAGTTGTTGTGGGGAAAATAGAGGAGGAATATGTGTTTGATATGTTCGCTGCCTTGAATTATTTATAAAAAAATAATAAAGGTAAGATACAAAGAAACAAATAAAATAAGTGCATACATACATGCTTGAAAAGATACTTAGCAAGTTTTACATATTGTATCTCCTTGTATAATCACTTTCCCTTTTGAGCATTCTATCTGTGTTTACAGCATGTAACAATTAAGATAACAGCATGTACTCCCTAGTCCAATACCTACAGAAGGGAGGGTGAAAACAATGAAGTAAAAGATGATCTCTCATTTAGGATAACTATGGTAGATGGTCATCCCTCTGAATTGTGACCAAGTAATTTTGTAAGATACGTTATCATATCGTCTTCAGAGGTTGTGCACCAATCCTTAGGAGGAAAAAAGTGGCCATAGACCTCAGTCATTTTAATAATAAACTTGTATGTCACCCAACTCTCTATAATTCTGGGCACCATATAGGTTTATTGAAATGAACTCTCCGCTTGTACCTGAAGACCCAGGAAGAAGCTATCACGGATCTATCTGCTATCACTTTGGAGATTCCTGAAAAACTGAAGGGAGATAGTCTGATGTATTTTCTTCTTTTGTAACTCTCTTAATTCTGAAAGCCAGCTTGGTGTACTGGTTAAGGCATGAGGCTAGAAACCAGAGGAGCAGGATCTTGGGCTGATGGGCCAGTCACTCTCAACCCCAAGAAGAAGAAGGCATTTTTGAAACCTTGCCAAGACAACTGCAGGGATTAGCCCAGGTAGGCAAGACTTGATGATATCTCCCAGCACACACACATCATCCTTGATACCAATGTATACTCCTTAAAATTTCTTTGGCACTCACCCTGATGTGAGATGGCTGTCTTTGAATGCTAGAAGCTAACAACTATTGAATGGCAACAAATGACAACATAAGCTCTGTGAGATGCAGAAATCCAGATGTCTGTCCAACATGTGAGTTTTCTGTAGTTCTTTTCTGCCTCTAATTCATTGTTCAGATTTTTGTACCTCAAATCACGACTGGGGGCACCTGGTAAACCACCTCCTCTTGCAGGTTTCCTAGAATCCACTAAAATAATCGGGGCAGGGCTGCCTCTGGTGGTTCATCTATCCCCCTTGGGGTCAAGTCTTTTCTTTGGTGACATCAATTCTGTGGAACCATACAACCTTAGACTTTTCATCTGCACTGATCATTAAGAAGGCTTTAAATGCCTATCCCTTTCAGCTAGTCTGCTGAGTTTAGGTTTTTATTTTAAACGTTTTAAATCTGTCCCCAATTATAATTTATTTCTACTAGTATGCCTTACATATTTATATGTTTTAAATTATAAACAGATTTGGGTGGTGATGTTATATTTGATGATGGGCACTTGAAAACTCAAACTAATTAAAAAAAAAATGAACACATTAGGCTGAGCCAGAGAAATACCAGCCTGGAAGGTATGTTTTGGCCTGAACATGACTTTTGCTGAAAGAAATGTTATTGAAAGTGGGAAACGAAGTGTGTCTGTCATTCTAACAACTCAGGTCAAACAAGCTATTAGTCTCGAGCATCTCTAGCCACATTTTAGGCACAGTTAGTGCTATTGTAAAAAAAACAACAACACCTGATTACAAAAATGCTGCTAAACTAGTCTAGAAGTTTTTAAACAGAAACAAAAGGAAGACTCATAGCAATTTCCTCTGATTTGCTGTGCATGCTGCCCTCTCCTGTGTGTGTGTGTGTGTGTGTGTGTGTGTGTGTGTGTGTTGTTGTTTTTTCCTTTTCATTCCACAAATAGCCATAGAAGGTTGTGGCAATTCAGGGAGCTGAACACTCTTTGACTTTTATGTTTTGAATTTTCCTATCAGGGAGCTGATTGACTCTTAGTGTTTTCTTGCCAGCAGAAGGAAAGATGATTGAAGGCTGGTTTGAAATTCACTTGTGAAGGATCAGTCTGGGTGGCAACAGGAGAACTGCCAAGGGGAAATACTCCAAGAAATCAGAAAGACTAAAGATTTGATATGTGCTTTGGTTGAGTTTATTTCATTTCATTTCTACTCAATTGACATCCTTATGTGCATTTTTCTTCAAATGAAGTCCTGTTTTGTTCTCACCTGCCATGGACCCATTTTGTGATGAGTCACCTAGAAGAACTGTCTTATTTTTACTCTCTTATTTTTATTAGCTTCAGAGGGATGTAAAGACATGTAGTTTGCCTAAGGAGGCATCACTCAGTAGTAGAATCCCTGATTTGTTTGAAAAATTCCCCAAGTCTCCATTTTAAAAGAATCCTGCAAGTAAATGATGAACAAGATTTCTAAGGGAAGCTCTGGGTCATTTTTGCTTAGATGGGTGCATAGAGTTTGATCTACTGAGATAGTGTTTTATGAAACTATAATTATTCTTATCTAGTTGATAATTTGGCGTTTCCAGGATATTTCCCGGACCAAACATAATTTTGTATTTTCCCCCTTACCAGAGGGAGCCCTGTTATGGAGTATTATGAAGTTGTTACCATGGCAACTCCACTGCATTGTATAGTAGAAGCCATTTTACAACAGTGCAGTAGAATCCATTTAAGGCACAACAGACTGTATATTAACAAAACACATACTTGAGTATGTGTAGGGGTGTCTTACCCCCACAATATTTGTTTCTAGAGAGTAAGTCCTCTGTGTACCAAGTTTGGTTGAAATTGCTTGAGGCATTCCAGAGTTATGTTGGAACGTGTGTGTGTGTGTGTGTGTGTGTGTGTGTGTGTGTGTGTAGACTGATGTGGAAAAATGTGCAATTTACTGTCTCAAGAACTTAAAAATCTATGTAGGATGTTTCAGAACTTTGCTTTTTGTACATTCTGATAACTGATCTCACTCACTAGATATTTCATCAAAGAATAGATTGGAAATAAATTCACTGTATGTCAGGTTTTCTATTTTCTATTCAAGTCCTAATTTTGTTCTCCCATCAAACCATGTTAAAATATAGGTTTTGAGATACAATATGTTTAGGTGTATGCCCAATGCGTATCACATGCTTTTGTGTACAATGAGGTTATTATGACTTTTTGAACTGTTTTCTGTTTTTCTTTTACCAACTCCATTTCCCCTTTTGCACTAATCAATAACTTCAAAGGTCTAAGACATGTAAAACCTCCCTCCTCTCCTGACTTCTGCCTGTTCTTATGTTGCCTTTCTCTCAAGAAGAGTTATACTAGCCTGGGGAAGAGGAACTGTTGTGCCTATATATCACTAAAAGTAGCATTGGAAGAGACCCAAATTAACCTTTCCATCATTGCTTTAAATTGGTTCCTTCCAGGTGCAATTGGACTACAACTCACATCTGCCTTAATCAGCATGGCCAATGGCCAATGCTGACTGGCTGAGTAAGAGTCAATCCAAGGACATTTGCCGCAGCTATTTGTCCTGCTTATTTCATTTTTGGTCTGTCTCATGCTTATTACCTCCCACTTCACCATCTTGACCTTGTCTAATTGTCAAGCATTATTTCTTAAATCTAAGTTTGAGCTGCTTAATCCTTGAAGGTTACAGCTAAAAAATCTTTTTGAGATCCTATCATATGATAAGCCATTTTTAGACTCTGCACAGTTTCTCTGAGCAAAAATGAAAATTCCAGGCATTCTTGGATTAAATAGTTATGGGAGAGAAAAGTTAAGTCCTATTCTGGCTTTCTAAGTAGCTCTTTGCCCTCTTCTCTGTCCTTTCCTCATGACAGCTGATCATATCCCCCTCTTCCCTGATGTCTAACACGTCTTGCAACACAATCAATATATTTCATGGTGTGTTTACTTCAGACAATGTTCAGTTATTAGTGTGAAAAAGGAGAAAAGACCTGTTAATCTAAAACACTCTTATGTCTAACACCAGACCATCAGTGCTAGAACCTTATTTTTATTTCCTTTGTTTGTGTCTGCTCTGTCCTTCCTTTGGAAGAGTTATAGCCGTTTCGTGGTTCCCTGTGTTATTTTCTTCTCCTCTAAGCATTAATTCCATGTTTGAAACATCATTTGTCTCAAAACAAATATCAGTGACTGGCTTTCACCATGATTGCCTGTTAGACATAAACCATGGATACAAAAAGCTTTTGTGTGTGCATGTGTAAAGAACTGAATGGACAGATATGTGCTACAAGAGCTTATCAGATACTGACTTGAAAATCAAAGGAAAAAAAAGTAAGTTGCAAAAGAACAAAGAAACAGGAGAGGTTGGCTCTATACTAAGATTCAGCCTACCCTTTCCCAGCACCCAATGCTGTTAACAAATAGGGATACAAATGCAACCCAAAAGGATCTTTCAGAATTAGCGGTTCCCAAATTTTGCTGTGCAATTCTTTAACCAGTAAAAATTATTTTACTTAAAAAAGTATGCAGTCATAGTAATGGAAGGCCAAATATGTTTATTATATGGCCCTAAGGATAGCAATATTTTAAAACAGTAAATCTATCTTTTATACATGGTGATGATACGTTTGTAGAATAACAAGGAAAAAATTTTTAAAGGCCAAATAATTTTCTAGAATACTATTCATAGGTTAATTGGAAAGACTTATTCATGGAACATCAGGGGGATAAACAGAAAAAAATATATCTGCAAAACCACGGCATTAAATCCAGCGTAGCAGAAATGAGCAACATTTATTTGCAGTGAAAAGCTCTTTGCCAGAAATATTTTAATTCTGTACCAAAGGTCTACTCCTAAAAAATGGTGTAAACATAATATGTCTGAATGGCATTTGGCCATAGCTTTTGATCCTGCAACTGTTGTACCCACAAGTATCATGAATCTTGATGTGACTGAAATATTTAAGCAAGGCTCTAATATGTCCTTTTCTTCTAAAAAAAAGTTAATCTGTTCAGCAATGCTAGTGGTAAGTGGGAATGTCAAAGTGGCATATGGCATTGCAATGCCAGCCCTGTCCTTTTGCTCCCCTGTGGTTGTCACAACATCTGTTGACGTAAGGATATAGAATAGGTCCTAAAGACTTAAGGGAAGAGGGTTTTCTTTGACTAATGTGCCCCTGACCATCTCCATTTGCCTGCTGGTCTTGAAAACTCCTCAATGCTCTGGTGCCAAATTTTGAGAGGAATAAGGAAGAAAGTAAAAGAAAAAAAAAAGAAATTATTAAAAACATTTTATTAATAGGTTTAAAGAGTTTCCCTTTGAGTAAAATTGAATTTATTAGATCATGGAACCTCATTTAATTTCACCTAGTGAGAAAATAACTTTATTCAAGTTTTGCATGCCATTTTGTTGATAATGGAATAGAAATGGTTTTTCATTTCTTTCTTTCTCTAGATTTTTTTTTTTTTGGTTTAATTTCCTGGTAGTGTCTTTTTCAAATACTAACCCAGTTCAGCCCCATTTAGCTTCTGAGCCCCAAGAAGCTGGGCAGATACAATCACTTGCTGAGATCGTTATGAAAGGCATTTTTTTAAAAAGCCCCAAATGGAATACTAAGCATTGAGATGCAGGGTGAGGCAGTCAGTCATTTCTATAAAAAGAGCTGTTCCAGGGTGTAAATACCTGTCAATATTTCATTGCACCTCCTCCTTGATAATCTAATTTGGAGGGCAGAGTATAATCCTCAGCGGACCTCAAATGCAAGGTGCAGGTCGTTGCTGTTCAGTTTCCCCAATCAAATTTAGATTTTATTTTTGCTTTAAAAAGACAGACTCAGAAGTTGTTTAGTCATGATCCAGCAATTTAGTCATTATTAATTTTATCTGAGAGCTCTTAAGTATACTCGTCTCATGAGGAGGTTTACATCCTATTTCTTAATCAGAAATGCGTACCGCAGTATAATTTTTTAAAATATCTATATCTATGTATCTCCGTCTTTGTCTTTATCCCCATCTCTCATTTTATCATCTCTTTCAAAACTGGACACATTGATTTAAACAATTTATAATGAGGTAATATGAAAAGATTCAGAAGCAAATTGATTGATTGATTATATGCCATCAAATCCTTGTTGATTTTTTAGAGACCATATAAATAGATTTCCTCTATGACAATCTCTCCCTAATCTGGTCCTTTAGTTTCTTCAATGATAGATTCATTGAAACTGTAAATGAGTCCATCTATAACACTCCAACCTGGGCTTATGATAATAACAGTCTCTGTGTATATTTGTGTAGGTATGCTAGCATAACTCCATTGAGCCTGGCATCTCATTTACAGAAAACATATTTTACTGTATAGGGGTTATCTTAAAATACACAAATAAATTCATATTAGAATGGATTTTAAATTTGTGAGGCCTAATCTTACATTTAAAAATCAGTTTGGTGTAGCGGTTCAAAGCATCATGTTAAAATTGGAAGAACATGAATTCTAGTCCTGCCTTAAGTACAGAAGCCAGGTGACCTTGGGCCACTCTCTCAGAAGGAGGCAATGGCAGACCACGTCTGAAACCCTTACCAAGAAAACTGCAAGGACCTAGTCCAGGGGATCTCAAGGAGTTAAGACTGAGCCAAAGGTACTCAAGAGATACTCCATCTGAACAGAAGCATTGAAGCAGAAAAAGATTGCATTTTGTTGGAACAAGCAGGAAAGCATTTTTTTTACCTTTCAGCAACAAAAATGGAGACTAAAGTTTACACCAAAGGCTAAAGAATTCATTTCAAAGTATAGGGCAGACTTGGATGAAGACTCAGAGAGACACAGAGAAGGATGCATATGAACAATAAAAACTTGAAAATACTGAAGAACAGATTGTGGAGATGGGAGCCAAAGAATTTGCAGGCTGTTTGACTAATTATGGACTATACATTTATAATATGGAATACAAATGGAGCCAATGCTACTCAAGTAAAGAAAAAAAAAGTTATTTCATTGTCTGAGAAAATTAAATCAGGATGTAATATGCCTATAAGAGACACACATATTAAAAAAATGTAAAATATCTTACTTATGTATGGCTTTTTTTATAAAATCAGGGTAGAGTAAAACATTAAATACTGTAATTAACAGTGAATAAATGAATGAATAAAAAAATAAATGAATATACACATTTATTTCATCAAATTCTACCTATTCATCCATTTATCCATCTATCCATCCATCCATCCATCCATCCATCCATCCATCCATCCATCTATCATCTATCTATCTATCTATCTATCTATCTATCTATCTATCTATCTATCTATCTATCATCTATCTATCTATCTATTTAAAATATATGGAGGGCAAACTACAGATTGCAGTAGGCTCCTTCCTAGTGAAGCAAATGTAGAATTAGAGTCTTTTTCAAAGAACCGAAGAATGGAAATAAGCAACATTTTACAAGAACAGATGTGGATAAGATGCCTCCTCAGTGATGCTAATTTAAGTTGAAATGCCTCTGCCACTGTTACTCTTTTAAAAAAGGATTTCTAAATGAGTGAGAATAACACCAATGTTCAAATGGCCTTTTTCCTTTTGCTCCAGATGATTCCTATCAACAGCTTTGCCATGCACCCAAATAAATAAAATGAAATGGTGTTCTCCTTTGCATAAGTCGGCCTTTCAGCGTCCTTGCTTAATTCATCTTTGAAAGCAACATCAGCAAAGCAACAGTTTTAAAGAACTCATTAAGGTCCTAGCCTTTATGTCATCTAAAGGTTAATGATGCACTTCCCCAGCTCTTGTGAGGAAAGGGTTTTATGAATGCCTTATTTAAAGCTGCAAAAATACCCTTCTTGGAAGGAAGTGCATATTTATGTGCATTAAAAAAAATACACATATAACATTTCCTCCACCCCCACCCCCGTCCCATTCCCGAGAAACAGCCTGAACTGTCAGTTTGTCTAACCTTTCTTTGCCTGTCACTGCATTCTCATGATTAAATGTGACGATTATAATCATTAATGATGTTCTCTGTGGGTGGAATTTTGATGTGTGGAAAATAATTCTGTTTATATTGCAAAGTCAAAACCATCCCTTCCAGCTCAACACCTGGAGGTCTCTAGGTTAGCTACTAAAGGCTAGTTATATTTGTGTCACCGGATTTTAATATTAAATCCTGTAGCAATGGGAAAGAGGAAGGTATTTCACTCTACACTTTAATCTCTGCCATTCCTTTTAACTACAATAATCTGTTAGACGTAAGTGAACTTGATTTGACCTAGACATGAACTTCTAAAAAGAGAGTTGGAGAGAAAGAGCAAAAGAACATGAGCGCGCAAGAGAGTTCTTGTTTAATACACAGAGAATATTTGTGCAAATTTTCCGTTGTTAAGTTGTTTTTGCCTGGAGCCTTGTAAGAATACATTAAATCTTCTTTGTCTTTGAAATCTTGTCAGACCCGTTTGCAATACTCTATTGATGGGTTTGCAGAATTCAGTATGGCTTCAAAGTTCTTTTTGTGGGGTTTGAAACCGGAAAAAAAAATTGGAATGAAACGTAATGTTTCAGATAATTTGAAAATTGTGTATTACAAGAAATTTCCTCAACAATGCCATTTTAGTTCAAAGGCTTGTATTTCAAAACTGCAACTTTTCGTTTATGTTCTCCATGCATGTTCACATAAAACTAACTTGGCATATAGCTGGTGTGTGTGTTAAAACGTAATAACAATTATTAATAGAACAGTATTAAACAATGCAACTTATGTAGTGAATTCCATAGATGTAATACTTAAGATTTAAAATAGTATGCCTAAATATCTTGCATATTATATGTTTTCATTTTCGAACAAATTAAATAAAATACTGAAATTCATTTATGTGTTTGGAGCAATGTATGCTTTGAAATCTACTACATTTATCATGGAATGATTCATCCAAGATAATGGAAGGAATGCTTTACTCTCTTGAACATCTGTGTCTCAAAATATGGGTGTGTTTGTTTGAGTGTGTGCTTGTGTGTCTGTGTTTGTATGAATGCAAAAGATTCAGTGACACTATCTACTCACTTTAATACAGACACAAAAACTGAATGGGTAGCATCATGGGATCTTCTCCACTCACACACATAGACACATCCAAACCGAAATGCACAAACACCTATATTTTGCTGGGGAATAAAGAGAAGCAACCAAATGAGTCAGGAAAAAAAATATTAGCTGCTTTTATTATTCAAAATGAAATGCTTTATATGTGTTTTCATGCATTGCAAAGCAACTCTTTCAAAGCATTTCCTCAGTGATAGCAATATTAATAGTAGTTGTATCAACATAATCTTTATTTTTATTTTATTATTATCATCACCATTTTTTTATTATTATTATTATTATTATTATTATTATTATTATTATTATTATTATTATTATTATTATTATTATTATTATTATTATTATTATTATTATTATTATACGATTGTATCACAGCGGCCAGTTGATTCGCCGGATTTGGCATTGATTACTAGTCGGGTCCCACCCAGGGGCCTAGGACGTCGTAATGTATTTTCGTAATATACGTGCAGATCCAAGCAGTGCAGCTTTTTGCATTTGACTGATGGTGATTTTGTCAAGTTTTAACTGTTTTAAATGTAATTCTAGTGCTTTTGGAATAGCACCCAGTATGCCGATTACCACTGGAATTACCACTGCTGGTTTGTGCCATAATCGTTGGATTTCAATTTTTAAGTCCTGGTATTTCGCGACTTTTTCATGTTCCTTCTCCTCAACCCTGCTATCACCTGGTATTGCGATGTCTATGATTGTAACCTTCTTTTTCTCAACCAGTGTGATGTCTGGTGTGTTATGCGCTAGTATTTTGTCTGTTTGTATACGAAAATCCCACAGGATCTTGACCATCTGATTTTCGGTGACTTTTTCAGGCTTATGTTCCCACCAGTTTGTTGTTGTTTTAATATTATAATTTTTGCACAAATTCCAGTGGATCATTTGTGCTACTGAATTGTGCCGCAATTTATAATCAGTCTGCGCGATTTTTTTACAGCAGCTGAGTATGTGGTCAACAGTTTCATCAACTTCTTTGCAGAGTCTGCATTTGGCATCATCAGAGGATTTTTCGATTTTGGCCTTAATGGCATTTGTTCGGATAGCTTGTTCTTGCGCAGCCAGGATTAGTGACTCTGTTTCTTTCTTTAATGTACCTGTTGTTAACCATAACCAAGTTTTTTCACTGTCCACTTTATCTTTTATTTTTTCCAGAAATTGACCATGTAATGCTTTGTTCTGTTGTTGTTGTTGTTGTTGTTGTTGTTATTGTTATTGTTATTGTTATTGTTATTATTATTATTATTATTGTTGTTGTTGTTGTTGTTATTATTATTGCTGCTATTATTGCTGCTATTATTATTATTATTATTATTATTATTATTATTATTATTATTATTATTATTATATACCCTGCCTTTATATCACATGGTACTCTAGTGAAGAAAGTATAACAACATCTTGTGGTAGAAATGGCAACATTTTTCTAAATGCCATAACAGATTAGATAATGAAACTATCACATTATATAAACAATGATGTTAATGTAACCTAAACATCAATATAAGAAACCTGCAGTACAGTTGGTATGTTCAATGCTCTTTTTATCTGTAAAGTTCTTGTACTTTTAATTTGCAAATAGAGGGCCTGACTGTCAGAACTGAGCCTCAACCCTTACAACTTTTAAGATGTGTGGACTTCAACTCCCAGAATTCCCCAGCCAGCATACTTAGTGTAGACATTGCTACTGTATTATGGCTTCATCTTTCCCCTCCACTGCAATTAAAGATCTGTTCGCAGAGAAAAAAAAATTGTGGAAACAATTTTATACGGCTTCCCCTTTGATAAATGGATGTCATTTAAAATAAACTGTAGAATATCTGAGCAATTAACTATACAGTTTTTCTTACACTGTAACACCTGAAAAAAAAGAAGTTCAGCATGTGAAAGGTAACGTTAATTACTCTAGTTTTTCTTATTCAAAACTAAAATTTGGGAGACTGTTCATCAAAGAATAGATATCAATATTTCTTTCTTTCTGTCAAGTGCTACCTTCAGTTTTCCAGTATTTTGCAACCCAAATCTGGTGGTCCTACAAAATAATAACAATTTAGAATGACACTAGGGAGATTTTGCCTGTGGCTAAGGAAAAATCCCAGGGTTTAATGTGCGTAGGATTTTTTTCCCCTATGTGGATTGAACTTTGAGAAAAGCGACTAGGACCAAATCATTGTAACAACTGGGAGTGTAAAGTTAAATCCTGACCTCTCCATGGATTAGATGTCTGGGATTAATTTTTAAGTAGGAAAGACATAGTTGCCTTTTAAAGACTGCATCAATGTGAAGCTGTCTTGTAAGGCTCAGTTAATGCTCTTGGGACAAAAAGCACAAATCCAAATTTGTGCTTTTGTCCATTTCATTTCTTCATGGAAAATGTGTTTAGATGTATTTAGTATCTTAATAATGACTCCTTTTCAATCTATTATTCAAGCAATAGCTAAAATGAAATGAAATAATAAAATAAAATAAAAAACAAAACAAAACAAAATAAGATAAAAAGAATGTGATGGAAAGAATTGTCATAAAACATAAAAGACTTTTAGTATAGTTTTTCTTTTTCTTCCTTCTAATTCTTCACCACATATTCAGTCCTTCATATATTTTATTCAGTATGAAAGGACAGATTGGGAAGTGCAACTGGGGATACAACCTCTCAATGTACAAATTAACAGGTCTGCCTCTATTATTTTAATTAATTTAACTCATTATTTAATCTCTCTGCACATTTTTTGAAAACTTTTAATTTCGAGCCTTAAACAAAATTCCATGGCAGATTAGAACATTGCTATGTAATATATACAATATATTGTTTCACATTGATGAACCAACCAACCAATTTAAAAAAGCTCCAAAATAAGTTTTTGTGTTCCTGTTTGTAAGAATGATGGGACTCACAAGATGTAGAACAAAAAAGGATGCAGACCACTTATCTCCAAACATTCTTTTTAAAGACATGATTTATAAACAAGTATTCAAAGACAAACAATGTACAGGCTGTGATCAAGTCTTCTTAAAAGTGGTCCTGTAGCCAACTACAGATCTTATTCTAGTGACTGTATTGATTTAATAAATATGATTGCAAAGACCTGTTCCATTTTTTATACGTTCACTTTGTAGAATATGCAAAAACTGCAGTTCAGTATTAAAGTCAACAAATACATATTAGCAGTTATCTGTGAAGTTCAATCTTGAGGTATGATTGCTAGAAATAATATATTTAATGAAATCAATGATACAGTTTAAATTTCATTAGGTGTCCTCTAAGTATGATAACTTGACTCACAGCCAAAATTAGTTAATTTTCTATATTCCCTATTTTAATGTTTAAGGCAGCATATATGCTATAATTTCAAATGGATATTGGAGGTAAAATCACATACATGAATAAATATTCCTCCTCCCAAAAGTCATTTAATTTGGGGTCTATTTAAAAAGTCTTAACAGATGAAATAAATGATTAGAATGTTACAGAATAATTGTAACAGACCAGATGGCTAAGAAAAATTGATAAGCTTTTTTTTTTAAAGGAACAAGAGAAGCATCCAATGGAAAGGCCAAAAATCAAAATGGCAACTCCAACTGTGTGTCAAAAGCCCATTTCCTCTTTATCTGTCTATTACAGGATGTTTGATCACACCTGCCAGGTAGATGTTGTATCCCACCCCTAAAAAGATGACCCTGGGAACAAGAATATTCAGACAATGTAAACTGATTTCCATTATATGCATAATAAAAAAGAGAAAAAAAGAAAGAAAAAACCTAATTCAAATAAATAAAAATTAGAAGCTTGCTTTAAAGAAGCATGGAACAATGAAGCAAATGCAATCAAGTATTTCTTTAAAAGTTGGATTGCAAGAAATCATTGCACTGTTTTTTCATTTCCATTAAAAAATGCACTTGCTCTATATTCTGGGCAGGCAATTGCAGTTTCCCTCCTGTGTTTTTCTATTTCCTACCCAAAACATTTTGTAGCTTTTTATTTGACTACATTTGGGGAAAGCTACTCCTTAGATGATTTTTTATTTGTAACCACCATCTCAGCATGAATTCACCACTGAAGAATTTGTTAACATATTCCACTTCTCCACAATTTTAAGGCAATTTAAAGCTTAAAAACATATCTACAATAAATAAACCGAAAACATTACAACCAACACTTCATAATCACATTTCAGCCAATTTCCTCTTCAACAAAGTTCAGGACTCCTCTAACTCCTGAAACGTTTCAAACCATCAAATCTGCTTTTTGGTATTTGGAGGCAACTACAAGGAATTTCAACTCAAAGGAGCAGTTCTTTAAAAAGATGCACACAACTATCACAATAAATATCTGGCCGCTAAAAATGTCAAATAAGTTGAGGAGGAATCTTTGGGAATCAAAGCCCTGTATTTGATTTGCAGAAACAACATTATAGAGCATTGCATCCCAGAATAACTAGACAAGCATGCCATCACTCTGCTAAACAACTAATTCCCACAACACTGTCAAACTATTTACTAAGACTGTATTACTATTCTTCTTCTCATCCTTCCTATTACCTATCTCCTCCTACTTATGACTATAACCTTGTTGATTGTATCTTTGCAATTTATATTGTTTTATTTAGTTTCCTAGTATGATTGGATTGCTTATGTAGTGTCCTGCAATATCACTGTTTTATCTTATGATTCTTGATGAATGTATTTTTATGTACACTGAGAGCTTATGCACCAAAGACAAATTTCTTGTGTGTCAAATCACACGGCCAGTAAAGAATTCTATTCTATTCTATTCTATTCTATTCTATTCTATTCTATTCTATTCTATTCTATTCTCATCAAAACGATAGAAGCAGCATCTTGCTGTAGCAATGCCCTTTCTTGTGGGTGTGCGATGTTGTGACCCACATAAAAAACTCATACTTTAATGGCACAACACTGCTTTTATCCTATTCCTTAACTTGCTTTTGTTTAATTCATCAAAGCAGAGGCACGTCAAGTGATTATTAAGCAAGAAACAATAATGCTGAAAGAGAGCAAAATGGCAAGCTGCAAAAAAAACAAAAAAAACAAACAAAAAAAAACCACCCCCAAACCTTGTAGTCAAATACAGAAGGGAAATGATCTCTGGGAGGTTAAAAGGTGGTTTACCTTTTGCATTGCATTCGTGGCTTGGATCTATCAGAGTGGAAGGATGGCAGGCACTCACTATGAAAAATTAAAGCGATCCATATAAATAATGACTGTTGAAATTGAAATAGGAAAGGCCTATACCAAGTGGGGTCGTTTTTAATATACCAAATGAATTGGGGCATGGTTTCCGACAGCATTTCGATGCTGGAGAAGGCAGATGTGATTTATTTATTTATTTATTGTTTAAATCCCTGCTCTCAATTTTGCCTGAAGTCTCAACAATCCATCGAAGCTGAAATAACATGAAAATGACTATATGAGCTATCTTGGTAATGGCATTTGGGGCCCAATTCAGCTTGCATAAAACATTCTTAACCAGCCACGCTGGAGGAGAAGAACTTTCGCCAAGCATTTGCACACGTCTTGCTGTTCAAGGATGTGGTACAAATCTAAATCGGACATCTTATGTAAACATTCTTTGTATGGAATGTAGGATTTTTTATTTCATAAAACCATTGATGTGTGAGATCTTTTCAGCACTCCGTAATCAGATACACTACCTTTCTGCAGCAAGGATCATTCTGTTTTTTTCTTCTCAATCTGCATCCTGATGCCAAGATTTATTGCTGAAAGAGAAATAAATAACAATAGATTTTTAGGCAGGAGAATTATATTGTATTCTATGTGGCTTCTTCCCTTGTGGCATTTTGTCTTGAAACACCTGCATTCAATGTAGTTTACATTATATATTACATTAAATGTTTTGCATGCATGTTTACGCAAATTCTCAGGATGGAAATAAATGCTGAATGTTTTTTTTTAATTTTAGATGGTCCTTAAGTACAACAAATTGTGATTTAGAAATGGACAATATTTGGCAAATTTTGAGCAGATGTATCTTTTGATCAATGTATCTTTTTTTATTAGAGTCATTGTGCAAATATATTTGCTATGAAATCTAGGTAATTTCTGGATGCACTATTTTTATTACTGAGCAGAAGGATTGAAATATATAATCCTAAATGTTTTAGGAAGAATACGTTTTGATGGTTGGTTGATTGATGGCTAAATATGTAGATATATTCATATGAAGTTGCTTCCCCCCCCCCTTCTGATGCCACTAACACTAAAATTATTACTTAGAGTTACGAAGCTAAGGCTGAAATAAGGTCCAATTGAGTCAAAATGGAACAATTGTTGTGGTTGTATTCAACTTTGTAAGATTAGCAATTAAAATCTCAGTAAGTGACTTGAATTGCTTGTCAAGCGATAGGGTGAGGAGGGAAATAAGTGGTTCCAACGCAATTGGGAACAAAGCTGAGTCCAGGACATTTATCCATTCAGTTGATAAAAATATTTTTGACCCACTGCCCTTTATCATTCTAAGGTCAATGTGACTTATACCAATACCATTATTTTATGATCAGAAAGATTGTGTTTGACATCCTGGTACTGTCAGTTGGAAGTAACTGACAGAAGAGGAGGATATCAGATGTGTGTTCTGGCAGGCGTAAAGTATAGCAAACAGATGCTGTGTGAGAAGAGAGCGCGTTTTGAGAACAAGCTTTAAAAACATAATAATGTGGAATAAGAAATGAGCACATTGCAAAAGAAAGTTCAAGGAAAGTGGGAGTAAGAAAACTAACCTATATGAGAGCTATAATTTTATATGGTAAGTAAAATTGATATGACTCAATTCAATAGAGCATTGGTAAGATTCTAAATAGAGAACAGAATGGGGTATCTCAAATACCCATCCTTAACTGTCACCCATCTTTCTTTGAAGGTCCTTTTTATGACATGCTGTACTTTGTTACTACATGGGTGATGATGAGAGGTTGTTGGCTAGGTTTGCTGAAGCTCTTGTTATAACTCATCTCTGGGTCATTGCATCCTGACACATATTTTCTGCCTTACAATCACAAAGTGAGAAAGGCTATTGTGTCATGGGTGCCCTTGTGCGGAGCAAACCAAAGAGATTGTAAAATGAATGTGGTACCTTCGCACTCAATATTCACGTGTTGCAAATTTGCAAGGGCAAATGTACCGTATTGACACAGGATCTGCAAATACTAAGTAAGACTATTTTTTATAGGTAGAGGACAGTACTATGCATCAAATGAAACAGGAAGCAGGCAGCACCCTTCGAAAGCAGGAAGTGCACCACAACAAATACTGTATCTATTAGTTTTCATTTTTGAAAAATAAAATGCAAGGCTACTGCTAATGTTAGGGGACTAGACGTTTTTAGTTAACTGCTCCAGGTCTAGTTCTATATCCCTCACTTCACATGTGTTTCCTTCTGCACTTAAAATATTTTCTGATTACCTAATGCTAGGTATAAGTTGTGATTATTAATTAGATTCTAATGGGAAAACAGAGGAATTATGTCCATATATAATCAAGAAGCCAATGCCTTCCTTCAGTAAGTAAGTATGTTTTTTTTCTTTATTGACTGGAAGGAGAGATGACAAGGCCTATGACACAATATGGTATCAGACATTTAGTCATGATTAGTGATAACTTAGCATTTAGTACATTTTCCTTCCTTGAGCTGCTCTGTAAGTCTTGGAAGTTTGGAGGCTAATTTATTAGATATCCAGTTCAGAACATCACTTATCTCATTTTCTTGATTTTCTTATTGTGGATATTTATTGTATAGAATGCACTCAAACAGCTTTTACTCAATTGTGGTTTTAAATAACAACAATGCAAGGTGAGGGGGATTGAAAGGTAGTTGGGGGCACATAAGGACATAACATACAATACTTAAGAAATGGTACTGTTTCCTGGCTGACAGCTAGGAAAGCAATGGGCTTGATTGCCATCAATCCATCAGAATAAAGCTGGAAGGACCTTGGAGGTCTTCAAGTCCAGCCCCCTGCTCAAGCAGGAGACCCTATGCCCAAAAATACCAGCTAGATTCTCACTTAAACCTTGAATCCCCTTCTTCCCTGCAAATCTGTGATTCTGCAAAGAGCCAAGAAACAGGATTGTAGAGTCTTTTAAGTCTCCAATTCTATGTTAAACATACAAAGATGGTTTTAAAAAAAAATCTGCTTCTTAAATAATTCCTACACATTTAGCTGAGATTTTGGTTTTTGATGGTTTCATCACTGAATCCATCACATTATTTTCTTCACAGAGGCAGAATCACTTGGTATCCTATATCCCATCTTTATTCTGCTTCCCTTAAGGGTATAAAAAGGTTAAATCTGATGCGTCCTTTGGGACTGTCCACTCTAATCACTCACAGTATTGTTTCTTTTTGGTATTGAGCAGTGTTTTTTAACTTCAGCCATTGAAGTGTGGACTTCAGTTCCTGGATATTGAATCCATACATCTTAAAATGGCTGATTCAAAGCTTATTCTTTGAGAAATACTGATAAAGAGAAACAAATTATGGAAATATTTCCTTGTCATATCTTTTCTCCCATATTTTTACTGCCTGACTTTTATCATGTTTTGTCAGTTATTTTTTATGCTTCCTAATGTTTAGTAAATCACCATAAACCTATATTTTGCAGCTTCTCTTCTGCCTAACTTTTATTCTGCTTTTGCCAGTTATTTTTGTATGCTTCATGGTGTTTAGTAAATCGCCATAAAGCTTCATTTTAGTAGCTGAACTGAGAGGTGCATGTTTGTTTTCATCTGGATATAGCGATTGATTGGATGCTTGGTGAGTGGAAACTAAATTCTAAATCACCTGGAATAATACCGGACAACAATGATTTTGCTTCCTGGTCAGTTTTAGATGTATCTTATAGATTTTTGGCTACTAATAATGAAAATAGCCTGTAATTTAACCCGTCATATACCATGTTATAAACATTTTCTGTTTTTACACAATGGCAAAGTACACTCTTCACTACCTGTTCGCCATGATACACACATAAAAGAAACATATGAAAATATGGAAGTGTTGTTGAAGCACATCCAGTACATCAAAAACAACTGGAATGTTTGTGGAGATCGAAAAGCAGTGGCTCTGGATTTCTCCTCCAAGATGACTGCTGAACAGTAGGAACTTTTTCCTGCCGATGATCTGCTGATTTTGCTGCCAAAGCTTATTCTTTGGCAGTGGTGCTCTCTGGTTTCGAATCGGAACATTTAGAAATGACCCAAGTTGACTTTCAGACAACCATGGAGCCACCCAGGAAAAGGAATATTGAAGATTACATTTCCTAGTGGAAGCAACAGAAAGTCAGGTCATCCATCTTTTCCTCTTGGCAGTTTGTTCTTTTAAGAATGTCTGGGTTTTAACTAAACTTTTTTGAAGCTTTTGTCTCAGTCTGCTCTTTATCTTTAAAAGTTGATCAACTGATTTAATGCTGATTCATTTTAACCCCCGATGGAATTTATCTGTTTTATTCCTCTTTGTTTTATAGTGTCGTTTTGAATAGTTTTGGCTTTTCCACAAGGAAATCATAGCATGTTCCTGGATAGTAAAAGTGTTTTCACTTGATTTACATCAAATTGGATTCTCACCACAGGGATTTTGCATTTTATTAATTGGCAAAAACTTATTTGTCTTTAATTTGTCTTTTAATTTTGGATTGAAATATTCATAAAATATGTTTCCTGCTTCTTTATGCTTTTACTCTGAGGAACATTATTTCAATGCTCTCTGTTTCCTGTGTTCTCTTATCTATCGTTGCTAAGTTACACAAAGCAATAATATATCAGGTTATAGACAAGCAAATGTTGCTGGAATTGGAAAAACATGCTAACATTCAATCCGTATTTAAAAGTTTTTTTAAAAAAAAGTTTGATGAAATGATAATGGTTGCAAAAAAATATTTAGATGTAACTAATTGCAGATAAATCAGATTCACAAAAGGAATTTGATTTGAAATTAGAAGATTTGTGTAATTTTCCAAAAGTTTTTATCACATGGTATTTCAACTTCAATGTCTTTTAGTTAAAGATAAGTAAGATAATGAACAAAATAAAATTTAAGAGAGGGTTAAAACATTGGAAAAAACTAACAAACATCTAAAAAATGAGATCCAGTAGACTGCTCATATTAAATTATAATTATAGCTTTGCATTTTGTAACTTTCCTTTCAATGCCATCGTCTTCATCATCATCAACATCATCATCAACATCATCTCATGGGAATTTGCCCTATAAAGTCAGGTAGAAGAGTCATAGAAATGTTGATGATGTCATTATATTGTTCAACCTGAGCCAGCTACCCATTTTGGGGGTGCAATTAAGAGACTGTTCACTCTTTCTTCAGCTTGCCTTTAAGTGACATTTTGATATCTGTTCAGTTCTGTGTAATAAAGTGCATTGCACCCAATAAAGACCTTACACACACAACATTTGTTTTCCTGATTAGCAGAGAAATTGGCATATGTGTGGCTCAGACCAGGCCCAATCACCAAAACAATAGAGTTATTATCAACCTTGCTTTACACCACAAGCCTAATGCAATGTGTCAGGCAGTAATCAGCTCTGTTTCATCGTGCTTTGCGCCATAAAAGCAGATTTGTTTAACTACAGCCTGCATTTCAGCTTGACTGAGAATGAAGAATAACTGACAAAGCTTGGCGGATCTCGTGGGTTAGAGCACAGGCACAGAGTGAATCCATCATTTGCTGAAGAGGTAGAGAAAAACTGACAAGCTCATTCATGCCTCAGAGTCATTTTTGGGCTTATTGAAAACGATAATCTATGCACTTTGGATGAACTTCCCTACTGCTTAATTTAGTACATGTAGCCATTTGAGGAAACTTCTCTGCTTCCTCGCACAAGTGTTGCTCCTCCAAGCAGAAGTCTCTCCAAGCACTTTTTCTCCTACCTCAAATTCTTCTTTTGCCTTTTTGAACTTTATACAAGCATTTCTCCTGCACACGGAGGAGAATATCAGACTTCATGAAATATTTAATGGGTTTCTTTTGGAGTCAAAAAAAGTCTTTGGGGACTCGGTGGCTCAGTGGCTAAGGCGTTGAACTTGTCGATTAGAAAGGTCAGCAGTTTGGCGGTTTGAATCCCTAGTGCCGCGTAACGGAGTGAGCTCCCATTACTTGTCCCAGCTTCTGCCAACCCAACAGTTCAAAAGCATGTAAAAATGCAAGTTGAAAAATAGGGACCACCTTTGGTGGGAAGGTAACAGCATTCTGTGTGCCTTTGGCATGACCACAGAGACATCTTCAGACAGCGTTGGCTCTTCAGCTTTTAAACAGAGATGAGCACCGCCCTCTAGAGTCAGGAACGACTAGCACATATGTACGAGGGGAACTTTTACCTTTTACGAGTCAAAGATCTCTCTCAGCCATAGCATTTCCACAACAATTTGAGATCGAACATGCATTTTCATCATCATCATTGTTTGCCTCCCAACTTGCAAATAAACATCTTGATTTCTTACTTTAAATAGATTAGCAATTTTCTCGTACGTTTAAGTAATTGGGCTTCTGAAAATCACTATGCAGAAATGTTAAACAGAAAGGGCACTTTAAATTATGGTCTAAGGAAGCCTTCCATCAGATTTTTGTGATAGTATTCATACTTCGGTTCTTGTTATTACAAGTGATACTAGGGTGACTTGGAAAGTACTGGAAGATAACATGTATGACGGCACAGTGAAAACTGACAGATTGTATCAAAAATCAGTGTTTGGCCTATGTTTATTATTGTGTCAGAATTCACATAGAGCATAAGGAAACTGTCCATGAATCAAACATGTAGTCAGTTGAAAGTTTATTTCCATAGATTCTTTTCTGAATCTATGTTTGGATAGGAGGATAATAATATTTCCTATTAATGCTTTTTTTGGAACATTTCCCAAGGAAAAAGTAGCAAAAATGCATTGATTTGATTTCTATTGACATCTCTGGATGTGATGGTTTCAAGATAGCTCCCCTCCTCCCCAAATTGTAATTTGATGGGTCACAGATTTGTGGTGGACTATGATGAAATAAAGTCAGAAAAATTGTCGCAAGGCTGAACATCAAGAAGAAATGGAAATGTATTCATTTCTAAAACTAGTATATCTCATTATCCTTTCATTTTTCCTCAATTTTTTTTATCCTTTTATTTTTCTAGGTTTTTTTTGAGTAGATTTCTATTTTGGGCTTCATTTTCAACCATTGTTGTCACTGTTACACATCATATCTAAAATGTATGTGACAAGAGGCCAATAAATAAATTTGGAGAGTCAGAAATATGATGAGGAGTATATAATTGTTTTCTTCCCATTTTGACTTTGTTGTGAAAAGTGATGTTCCAGCATGCTATAATCCAAGTAGAGCTAAGAAAGATGCAAAGGTTAAAAATTCAGATTCAGAAAAGCAATTGCTCCGATTGGTTGAAATAGTGTAAAATGAAGCATTCCATACATCTTGTTACCTTGATTTATTTCTGGTATCAAAGGAGGATAGGTATCTCTTGACTCCTAACATGGGAATACATTTCTACTACTGTTTTCTCATTTATGAATATATGAAGGTAATATGAAATATGAAGGTACAGGTAATCCTTGACTTACAACAGTTCAATTACTGACCATTCAAAGTTAGAATGGTACTGAAAAAGTGACATATGACCATTTTTCCCATTTACAAGCATTTTAGCATTCTCTTGGTCACATGATCAAAATTCATCCGCTTGGCAACTGACTCATATTTGTGACCCCTCCCCCCGGGAGTCATGTGATCACCTTCTGACAAGCAAAATCAATCAGAAAGCCAGATTCACTTAACAACCGTGTTTCTAATTTAACAACTGCAGTGATTCCCTTAGCAACTATGGCAAGAAAGATCCTAAAATGGGACAACATTAGATTAACAACTGTTTTTTTTAGCAGCAGAAATTTTGGGCTCAATTGTGGTCACAAGTCGAGGACTACCTATATTGGTAAAGATTTGCGGATAGAAAACAACAGTTACAGAATATTGTATTTAGAAACTGTAGCAACACTCTTTCTCCCCCAATTCTTTGGTAACCCCTTCCACTTAATTTTCCTGATGAGGAGATCCTGCCAGAAGAAAGCTGAGAGTAAATGCAACATGAAAACAAATCATATATAGTCTATATATTTCTATATTTCTAAATGAGCTGAGTAATGTCCTATTAAGAAATATATTTCTGGAAATGCAAGTGAGCTTACTACACTGAAGTTCATTCAGAAAAGGACTACAGTCCTTATCACAATACTTTTTTCTAAATGTATCTCAGCTGTTGTCATAAACTACAATAAAGTCTGACAATTCCTGTTAAGTCTATCCCCGTTAGGAGACTAGAGTTCAGCAGCGGAATGTAGTAACAAATAAGCCGTTGAATAGTCACTCACAACCACCGAAGGTAAAAGAAAGAATTGCTTTACTTGCTTAACAAAAATAGGATAAATAGACTCCAAACAGACTATAAGCAGTCTTGAAGTATATACAGTCTATTTACACCTCATTGAAGTTACAGTTGCTCAACTCACAATTCACTATGTAGACAGGTAACTTAGTTACAGGCTAGCCAACATCCAATAAATGGTCTTCTCTCCATTACAAAGCTCATACAGTAACAGTCAGGAACAACCAGGAGAATCAGTAGTCATCTGGGACGGAGGGACGTAATAGTTCCTTTCTCCTTTTATGGCTGCTTAAAGCAATTAGCATCCAATTACATCTATCTAGCATTCAAAGTAACAGATACATTTGTTACAATCATGGCTTATATACATTGCCAAGCCAAGACTAGGGTTACATCCCTAACAATTCCCATTTTGCAAATTGTATTGCATCATTTTATTTATTTAGGAGTTTGATTTTTAAAAAAAATTCAGGGAAGATATATGGTTGCCCACCTCACAAACAGTGACTCTGTTGAAAAGTTATGCAGACAGAAATAAATGTACATATTTGTTGGTATTCTTGTTCATTCTTGTTTCTTTTCTTTCTCCTTTCCTGGTTCAATTTTTGGGCAATGTTTTGGCTAAATCCTGTGTAATGATTGGGAATATAACGAAGAGGACTATTTATCTTCAGGTTATGTGGTAATGTCCATCTCCCTTTGCAAAGATTTACAGCAGCTCGAATGGAAACAGCAAGTGACCTCTTGGATATAAAATCCGTCTTTTGATTTCCTGAAAATCACATTTGGGAAAAGTCACATTGAGATTTGAATCCCCTTCCTGTATATAAAGAGGAATCCGAGTACAGACTCAGTTCCTTTGTCCACTGAGAACAAAAAAAAATGGTGGTCAGTTGGAGCTGCTTGCTGTGTTTATCCACAAGGCAAACATTTAGCACTTTCATCAGTTTCCTTTTATCTGCCTGGTCCTGTCGGCAACACTCAGCTCAGCTTTCCATCTGATGAGAGGGCACTTGTGTCATGGAAGAGAATGTGAGCTAATGAAAGTGTAAAGCTTTGGTTCAGCAGAGTAGAAAATTCTCATCTAGTCCACAGATATTGCAATCTGATATGATTGAGTTTTTAGCAGACATGGCTATTATGTGTTTAAAGGGCCGGGATTGATACATTTCTCCTTAATCCTTTAAGCACTGAACATCTGCATTTTTGTCATCATTATCTTTTCTCCTTGAGTGAATCTTTTACTGTAGCTTATGAATGTGGATTTCTCTCCCCCCCCCCAGTTACATATCCATTCCAAGCTTTTTTTCCCCCCTCTACCATGTGGCTGAAATAGTGGAGGGCGGGCTGCAAACATGAGAGATTCAGATTCACTTAACTGGTGAATAAGAGGGAAGGTAACTTGTTAAACAACCATTTGAAGATGAATCAGGGACAGTAGGCACATTGGTGCACTTATGCACGGCCCTTACAGGCCTCTTAGGAATGGGGTGTGGTCGACAGTAGATAGTCTAAGGTTAAAGTGGGGGGGGGGGTTGGGAAAGAAACCACAGAGTCAGGTAGTACATTACAGGCATTGACCACTCTGTTGCTGAACTCGTATTTTCTGCAGTTGAGTTTGGAGCGGTTTACCTTAACTTTGTATCTATTGTGTGCTTATGTATTGTTGTGGTTGAAGCTGAAGTATTCATTGACAGGTAGGACATTGTAGTAGATAATTTTATGTACTACACTTAGGTCAGACCAAAGGCCGCACAGTTCTAAATTGTCTGAGCCCAAAATTTCGAGTCTGGTGGCATAAGATATTCTGTTGCGAGCAAAGGAGTGGAGGACTCTTCTCGTGAAATATCTCTGATATTTGTCTGAATTGCTGACAAGCTGACTTTCTTAACTGTTTCAGAAAAGGATGCAGCTTCGTGAACTTAGATTGTGAATGTGAAGTGTCTGAACAGAGTGGTTCTTTCTAAGGATATAAATGAGAATAATGCTGACAATTGCTGCACTTAGGATCTACAAGTTTTATCTTGAAGTGTCATAAATTCTGTATTTTATCTTCAAGGAAAAGCAGGTATTTGGAAAGAGGTAGCAGCTAAGGGTTTGTTGCAAGTCTTTTGCATTATACACCTGGTATAATCCAGCTGTAACTTTTCTTTGGATTAATTATACTCCTTTGATAATATTTTGAATCCTCACTTCTCATTTTTATTGATGGCTTGAAGAACAAAAGTCATTAATGGACTAAAAAGTAATTTCATTCACATGAATGCATTTGTATAGATATAAGACAACAGTAGAATTACAAGAAAATGAATCAGTGTTATTTTATTTATGGATATGAGCTGTCCCAAACCTAAAGTTGAAGGGCATCCATTCCATCATTAGCTAAAAGTGACTTCACTTCTACATGTTTTGAATCGAATAAAAAATATATGGAGATTTGCAGTAAGAATGGATCTTTAGGAAATGTTAGCGTTTGTAATCTTGGAGGTACCTTGGAGGCTACCTTGGAGGTAGCTTTTTGAGTTTTGCCTAGTGGAAGCTTTATTTAAACTACCATTTGACCAGCACTGTCTGACAGTTTTATATCAAACATATCGAAGCAGCAGTCATAGAACTCAAGCCAACTCTATTACTCCTCAAGAAGAGAAAAATAAAATCTGATGGTTTTGAAAAGTAAACTCTTATTTCTTAGTTGCGATTTTAGCTTGTTCAGAGGTTATTGACAAACTAGGAACTCTTAATCATTTTACACGAGGCCGCTATGCTCAACAACAGGCATCCATAATCCTGGCATAATATTTTTGTGTGAATAATTATAATGGCCGCTGATAGTGTTTCCCTTTATTTCAGTATTATTATTATTATTATTTAATCAAAGTATCCTAGAAAAGTGTAAAAATGTGACCCAGCTTTTTCAAGTGCCTTTATCACCAACACCTACTGCAGTACTGACAAATCCTGTTTGGTGTTCCTTCATGGCACCTAGAAAGCATCAAAGGTCATCCCAATTAATTATGTTATGAAAACCATTCTTTATATTTTTAATCTTTTGTTCTACTGTTGCTAAATGGTTGACCTCTTCTGGTATATCATTAGATGATAACAATTCACATAGATTTTTATTATGTGCTTTCCCTTTTATTTTTTTTTATTTTTTTATGTAAGGGCAAATAAAGTTCACTTCATGCCAATGGCAGTCTGCTTCCTCCTCAGCAAACATGTGGGGGTGCTTTGTCTGGACTTGCATATTGTTCATTTCACCCACATCTGATAACAGCATCTTACATACAAAGAGACGTTTTAGAATGTACTTCACTGGAAGTGAATGGACGCAAATTTAGAAGTTTCATGAATACATTGAGCTAGACGTAAAACCACCTGAGAATTGGGGGAATATTTTGCGATTCACATTTATCATAGCTGACAAAAACATTTTTGACAAAGCCTTCAAGGTTCTAGTGTCTACTTTCATTACAATCACTTAACCCTACCATGATAAATTGAAGGAAACAACAAGAAGGCTAGCAAAACCTGTGATCTAGCAAAGCTTATGTGTGCACAAGAATTGTACAGGCATGCCTCTGGCTTTTGCATTTTTTTTGTAGATCTGCTTTTGTGACTTGAGCATATGACAGCACAGGAGAATTACAGCAGAACGCATTGTGGCGGGATTCACACCTAGTGTTAAGCTGAAGCTGAACATGCAAAACTGTGACTTAGTATGATGTCTGAAGTCTATTATTTATAAGCCAAACCTAATAATTTGTTCAGACAAGTAGTAATTCCCTAGATCAATCTCATAATGCCTGAAGGAATGCTAGTGGAAGACCACAAGCAAATCCGAGTGGGCATAGATGAAAGTCCAACTTCCTGTCCTTTTAATGAAGAACAACTAGAAAAAGACTGATTAAACTCCCTAAAAACTCTGGACTTACTGGAGTCTGGACACTCTGCAGATAGAACCACTTGTGTTTGCTTTGAGTTGGAAGATTTCTGGACAGAGCCTAGGGAAGTGCCAAGGGTGGCAACTTACAATATTATTTGAGAAAGTTTTGAATTTGTTGAGATAGGCAAGGCTCTGAAACAGATGCAGTAAGAATTCTAGGAATCGAGTTTATTGTTGTCAAGTAGAATAATAGAATGTCAAATAGCTGGCAGAGTTTCCCTCTATTCCATCTTATATTACTCAAAACGAAATAGAGTTTTTGAGCTTATTATTAATGCCCTCTTTTCTATCAGTATTGAATTATCTGTTCTGAAAGTCGCCCTTTAATAGACCTTTCAATCCTTCCCTGTGCCCATGGTAAGGCCTATATTCTTCACACTAGGACCATGTCCAGGGGCCTTAGTGAGGAGAGCCCTGCCAACTCTAAGCTTGACCCCTAGCTTACCTGGCTTGTATATAAGGCCAGAGAATGGACAGGAGGTTTTTCATAGTATCATAGATCTGGAAGGAGCCTCGTAGTTCTTCTAGTCCAACCCCTTGCCCAAGGCAGACGTTGAAAATTCAGTCATTTTGAAAATGACTCACTGCAGGGTGAGAATTGTGGTTTAAGTTGTCTTTAAAGAACATATTGGTACACCCTTTAAAGTGACCAATCATGGACCCAACGATATTAGACAACTATCTTGTTAGGAAAAGTCACTGAAAGATTGGGCAGTAGCTGTTCCAGCTGTCCCAATTTGGGCAGAAATAGATTATTGGAATCTTTTTTCATCAAGTTTCAGCCTTGGCAATGGGAGGAAGTTATAGCCAGTCACTGATCTAGTTAAAGCCTAGTTAGGTGGAGCATAAGCTTATTATTCCTGCTAGACCTCTGAACAGCCTTTTTTACTATTGATCATATAACAAATTTATGTGCAACTTAGGTGTACTCCAGGATCCTCACCTCTCAATGGGAACAGCAGGTAGAAGTGTGGCCAGAGAACCTCTGTCCCTTGATGCCTAGTGTAACAGCTGCAGCCATTCCTGGAAAGGGGAGCATTATCAACCATGTTCTTGTTACCTTATGCGTGGCATCCTTTACCTTATGTATCCTTAGTTGATAAATGCAGACTTTACTTCAAAGATTTTTGGGACTTGATTCTGACCCACCATTTTACATATCCAGAACATATCCTTTGAGTATTCATCACACACACACACGCAAAAGCAACCTACCAGTGATCTTAGTCTTGATGTTTCTTCTGCACCTTCTGCTTTCTTTCCCCATTCTCATCAACATGCTCAGCCCCAATCAGTCATTCTATTACACCCCTCCAATCTTTGGAGCACCTTTTGGGTAATTTCCAAGGCTGCAAATTATAATTCTCCAATTATCATAGGCTTAATGTCTCCCAACCTTTGTTGTAGGCTGGTGCAGAACCTATTGAAATAAGGAGGGCCACCTCAATTAGAGAAAAGCTGCTCATCTGTACATTATTTTTTTCTACTTTGCATTTACTCGATATACTTATAAGTGTATATCTCATGAAAAGCATGTATTTAGCAACCCACAGCCAAATTCAATATGAGAACTGGTTTTGATAAAGCCCAGTGAGACTCCCCCCTTTTTAACATTTTCGCAAGAAATACTATTGTCTTCTTTTTTTTTTTTTCTATAAATAAATTTCCTAATTGAGTCATATATTTTGGGGATCATACCTAAGATGGTATATTTCGCATGGTATACCATTCAACCATGTTGGAAAACAATTGTCTATTTTGGAATCATTTTGGAGTGTAAAATGATAAAGATGGATTAGAGGAACAATCAGTAAGAATGTTTAAAAGAACCACATTGAAGACACAACTGCTAATTTAACGATGTGACGATTTTGCAAACCCAGCAACGGTTGTTAGGTGCAGTTTAGACTGGAATGTTCACTCAGCTCCATTCATTTTTGCTGCAGGCAGGATAAACTTGTTTCTTATGACATTTCAAAATGCATTTGACCAGCTATTGCTTCCATTTTCCCCCTATATCATTTTAGAGTATGGCATTTTATGAAGGCATACTAGATAGCCTGGTGACAGTCACAGAAACAAAGGCTCAAATGTGAATTGATCAAATGTGGTGTGAAAATGAGCTTGGTTGTTTTCTTGTTTTCATCAGTTTCACTATCAAATCAGGTAACATCATCAGTACACATCATCAGTGCAGTGATAATATTACCTAGTTTGGTAATGAAATATCTGCAAGAAAACAACCAAGTTCTGAGAGCATCAGGCACCCCACAAAACAGTGAAAATACACAGGCAAATAAGATAGAGATATTTCAAATAGCCTTAATCTAAAGATGAATAATTGAGCACCTCTAAACAGTATATGAGCACTGGGAAAGATGATTGTCAAATTAATTTCCAACTCCTTTTCCTGCAGTGTATTCAGCAACCCCTGCTAGATGTATAGCAGCAATCTGCGAATTCCCAGGAAGTCAAGATAGATGGAATAATTGTGAGGGCAATTTCAATGCACATTTTTATTGTAACACAAATCTGGGATGAAAGGGGAGTGAGTTGAAAATTAACTCGACGTTAGCTCTATGCGCTGTTTCATTTCTGGCATTTCAAGAAATGCTTCTGATATTAGCAGGAATGATTTTTTGACATGCCAGCTGCACCTTTTCAAAAGCCCCTTCTTGAAACACAGCATCACTGAACAGCTATCTGAAAACACCATTTGATGTGCTATAATACAGCACTGTCTCTCAACTTTGGGAAGTTTAAGATGCTGACTGGGGAATTCTGGGAATAGAAGTCCACACCTTTTTAACTTCCTATGGTTGAGAAACACTGTTCTACAATTTCTACGATCAATTATTTCAATTACTTCAAACTCACTGCTCCATAATGTCTATGGGGAATGACTTCAAAATGATTTTGTCAACATTCAAGGACCACAGTACAATTTATGAGGTGCACGGAGGCTTTCAGAATCTCCTTGCTATCTACAGAGAAGGCTGAGAAATACTCTACTTGAAACCCTGGTAAGACTGAAGGGCTTTGGGTACACAGGGTCTCCAGGATCTGGGACTTTGTCATCTTTGACTCTGGATCAGGTGGCACCGCCCCAGAAAAACCTGGTCTGCAACTTGTGGGTTCTTCTGGACTTACGACTTCTGTTCAAGGAACTGGTGGCAGTCACAGCTAGGAGAACCTTTGCACAACTTTGTGTTGTGCACCAGTTGCAGCCTTTCCTGGACCAGGATTCTCTGGACTCAGTCATTTAGTCTCTAGTCATCTCACAACTGGACTACTGTAATGAGCTCTCTATGGGGCTACCCTTGAAGACCATTCAGAATCTACAGCTGGTGCAGCGTGCAGTAGTGTGGGTAGTTTTGTGCCCCCCCCCCAGGATTGTTCCCTGTAACATTAGTGTTATGCAAGCTGCACTGGTTACCAGTCTGCTTCTGGGTACAATTCAAGGTGTTGGTGATAACCTTTAAAGCCCTTCATGGAATGGGTCCAGGTTATTTGAGGGACCATCTCAGCCCACTGGGATTGTCCCTATCTCTCATACCAGCAAAGGAGGCATGCTGCAGGTCCCGTCAACCTGATTATTCCAGCTGATGGGGTCCAGGAGGAGAGCCTTCTCTGCTGCTGCTCCTGCCCTCTGGAACATCCTGCCCCTCAATGTGTGGTTGGCTCCAACCCTCTATCTTGTCATAAGAGCCTAAAGATGTCGCTTTGCAGGTCAGCTTGTGGCCCCAATGTGGGAAGAGCACAATGGAGGTGGTTGTTTGAGTAATAACTCGATCCCACCTCACCCCACTCTGATCCCACCCTCTCCATGTGTCTTTGATTTTAATGTTAGTTTTTAACTTTTTAACTTTTAGCTTATATATGACTGTAAGCCGCCCCAAATTACCCTATGATAAGATGAGTGGCAAATCATTCATTCATTCAATCAATCAATCAAGGTTGACTCAGCCTTTTGGGGGGCAATCAATATGCTGACTCTGTAAACCAGGTAGAGAAGGCTGTAAAAGCACTGCAAAGTGGTATATAAGTCTAAGTGCTATTGCTATTGCATTATGAATTCAGTTGATGTGCCTTGTTGCAACTCTGGAGAGGGTGTCATTCACAACCTGGGAATGAGGCTCTTTTTAAGAATGGAAGGCTTCAGGCCTCTGTTTCTTCCATGCTTCTGCTACAGGCAGTATTCTAAGATGAAGAGTAAACTCCTAGTTCTCAGGAGACCTCAGCATTGCAAATCCCCTTCAGTGAGCCCATGAGTGGAGCAGATGGCATGCTTTTTATTGAACTGGCAGCACTCTCAAATAAAAAGATTTAAGATTCACCTTGGGGAGATGAATAATTTCAGGAAAAGACCTAGGTTATTTTGATTGTATCTAATGGGACTCAGGACAAAATTCAGAACAGTTGGGAGAGAACAATGTAAAGGACAGAAGTATAACCTATAGTGTCCTTTGAATTGTCTGTCTGCTATTAAATAAATAAACACCTAGAAAGTGTTAGGAGAGGATGTTTTTCACACACAAGTTTGGAAATGAGGTAGATTGACTCTAAGGCTACATGTATAGTAATATTTTCTAACCTGGAGCCCTAAAAATGCATCTGTGCCTGCATGGGAATTTTTAAAAAATTCCTATAGACTAGTAATATTGCTAATCTAACTTTTCTCTTACTGCGCTGTGTAGGAGTGAACTGGAGACTATAGCTAGCGACAGATACACATTTTTGACTGATTTAAGTCATCTTCATATCCCTAATTCCCACCTGGATACATGGGAGAATTTAATGCAAGCATGCATTTCACACTTTAAACTGAGCCTTTAGGGAAAATGACAATTTAGGAACCCGGTTTTTATGCCAACCGTCCTCCAACTCATGCTTTTCCAAACATGATTTGGTAGGTTGTGGAAGGAAATCCTCAGAACCGGACGTAGTTTGATGTATGTGAGACAGGGCATTTTGGATAAAACAAGTCTGTTTTGAAACCAGGCTATTTCAAGTCACTTCTAATTTCAATTTCATTCTGGAAATCAGATTAAGTTTTCTGAAAAGACCTGTTTCCAAATTACCAAGTTTTGGATATCCTCTCATAGAACCATAGAATCAGAAAGGGCCAGTAACTCACTGAATCCAGCTGCCTGCTGGCAGTCTTCGATTTATGACCACAATTGAGCCCAAAATTCCCGTTGCTAAGTGAGATAGTTGTTAAGTGCATTTTGCCCCATTTTAGATCTTTCTTCCCACAGTTAAGTGAATCACTGCAGTTCTTAAGTTAGTAACAGAGTTGTTAAGTGAATCTGGCTTTACGACTGACTTTGCTTGTTAAAAGATCACAAAAGGGGATCACATGACCCCAGGACACTACAACCATCATAAATAGGACCAGTTGTTCAGCATGCAAATTTTGATCACACGACCATGGGATCTTGCAATGGTTGTATGAAAAATGGTCATAAGTCATTTTTTTTCAGTAACCTTGTAACTTTAAATGGTCACTAAATGAACTGTTGTAAGTCAAGGACGTGCTGTATGAATGTAAGCATTCCAGGGAGATAGGAATCTATGTCCCAGTGGAACATACTCACCATCTGTAAAATGGGAAAATTGCTTTCTCTGTAAAACTCGTGTTACTGTTATGTTAACAAACATACACTCAGACTCTGACTTTATGAGCTAATGCCTTTGGCTGGCAAATATTTATTAGAACTTTTTTTCATTAATTATGATAAATTGCCATGACTCTTTTCTTTGACGTTGCATATGGTACAGTTACACATCTGAGATCAGCAAAAGTTTAGCCTGTATTATTGTAGACTGATCGTATCAATGGCTATAGACCTCAGCTGTTTTGTCCCCCATTATTCAATCTTTCTTCTTCTTTCCCTGAATTCTCAGACACTTTTTTATCAGCGTGGTGCAAAATTTCCTCTGTGTCTCTTGATTCTGGTTGTCATTTTCACCCAATGCGCTTTCTAATATGGTTGAATGTCTTTTTGAGTTGCTTCTAATGTCAGCTTCTGAAGTAGCACCTTCTAAATAAGGATTAATACATCCTTATTCCTACTCATCGTCTAGTTTGTTACTCCAGTCTTTTGATTTTTTTTCCAGCAAGGACTCCTGTGAGCTTACTTTTGCTATATATATATATATATATATATATATATATATATATATATATATATATATATATATATATATATATATATATATATATATATATATATATATATATATATATATATATATATATATATATATATATATATATACTACAGTTGTTTTTAAGTGGCTCATTACAGCAGAATCCTATCTCTTAATCTTCATTTTTATTTCTTATATACAACAGTTAAAAGACTTTCATTTCCTCTTGTTCTCCTGAGAGGGAGTCATTAGCCAACAGTTCACTGTTGAATATTTTTCAGGAACTCTCCCTTAAACTCTCCCTTTGCTAAAGTCCTTTGTTAAGTTTCTCTGCTTGCTCATTCAAGGAAGTTTCATCCTGAACTCTGACTGCCGTATATTCTTTTGACAATCTCTACTAACTCAGCAGGAAGATGTCACTAGTAACCAACTCTGGACAATTGGCAACTCTTAGAACACAGTCCTTGCAGTCAATAGCTATTCAGAAGATGACTTTTTCATCTTTCTCATCATAGTACAGAATCCCTCAGAACCAAGTTGCTTTCTTAACTCTCCCCTCTTTTCTCCTGTTGACTTGCTCGGACAAACTCGTGTTAATCTTATTTGCTCAACTGCCCATGTTATGATGAATTTAAATTTCTGAGACCTGCATTGTAAAATGTAAAACATAGTATATAACATGCATTATTTCACAGGTGTACATTTGCTCCATTTTGTACAAGAAATAGGAAATAGTTAAATTTTGAAAGACATTCTAATATATATTACCACTTTAGAAATGATAGAAAATATTTGTAGCCCAGGTGGTAGATGTTGGTGCTGGTTGATCTCCAAGCTTGCTGTTTAGTTTCCAAATGTTTCATCACCAGACTAGGTGATGTTTTCAGTGGGGCTTTGGTTGAAGCATCTTGTTTCAGTTCTTCACCGCTTTTATTGGTCTCATATTATCAGTGGGTCATGTGACCAGCTAGTCATGCCATGTGACCTGTCGTGTGACAAGCTGATCATTGTGAGTGATGGCCACCAAGTGCACATGTGGTTGGTGCCATCATTGGTTGGTCACTTGATTGATATGGCTCCTTAGGGGGTCATATGCTGGCTCCAAATCAACCTGTTTGTTGATAGATCCGTTGATTGAATACCATTCTTTGATAAATTCGTACTTGTGGATATATTTCCACTTTCCATAGAATAGTAAAAAAATGGGAAAATAGCAGCTACTGAATATAGAATGTATACAGTTTGTGGGGACAGGAATGTGGCCCTTGTTCATTCTATCCTCTCATTAATTTTTATGACATGCTAAACAGTTCCACACAACTTCAAAGTGTTCCCTACGGTATAGGTGAACAATTATTAATTCTTAAATTGTAGGCAATTAAAAAGAAGGACAAGGAAAATAGCCTATAAATAATGAGAAATAAAGCCAAATTCTTTTTATTCTACTTCATTGCAGACTAGACTAGGTCACTGCACACTTGATATAAAACCTAATTATTCCCAGTTGAAAAGTTCAATGTCACTATTGCATTCTGACCTACTTTTTTTCTGCAGTCCTTGAAATTTTTGGCTGAGCTAATAGCTGGATCTGTTTAATATTGTCACTAGGCATTATGCCTGCAAATTGTTTCACATATACCCAATGTAATACAAAATGAGAAGTGTTTGTTTAAGTAAATTAAGAATAACTATTATTAGCCAGAATGATGGATCATCTCTGTTGAAGTTGTCCAATGAGGCCCTTTATATTTATCTCAGGTTACGTTGGATGCATACTCAGTATTACAATGAAATGTAAATGAAGTCGAACGGATAACATAAACCAGAAAGAATATCTTTAAGGAGTTGAATTCATTATTCTAATGAAGTAAATGTTGCATTCACCATTAATTCTGTAAGCAGTATTTATGAAGTTTGCACTTCTTCATTGTGTTCCTAATGTTCTTACTCTTTCAAAATTTGATTTGGGCATGACTGCTTCCATTGCCCATTAGTTTCTTCTGAAAGTGAGGCTATGCCAGCATGTGAAAAATGAACATTATTAAGTGAGTTTGTTAGACTGTTCCAAATGGAAATGATAAAATTAAATTAATTATGTGGCAGTTTTGGGATTTATTTTGCTCCAATATTTTATCAGGAGAGACTATTATTGAAACACCTGCATTATTTGAGGTACAAAAGGCTGGAAATTGGAAAGACCTGGAATAGTTCTGCTCTCACACTTCTTTTTGTGCAGGGTCATGCCCTATTTTTTGAAACAGAGTGATACCCTTGATACTCTCTAAAATTTAGAGACAGATGGAAGCAAGATATTCGTAGGTTGAGACAAGCAATTTATATCCCCATAGCATAATGGGTATGGTATTTAAATAGCTCAGATGAACATTTGATATAAAAAAGACTATGAATGTGTCTTCCAGATCTTGTTTTAAGTAATTAAGTGTTCATACATTCCTAAATACCATTAATACAGGCAAGCTAGCTGATTTTGCAAGATACCCTAGGAAAAATGACAAATGGCTGCTTCTGAAAGGATTTTATATAAAAAATACCTGAAGAAATAACTGCTATATATATGTAAGATTGAGATTGTCTTGGCAACGTTTCGGCGAGGTCTCACTCGCTATCTTCAGGCTGGGTTTTGGGCTTAAAGCATGGTCGGAGCTGCCATCTTTCTATAAACCAATCAGCACCAATCTACCAATCATGATACAACCACACAACCAATCATTCCACTTACTGAAACAAAGCCAGCACTCCACACACCCCCACCAAGATTTATAGAAAGACGGAAACTCCAACCATGCTTGGATTCAAGGAGGACAATATAATTGTAAATAACTGTGAACATGAAAGCACTGTTAAGTTCGGGGTGAGAATGGAAACGAAGAGAGAGTGATTTCAGCAAACCTCTTTTTATTTGATTCATATGAACAAAGGCAACAGCCTGGCTGACAGCACTCCTTTTATAGGAAGCTGTCAGCCGGTCAACCAATCAGAAGAAAGAATTTTCCCACTTCAACAGCAGACCTGAGTGAGAACTTCAGCAACTAGTTTCAGCTACTCATTTCAATACCTAACAATAACCCTTGTAAAAAACCAAAAAAGGGACCTTTCCTAAGGCCAGGTGTCAACTTTGGAGGGCAGCTGTCCTACTTCAAGAACATTTGTAGCTGCTTTATGGTGTTCCTTGCAAGTGATGTGTATATGTGTCTTTTTATCCTTGGAATCAAGATCTCTAATAATTTTCTCAGTCTCCAGAGAAATAGTCCATTTCTGGATCACAGAGAAAGGATCAAATCCATTCTCCTAAAAGCATGTAGGGCCACAATCTCTTTTGGCCTGAAAGACTGAGGGAAAAAAATCAGTATGTAGAACCCAAAACTTAACATAGATATTAATATTATACTCTTTCCCACCATGATATTTAGCAAATGTATGTTTCTTGACAAACCAGGTAAGTTACTCCAGCAGATGTTTCATTCATTTCATTCATTTAGAATTGACTCAAATATCTTTAGCTGCATCAAGACTATGTAATTTACAGTGTAGCAGCAATAGAAAGCTATACAGATTTTACCCCTGAAAGGAACTAGTGTGGTTTTTTTTTTTTTTAAATTCCTCTTACATTTTGAAAGGAGTAATATAAGGATGGCAATGATATAGGGAGGGGTGTGGAAGCTGCTTTGCTTTCTTAAAATTTTATGTGCCAGAAAGAATCAATAAATGCTTAGTTTAACAGAAATAGGCTTAGCATACGTTGGATTCATTTTTTTTTCACCCAGATAGATGTGTTTGTTATTTGGGGAGCCAATTTGGAGAATGGTTGCTGCTTTCTCTAAAAAGGAGACCCTTTGCATAAATCCACCTTGTGCACCAGTTGGGCCTATTTCTGATCAAAAAGCTCACAAACAGTTATACCTTAGTTATGTCTAGTTTGGATTACTGGAATACACTATACATGGGGCTGCTGTTGAAGATCATATGGAATATGCCATTGGTCCAGAATATGACCATGTAGGCAATTTCACATCTGCAATATATTTGTGTAACATCTCTGCTATGCAAGCAACGCTGGGTTTCTTATACTTCTGGATGCAAATCAAGGTGTTGGTCATTTTCTATAAAGTTCTACATGGCACAGAGCCAAGATATTTGCAGGATAGCTTGTTTCTGACTCTTTCTGCCACCATATTTGACAGGATTGACAGATTTCTTCTACGAAGCACTTACATTTAGTAGAAATCAACAGAAGTTTCTCTGTTATGGGATCTGTCTTAGAGAACACTATTAACTCCAGGTTCTGAATGGCCTTAACCAGTTAACTTTCTTTAAAGCTTTAAAGACCTAGATTTCTCTCAAGAACTACCCCTTGGTATTAGCAAACTGTTTTTGTCTATTGTTTCTGGGCTATTAACTGATTTTGCCATAAAAATAATGGTTGACACCTTTATATAGTCAGTGGAGTTTTAGTGATGGATCAGAGTTCATCTAGAGAACTTCATCATTTCCCTGCATTATAACCTATCTTAAAGATTCATGGTGAGTTTACAATCATAGCTTCCATGTAAAGGAAACTACAATCCTAATATGAAGAAGACTAATATTAATTCTGGGAAGATATAAAGCACATTGAAAGCCTGAGTCTTCTCATATGAATGAGTCAGAAGAGGATGGGTTGTAATTCTTATTTGATTTTTTTTTAAAAAAAACTTGCCTTAAGGTGCTTTCTATAAAAATGAATCACCCTATCTATGAATTTAGTAAGGGAAAATGCCTTGCAATGAATTTTCAGCTTTTTGTGTAGTAATGATCCCATGCCTTTTACATTATTATTGATCACAATCCAGAAAAAAAGGGCTAACTTATTAACAAGCATGGGAATGTTTATGTATGCATGTATGTTCGCACTGAAGTGTTTTCGTCTTCTGCTTTAGTAGTTTTTCTTCTTCTTCTTCTCAACCATCCATTCTGAATTATTGCTCTAGCTAAGGACTGTCAATGACAGTTGAAGGTGGTGATCCTTGAACTGTAAACTAGAGAGATGAATTGGGGGTGTTGGGTACAATTGGTGAGAATGTAGAACCCTTAACTGATTGATACAGTGAATACCTCTGACTATTTACAGTCACCAGTAAAAAAAAGACACCCTCTTCTCTGTTCACTTCCACCAAAATGGATGCAATAACCCTTATCAGCTTGGTTAAGGCTTATTGAGGCCAGGGTGGTCTGAAATTATCACCACTGCTAACAGATTATGATTTTAATACCATAATTCTGTTTTCTAGATAAGTTTGGAATATATCCTAAATTGGTATGAGGGATAATAATTTCAAAACAAGTGTTTCTACTTGACAAGATCACAATTTGAATTAAAAGTTCCTTAGAACCTTATGAAAAAGAATTCATTTATAAAGACCAACGTGAACCACTGTTTTAGAATTCCTACAGGAATTTAAACTATTTTAGAAGGATTGGGAAATGAAAACAATGACTGTGGAAGGGCTCTTTGCCAGTTTCAACAGCAGATGCAACCATGGTTTTGGGGTGGGAAGATGGGGCAAGTTGACCCATTACCCCAATCTCTTTTTTTTTTAATGGAATAGATTATGCTCATAAGTCTCTGACTGAAATACAGTATGTGGTATTTATTTGGACAACTTTAATTTACACTATATGAGTAGGCAACATTGAGATTTTCTATTGTAAAATTGTCTCAAATGATTTTTTTTTAATTCATCTACAGAGGGATGGTCATCTGGCAAAAGTGGAGATTATAAATATTTCTTTGTTATGGAGGATTAATCCTGAAAGCTTTTGATTTCGTAGGCTCTCTGAGTTTAGGCGTGCAAGCACTTTTCCTTTTTTCCCCGTACAGTCATGTCCAATTACCTAAACAAGTCCCTGCAGTTTTCTTGGCAAGGTTTTTCAGAAGTGGTTTGCCATTACATTCTTCTCAGGGCTGAGAGAAAGTGATTGACCTAAGGTCACCTAATTGACTTTATGCCCAAAATGGGACTAGAACTCATGGTCTCCTGGTTTTGATCATGATGCCTTAATTACTACACCAATTGATTCAGATGCAAGAATTGGGAACCTATTAATAAGACTAATGTCCACTTTCTGGTGGCCATGAAATCCTCATTTACACGCCAGTGCAAGGACCAAGAGTTTCAACAGTGATAGACAAATAGTTTTATTATGTACACATGCTATGCATGTATACATACATACATACACTTCTCTAACGTAAAATAAGAATTGGATTTCTATCATTACATTCCAGTTTCCTGTAAATAAAAGTTTATTTGTAAGAGAGTAAAGTTCATAGAATGTTATCGCTAAACCTACAGTGAGCAGCATTAATTTTATCTCTTCCTTGGAAAAAAAATGAATGAGTTTTTTAAAAAATAAATTCTAAATTTCACCCCTTTCTCTTACTTGTTGATGATAAGTTGAATATGTTAAACAAATGTTATACCTATAAATAGCACATAAAGCCAACCAAAACAAAGAATATGTAGGGAAGCATCTAGTGAGAAAGGAAATGCCAAGTTTATCTGATATGTGGACAATGTATAATTTCCAGGGCTGGAAACAATTATTCTTCCATGATTTAAGTTGCTATGGTAAGACAAATCCTGCTCATCCTTTCTCTTTACCTTTTCTTACAGAAACAAAAGGGTTGGTTTTTATTTACCAGTGAATAGACAGAGAATATCTTTTGTAACTTCTGTGCGGAAAAGTAAATACAATTAAAATATGTTGTTGATAATTTTGTTTTCCTTTTTTAAATGTACTGCAGAATGATACATTAGCAAGTGTATCCCAAACTTCATTTCTGCAAGAAGAGTTAATATAAGTCAGGCTTTTCCAAAGTATGTTGGACTTCATCATCTGTAATACACAGACCGCACACACAGAAACTGAAGCTCAAGGCATGTAGAAAGAACCTTGAAAAAAGTTCAAAAAGACATTCCATATTCTACATTCCCCTCCACCCACACACCATGTCCCATTTATTAATATTCAAGTACAACTTAATATGTTGGTGGTTATGGGTATACTCAATCGTCATCAAGGGGCTTTTTAAAAAATATGTATATTTCCAGATGACAGATTTCTTCTCTCTACATCAGTGGCAACTTAGACTTTGGCAACTTTAAGATGTGTGGTCTTCAACTCCCAGAATTCCCCAGCCAGCACTGAGAAATTTCTTCATGAATTTATAATTTGTTCATGAGTTTATTCTGGCTTTGATCCAGAAATTATCAGTTGGAATTTATCTGATAGTGGGGTTTTCTACTTTCCTATTTTCATGGCAGTGCCAGAAAAAAAGGAGTGAGATTCCCCCCCCCCCCCAGAGGGGAATCCTGAGAGGTTTTCATTTTCTTCACAGCTACCTACCTTACTTTCCAAATTCTCACTGTCTTTGCAAAGTTTCTTCTGAAGCAGAAATTATCCAGGATTTAATTAGTTCATACAACATCATGGATCCAGGCTGAGGTTGTTCCTGATCTCAGAATGTGCAGGCAATAGAAGAATCACTAAATAAGGTGCCTCTAGTATAGCTTGCCACATGGTTGTGAGTCTTAATCTTCATTTAGTTTGTAAGGCATGTTGAGGAAGAGGATTAGTGGGTTCCTACAGCTTTGTTTTCCTCCCCTGAAATAGGGCTTGTGCAGGAGAATGAGTCTTGATAAATGGTTAGACTAATTCTTGGCTGGATATAAACTAACTGGCAATATGGGTAGCTGCACAAAGAAATGGCACAGAGAGCTGGATTTCATCCTGCACCAATCTGACACCCTTCCAATTCCAGCCATCTGATATTGAATGGAATTTAGAACACATTGCAGTACTGGATGGAACTGCAAAGGTCTTTTAGGGAATGGATGAATGGCATGGATAATTACCTGAAACAACCCACTGACACTATGCTGATCCATCCATAATAGACACAAGCATGATGATGAGCAGAACACACTATATTTTATATACCTAAAAGAGCCAGGGCTCACTGTATGTTTAAGGGGGAAAGCCCTATTTGAAAACAGAACTAAGAATGACTGAAGGCTCATTCAGATGGGGGTTGTGGTGAGATTAAAGCAACATCATCAAGACACAGCACATAGAAGATGTTAAGAGCCGTAGTGGTACAGTGATTAGAATGCAGTACTGCAGGCTACTTCTGCTGAGTGCCAGCTGCCAGCAGTTTGGCAGTTCGATTCTCACTGGCTGAAGGTTGACTCAGTTTTCCATCCTTCCAAGGTCAGTAAAATGGGGACCCAGATGACTAGGGGCAAAAGGCTGGTTTTGTAAAATCATTTATAGAGGGCTGCAAAGCACTGTGAAGCTGTATATAAGTCTAAGTGCTATTGGTATTATAGAGCCATGTTGGTTCTAGATATGGCCTCAAAAGTATCGGGGATATTATAAAGAATACCCTCTGCTCATAATGAGGACCTTCTGTCATATACTTGCACAGAATTTCAAAGACATTATTATTTTTATTCTTTGTTAAATTTATTTGCTACTTATCTCACTATGGGACAGCTCTATGCAGCTTGCAACAATAAAAAGGAAGAAATAAAAAGTGTAAACAGAAGTAAAATAATAGAAAAAATAAAATAAACAATGAAAAAGACACAATGAAAATAAACAATGTCATAACCAAAAACATGGTCCAGTGCAGAGATGTGTATGTGTGTGTGAGTGTGTGCGTGTATGTGTGTGTGTATGTAGTCTGCCATCAATTCAGCAGGCACCTCTAGGGTAGAACTCCCTTATTTGGTCCCCAGGCCAACCGGTAGAGCCAGGTCCTTAAGCTCTTTTAGAAGGATAGGAGGGTGGGGCAGATCTTCAGATGTTCAAAAGGGTGCATGATACATCAGAGAAGACTCTTTTTCTAGAGCCTGATAGTTAGAATTCTTTTACTGTTGGGATCCAAAGTAGATCCTTTCTGCAAGCATCACTAGGATGGGCTTGTCCGGTGGTGGGATGCTGCTGGTTTAACAACCAGTTCTGAGAGATCACTTCCGGTCCCTGCAGGCGACAGACGTTTGTCTGCCGCTTGTCTTCTCGGTGGGCTCTGTTTGGAGCACAGGGGGGCCTTGGAGGGGACCCCCTGCCGTAGGGCAGCTTGCTGGAGCCCCACAGATTCGGCAGCAGCCGGTAGGGGTTTTTCCAGCTTCGCCCCAGGAGCTGGGGAGCAGAAGGGGGGGCATGACTGCCCCTTCGCCGAACGGGCACCGAGGAAATAAGTTAACCAAAGGAAACGTGGCTGAAATGTTGGTCATGGAGGATCCTTCCTAATCTCTTCAATTACCGGTAATGGATAAGCAGCAGGCTATCGTAAGTTACTGTTCAATCTATTTAAAACCGAAGATTAGAGGGGGGAGTTTTCCTTTTTTAACCCCCCCTCGGACGAAGCGGCATTTAAACTTTACTCTCCATTCTGGAATGGAGAGAGAACAAAGGCTGACTTGCCACTTGAGCTAATTATGTGTGAAAGACTGAATACACAGTTGCAAGAGTGCGTGCTAAGCTGTTTTTAAAGAAAACTAAAACTTCTGCTCTTCTCTCTGCGAAAGGGAGGAGTTAAAATGGCTCCCCTCCATTCCCATTTTTGTACTCATAAATGAAGCTGCCTTTTGAAGCCACCCCGGGGAAAAAAATGACTTCTGGCATCATTTAATACCTCCCTTGAGGGTGCTCTGGATCTCTTCTGCTGCGTGGACTTTTTGGATTTGTCCCTTCTTGGTGTACCTCTGTGCCTTGGAATAGTGAAGGAGAACTAACTTTTTTACTTTCGGATTTGCCTGTCACCTTGGACTATCCCGGCTGCGCGCTCCAGCGGCGCCATTTTCTTTGTGAAAGATTTATCATCTCTGAATTTAGACAATAGGACCTAAGAAACCTCCAACGGACAAGTCACTTTCGGCCCCCGCTTCAGCGACTTCCAGCCCAAATATCCAACAGCCGAAGATCACTTCATTGCTACAAAAAGAAGCGGCTGGAGAGAGTTCAAAAGAATTGTCTGTTAATGAAATGTTTCGGGAAATTATGAGAGGTCAAAACGAACTGAGGAAGGAAGTGGCAGACCTCAAAGACGAACTCAGAGGAGTACAATATAATATAACAGAAAATAAACAGAAAATTGTAGTGCTAGAGGAGGGGGCAGCCGGGATGGAGAAAAGGGTTAAGGAGGTCCGAAAGAAGAATTTAGAATTGGAAAATTTTATGACCAAAATAGAATTTGAAAGAATGTCTTTTTTTCTCAAGTTCCAGAATCTACCAGAGACAGAAAATGAAGACCTTAAAGATATTATGAGCACAATTTTAGCAGAATACCTTAAAAGAAACAAAGAGCAGATGTGGTGGGATATGGACCTGGTTTATAGAATTAAATCAGCTTATGCTAGAATCCATAATGTTCCAAGAGAGGTACATGTTAAATTTCTCAGGAGTACCACGAGAGATGAGGTGGTAGGGGCCCAAAGGGAGGGACCTTTAAAATACCAAGATAAAGAAATCACCATTCTAAAGCAAATTCCAAAAAAGATAAGAGAAAAAAGGAGGAAATATTCTTCCTTATCAAAAAACTATATAATAGTGGAATTTGGTTTGGATGGCTATTGCCAGAAGGAATGCTGATTTTCTGGGAGGGAAGCCGTATCAGAATTAAGACAGTGGACGAGGCAGAGGCCTTTATTAAAAAACATTTTCTCTCTCCCAGAGGATGAAGATAGTGGAGGTGGGGGAAAAGACAGTAATCTAGAAGACATGGGAAAGGGGGGGGGGGCTGTGGCTCCACCTGGGGACAGGGAGGAGGGGGCAATATCACAAAGGCTCAGGTCACAAAAATAAATATATTTGAAATATTATTGTAATTGTTGATATTCTAGAAAGTGACAAAGAAAGAGAGGATTGAACATATGGCTGATATAATGTAAGAACTCTGTATATGCTTATCCTTTACATGTTATTTTTAAAATTGTAGAAGCATGAGAACTGGGGGATTTCTACTACTAACATGGGAGCTACCAAAATTTTCTATGTACCCTATTACCCTTTTCCCATAAATGTTTTAAAACTAATAAAATTTTTTTACAAAAAAACCAACAACAACCAGTTCTGTGAGCTCGGCCTTTGCACACACACACACACCTAAAGCACTTGCGCACAGTGCTGAAAATGGAGCATTTAGAAGCTCAGCTGCTTACCTTCCAAGTCAGCAACAGTAAGTAGAACAGTGGGGGGGAATCAGCTGTGCCGCACAATTGAGAGGAGCTAGAAAGCAGGAAATAAAGGACAGGATAGGGTGGGGTGGGTGGGGTGGGTGGGTCCAACTGATCATCGGAGCTACCAGTTCACTTGAACTGGTCCGAACCAGCTGAAGACCACCTCTGGGCTAGTCCTAGCAGATTGAGACGGTTCATCAGGTAGCCTATAACTGATTCAGCTGGATTCATTAACTTCTTTATATAAATAATAACAGTAGATAGTAGAGTCTTTCAATGTGGTAGAAGTTATAAGCAGAACACAAGCAAGAGAGAACAGTTAGTTTCATTTCAGAGTTCAGAGCAGACAGAGTAGTTTCAGTTTCGATTCTCAGCACAGACTCAGATCTGTTTAAGCTCCCATTGGCTGACTTAATTGCTATGCCTATTCATTGGCTGACCTTGTAACCATGTCTCTCCCAGTCATGAATATTCTAACAACCCATCACTGCTTTTCAAGCAGACGACACAAATCCAGGAGAACCTCTAGATTGTCAATTGGGTCTGAACAGGGTAGTTCAATCCTGGCCAGAACTAAGGATGACAAAAACTCAGATCCTGAGGTTCCATGCGCTGAAGGCCACTCAGTCTTGTCACGTTCAGTTGAAGTCTATTGTCCCCCATCTGGATCCCAACAGCTTCCAGGCACTATGAGAGGGAAGTGGCAGCTTCACTTGGGTCACCATTATTGCAATGCTAGTGACAATTGACCTACTATATGTTTAAAAAAACCTGAACAAAGATTATAGACTATCTCAGTGATACACAAAGCATGTACATCATTCCTCCAAATCACATCAAGAATGCATTCCAACCTGGGAGGGCTGAAGAGGAAAGGGAATTCATTTCATCATTTCACTGGTAGATGAATATCCCTGGAAGTATTATTCTATGCTAAAGTTTGCAGTTTACTGATTTTCCTCTCCTACCTTATATTCATTTTGTATTGTCTTTTAGATTGTAACTCGATGGGGAGGAACGACTTATCTTAATCAGAGTACAGTGCTAAACAACGACATATGATAAATGATTACATTAAAACAAAATCTGAATGGATTATCTTTATTGCACACAGCCTTTTGCAAGGCACCAGAGAGGGTACCAAATGTGTGAATTTTAGCTCTGTAGTAGGAATGTTTTATTACATTTATTTTCCTTGACATGAATTCTATAATAAGATGAGAGGAAGAGGGAGTAGAGAGATGGGCAATAAGGATTACTTGTTTATGTAGAATATTAAACAAAAAAAATATTATTGAACATAATAACATCTAAAATTCACAACAGTCACTGAAGTTACTGTAAAAATAGATGCTAAATGTTATGTTCTCTGCTGACAAAATTTTCTAGCTTTGCAGGGAGGACAATGCAGGACGTGGCTCATTGCTTTACATAATGTATTCACTGTTGGGGATAGGGAAGTTTTTGGTGTTTCAGCATATATTACAGAATTTCTAATTTTGCCTGGGGAAAAATAGCAGTTGAGCTTATTACAATTGCTGCTGAAGAGACCTCGTTGGTGATAAGATCCTCTAATTGCCTCAGATGCCTTTGTTTGGAAAGAATATATTTGTATCCATCATCTGAAAGGCTGGCCAAAGATGACTTGGATATCAGTAGAAGTACTTTTGTGCACACTGACTTTTCCACCATTCTGTCAAGGTTCATGAGGTAGCCCTGATATTTATCTTGAATATCTGTTGCTTTCTTAAGGACCCTCACCATCTTTAACAAGTGCGAATGGAAAGATCTCTTTCTGTTTTTGCATAATGCAAAATCTGACCTGTAATGAAATCATCTTCGTTCATATTGATTCTGGTAGCCCTATTCATTCTGTCCAAGAGTGAACATTATGAGCCTTGTCAGCCTAGCAGGTGAAGGAGTTGGATGCCTGGAAGCAAAAAGCTCTCTGTTGACATCCCAACACTTTGAAACAAGTTCCATCTTAAAATCCAGATGATCCCAAGTTGCTCATCTGGAACAGCTTGCCTCCAGAAGTTGTGAATGCCCCAACACTGGAAGTCTTTAAGAAGATGTTGGATAGCCATTTGCCTGAAACGGTATAGGGTTTTTCTGCCTAGGCAAGGGGTTGGACTAGAAGACCTCCAAGGTCCCTTCCAACTCTGCTATTGTATTGTATTGTATTGTATTGTATCTTCAGGAAAGTTGTTAAGATTCATCTGGTCTAGCAAACTTTTGTAGACTAATATCCTATAATGTGGTTGTTCCCTTTATTTTAACTTGATTTTTTTCTTATTATTATAGTTCATAAGAGGATACTGTCTTTTACTACATATATGGTTGTATTTAATGAAACATCTGATTTTTAAATATAGTAGAACATAATTGCTGGAACTCAGTAAACAAATAAAGAATGTGACATTCTCAACCTTCACAGTGAGCAACAGAGGGTGGTATTCAGTAGGTTGTGACCAGTTCTGGAGAACCAGTAGCAGAAATTTTGAGTAGCTTGGAGAACTGGTAAATACTACCTCTGACTGGCCCCATTCCCATCTATTCTCTGCCTCCCGAGTCCCAGCTCGGGAATGGGGATTTTGCAGTAACCTTCTTCTGGAATGGAGTGGGAATGGAAATTTTACAGTATCCTTCCCCTGCCACACCCATCAAGCTGCACCATGCTCACCAAACCATACCCACAGAACCAGTAATAATTTTTTTTGAATCCCACCACTGGTGAGCAAGAATGTCAGCCCCAAGCTTCGTAGCTCCTCCTTTGAATCACCTAACTCTGCTGTCTAAAGAATATGAATGGGAATTTCTGTGTTCACTTTGATCCAGCCTATTTGTTTTAAAATGAGATGGTTGTTCCATAAAGAAGTGTTCATAAGAATCTTAGTTGCCCTAATTAGTCCTTAAAATGGAAGATAAGAGACCCCATACATGGGAAAGTGCATAAGAATATTGGCACTATTCAAGTTATGAATAATGCATTTCATTCATCTCTGATGGAACAATAAGAAGCTGAGAGTTTAAGTGCATATGGAGTTGTATTTGAGCTCTACCATGATTAGATCACGTAGCTCCACAGAAGCTACCTTATGTAAAATGAAAATCTGCATGTTAACTAGTAGTGTACAATTACCCAGTCATAATTTCCCAAAGAGCTAGAATATTTGTTTGAGATCTTGTTTTTCTGGATGATATGCACAAAAATGGTAACTGATTTTTATCGGTCTATTTACCTACCTACCTGCCTACCCAGTTATCCATTATCTATCTACCTATTGGTCTATACCAGCGATGGCGAACCTTTTTTGGCTTGCGTGCCATAAGTGGGGGGAGTGCAGGGGGGTTGTGTGTGGGCGTGCTGCACCCATAATGCAATGCGCTACCCTCCCTGGTGCACATGTGCACACTACAGGCACGACACCCCATTTTTTGCATGCTTTTTTCACCCTCCCCAGGCTCCAGAGGCTTTATAGGAGCCTGGGGAGGGCGAAAACAGCCTCCTCTGCCCTCCGGACTTCCAGTTTGCTCAGAAGGTCGTTTTGAGTGCTCCAAAGGCTTCAGGGACCTTCAGGACACTTCCCTGAAGCCTCCGGAGCAGTCAAAATGAACCTCCAAGCAAACAGGAAGTCCATTCCTGAACTTCCGGTTTGCCCGTAGGGCTGGTTTTTTGTGCTCCGGAGGCTTTAGGGAAGCTCATGAAGCCTCCGGAGAGCCTCAGGGGGGGGGAGGCTCTTTTCACCTTCCCCAGGCTCCTATAAAGACTCTGGAGCCTGGGGAGGGTGAAAAATGGCTTTAAAAAGGGTGAGCTCAACTGGCCAATGCGCACATGCGCGCTGGCCAGCTGACAGGACAGTACCTCGAGTGCCCTGACAAATGGCTCCGCGTGCCACCTGTGGCATGCATGCCATAGGTTCACCATCACTGGTCTATACTATCTATTGTCTATCAGGGTAAAGGTTCCCCCTTTCATTTGACTCAGTGATCTTCCTATTTGTCTATAGTGCTCATAATAGGTCTCAAGATGTATCTTAGCTCATAATGATCAGATAAATTGAAAGTATAATAGATTAAATGAATGAGAAAGACAAACTCTTGAGTTGCCAAAGAAGAGAATTTAAATTAGAACTGTTTGCTGAAATATGCAGCTAAGAAGAAATTGTGCAATTCAAAGTGCTGGTTATCACCTGTAAAGCCATACATGGCACATGACCAGGTTACATTTGAACTACATTTGGATGAGGCCATTTTGAAATCCTACCAGGTTAAATAAGGTTGGTATCATCCATGGTCCTCTTTCTTAAATGGGGATGATAGCATCTCAAATATGGGCCTTTTTGGTAGCCAACCAACCTTCCTGGAACAGCCTCCCATTGAAATCTGAAGGTCTCCTCCAATTCTTGTTTAGCTTTCCAAAGATCTGTGAAGACATAGATTTTCCACCAAGAGATGGGCTGGAATGGTAGATTGATCAGTGGGGGGAGAGTTTGATATGGTGCCTGGTAGGGGGGACGGTACTTTTATTTTTAGCTGTGTTTTATGGATTCTTGTGAGCCACCAGAATCATTATATGAAATAGATAGCCATGTAAGTCCTGTAAATACATAAAATAAAATAGTCTTCATTTCACAAAGAGGATACATTTCATTCAGCAGTGCTTTTTATACTCTTGGCTCTTTGTAAAGTCAATATTAAGTGCTAAACAAATAGCAAAAAAGTTGCAAGAGTGACTAATAGTCTGCTTCAGTGAGAGATATTTATGCTATAAACCTAGATATAGATGCCGGCTCATTGTTTTAGCTTGAAGGATAGAGAGGACAAATTTACAAGAAAATATTTTGTTCTTTCTTCAGAGAAAGAAGAAGGAGGAAGCCCTTCAATGACAATGAAGGCAAAACAATATACTGAAGCCACAGCCTCACCCAAATGAGGAAATTGCCTTTCATTGTGAGTGCTAAACTTAGACATTCACTTTGTAAAGGATCATTGAGTTTATTAAACTGAATAAATTAGAGACAAATGAGACATTTGATGAGGTGACAACAGTTGCATCAATAGAAAAGAATGACCAGAGTGGTATCAGTTTTGTTCTCTGCCTTGTTATGAAGAGACCCAATGTTGCACTTCTGTGCTATAAGATTAAAACACAGTGTGACACAGAGGTGTTCAGTTTCTAATCTTGGTTTCTCTCATTGATTTATAATCTTTCCCTACTTGCATCTAACTGTGGCAGAAACATGGCCTGACAACCTCTTTTATCTGTTGTGTTCTCAAGAGGTTGCCTTTATTTGATTCCCAAGTCACACCTGAGATACCCTTAATCATCCTCAGTTTTACCAGTGTAAAAATAGTGTTTCCTCCTTTGTTCCAATATAGGCATTGCTATGGATACAATGAGATGCAGTGTGTTGTCAGTTGTGCAATCAGATGATCCCTGGGGTGAAATCAATCCAAAACATCCTGGATACCTTATTGGTTTGGTTCCCTCTAATTCTTTGTCTCTATTTTCTAAGGCTGCAACCATAATCCTTAACATATCTTTTATGTTGTAATTAAGGGCGACACTAGTCTTTGGCATAGTGGCATGATAGAAAGCAGAAAATTTTTGTCTCTCCTTCATTGCAGATCTATTAGAAATTATTCAGCATTATAATCTTACTAGAACTTTAGTAATGCATTGGCTAATGAATCAAATGCCATGCTGATACTTTTTTTATCATTGCATCAAATTTATTTGTTTATTGTACCAGTATGGAGTACACTATCGTCATAAAAATTACAGATAGTAGATAATTATGCCTATAAAGATTTTAAAAAAACGTACTTGCTGCAATATATGTCTCTTTGCATCTATCTGTGTATGTACAGTATGTGTGTAGGTGTGTAACGAAGTTCAGGATAGTTACCTTTTTTGAGGATATCTCCTTATAGTTATCAGTCTGATGCAGTGGTGCAATTCAGCCGGTTCTATCCGGTTCAGGCAAACCAGAAGTGGTGGCGTCAGGAGGCTCCGCTGATGTCATCAAGGTCCCATTTTTGATGCTCTACGCATGTGTGGAAGGTCCTGCGCATGCGCAGAGGTAGTGTGTGTGAGTGAAGTGAGCATGTGTGTCCATATTTGCAAACCGGTAGCAAAGGTAAGTTGATTTTACCCCTGGCCTGATGGATTCCTTCTCCTATCTAGACCTGACTTTTATGCTGTGAAATTTGTCATATCTGAAATTTCTGTAAAATTCTTATGTCTTCTTGTCAGTCAAGGTATTATTCATATAATTCAGGTGTGGGGGGTTGTTCCTATAAGACACATGTTTTGCAACTTGAAGGACTATTAGGCAGAATTAATAGTTAGGATGCCAGTCAAATTTGTCTGGATTTTTATTTTTACAAATTACCATCGAAATTCTGGAACTCTATCCAGACAATGCACATGTCCAAACTGTAGGAGGATACCTTGTTTAATGATCATTGGAACATGATAGCATTCAAGCCAGTTTTTTTTTAGGTGGATTGGATTATACAGTTACTTTACTTTACTTTACTTTACTTTATTTCGTATTTCTAGACCCCCCCCTCTCCCAAAAGGGACTCGGGGCGGTGTACAGTCAAGCTAAAACACAAATAGGATACATATCAAAAAATACATAGATACATAAATACATAAATAGAGGAGGCTATATAAAACTGTACCATCAAATAAAGTATTAAGAGCAGATTTAAAACAACCCCTAAAAATACCCCAAAAAATTGAATTTAAAATAATTACCCATAAAATTCCCAATTAAAATATCTGCCAGGAGGTAAGATAAAACTATGTGTGGGCCAGGCCGGCTAATCGAAACAGGTGAGTCTTTAGTTTTGTCGGAAGGAGCGGAAGTCGGTGGTAGTTCTAATGTCGGGGGGGAGGTCATTCCAGAGGGTTGGGCCCATCACAGAGAAGACTCTACTCCTAGGCGCCGCCCGTTGACATTGCTTGGTGGACGGCACCCGGAAGGAGTCCCTCCCTGTGAGAGCGAATTGGTCGCAGGGATGTATGCGGTAGGATGCGATCCCGCAGGTAGCTAGATCCTGTGCCATGGAGCGCTTTAAAGATGGTGATCAACACCTTGAAACGCACCGGAAAACCACAGGCAGCCAGTGCAGCTCGCGCAGGAGAGGTGTTATGTGGGAGTACCTGGTAATCCCCGTGATGGCCCGCGCGGCTGCATTCTGAACTAGCTGTAGTCTTCGGGCGCGTCCCAGGGGAAGCCCCATGTAGAGGGCATTGCAGTAGTCCAGACGAGACGTCACCAGTGCATGAGTGACCGTGCGTAGGGCATCCCGGTCCAGTAGGGGGCGCAATTGGCGCACCAGGCGAACCTGGTGGAATGCCCCCCTTGCCACGGCTGCCACATGGTCGTCCATCGACAGCCGGGCATCTAGGAGGACGCCCAAATTGCGTGCCCGTTCCACAGGGGGCAATTGCTCACCCCCTATGGCCAGTGATGGTGTCAACTGGTTGAACCGAGGTGCTGGTAACCACAGCCACTCAGTCTTGGAGGGGTTGAGCTTGAGTCTGTTGTCCCCCATCCAGACCCCGACGGCTTCCAAACACCGGGACATCATTTCGACAGCCTCGTTGGGGTAGTTTGGGGTGGAAATGTACAGCTGAGTATCATCAGCGTACAGATGACATTCGACCCCAAAACCACGGATGATCTCCCCCAGTGGCTTCACATATGCGTTGAACAGAAGGGGTGAGAGGACGGACCCCTGTGGCACCCCACAAGTGAGTGGCCTCAGGGTCGACCTCTGCCCCCCTGCCAACACACATTGTGTCCGGTCGGAGAGGTAGGAGCCGAACCACCACAAAACGGTGCCTCCAACTCCCATCCCCTCCAGCCGGCGCAATAGGATACCATGGTCGATGGTATCAAAAGCCGCTGACAGATCTAATAGGACCAGGATAGAGGAACAACCCCTATCTCTGGCCCTCCAGAGATCATCAACCAACGCGACCAAGGCTGTCTCCGTGCTGTGCCCGGGTCGGAAGCCGGACTGGTGTGGGTCTAGATATTCGGATTCGTCAAGGTGTCGCGGGAACTACTGTGCTACCACATTCTCTACAACTTTCGCTAGGAAGGAAAGGTTGGAGACTGGACGATAATTAGCTAGCTCCATCGGGTCAAGGGAAGGCCTCTTGAGTAAGGGCCTCACCACCGCCTTTTTCAAGGCGGTTGGTAAGGACCCCTCACCCAGCGAGGCGTTCACCAGGCCCAGGAGCCAGCCTCGTGTCACCTCCCAGGATGCCAGTACCAGCCAGGAGGGACACGGGTCCATTAAACATGTGGTGGGTTGCAGCCGTCCACGTAGCCTGTCCAAATCCTCGGGGGCAACAGAATCAAACTCCTCCCAGAATGGTCTCATAAGACTCACTGTTGACGGCTCCTCTGGTCCACTGAAGGGGGCCCATCTGCTCCGGATCTGAGAGATTTTATCCTGCAGATATTCCCCAAACTCCTCTGCTCTGCCCTGCAAAGGGGCTTCCCGCGTCCTCTGTGATAAGAGGGAGCGGGTTACCCGAAACAGGGCGGCAGGGCGGTTATCGGCGGACGCAATAAGAGCAGCACAGTGTCTACGTTTGGCCGCTCTTAATGCCACAAGGTAGGTCCGTGAATAGGCTGTTACCTGTGTTCAATGAGATTTGGAGTGCGAGGACCTCCACCTGCTCTCTAGGCATCTCCTATGGCGCTTCATCACCCTCAGCTCCTCGGTAAACCAAGGAGCCCGGGTGGGTCGTTGCCGTAGGAGAGGCCGCAAAGGCGCAACCCGGTCCAAGGCCCCAGCGACCGCCCTATTCCAGGCGGTCACTAGGTCCTCCGACTGAGAGCGGGTCAGGGCTACAGGGAGTGGCCCAAGCTCCATCTGGAATCTATCCGGTTCCATCAGGTGCCTGGGGCGGTACCAGCTTAGACAGTCTGGTTCCGCCTCCTCGCGGTGGGGGGTAGCGCCAGGGAAGTCCAGCCGGAGAGATGAGTGATCTGACCATGACAGGGGGGTAATGACCAAATCCCCTATTCCCAGATCACTCGTCCACTGCCCAGATACAAAAACAAGGTCCAGTGTGTGGCCACCCTCGTGTGTGGGGCCCTGAATTAATTTGGTCAGGTCCATGGCTGTCATGGAAGCCATGAACTCCCGAGCTACCTCGGATGCTTCCCCCGTCGACGGCAAGTTGAAATCCCCCATAACCACAAGTTTGGGGATCTCAACTGCCGTTTCTGAGATCAGCTCTAGGAGCTCGGGCAGGGCTGCTGATGTATAGCGAGGAGCCAAGTATACAAACAGCAGACCCCACTGCCTCACTGGGCCCCATTTCACACCAAGGGACTCACACCCGGGTATCTGAGGTACAGTGAACTCCCTCGGCTCCAAGGCCTCCCGTATAACTACCGCCACCCCACCACCCTTACCCAGGGCCCGGGGCTGATGGAATGCACGGAAACCCGGTGGGCACATTTCCACGAGGGTGGTTTGCCCAACCAGGTCTCCATTATCCCTGCATTGCAAAGCATCAGCCTCAGGCCCTGGCTCTGTAGTTCCTGGCCACCTTGGCCGCGGGGGTTGGTGCAAACAACTGGGCATATCCAACAGCCATGGTCTCCCAACCGACCTTGCGATCTTCTCCTGTCCTCGCATCCACCCCTTCCCGCGACCGTTGTAATAGGGCAACCCTCTGTTGAGATGCCCTTTTCCCTCCCCCCCACCACACTCACTTCCCTCCTAGACTCACCTGTTCGCCTGGCACTGGCCGCCCTCCTGGCCTGATTAACCCGCCCCCCCACCCTGGAACCCCGTAAAAAGGATAAAAAACATTTCGTTAAAAATCCCCTTAGCTTCCGCTTCCTCCACCTCTCGGGGTTCACAAACCCATCATCAGGGCGGGCCCTTGAAAGAGCCAAGGGCCATGCCTGCGAAAGAGGGGACTCCCACAGGAGGAGCAGGTCTGACCTCAAATAAATGTTGCTAAAAAACACGGTGGAGTCAAGGTGCTACAGATGGTGAATAGTCAGTCAGTGGCCAGGGTCTCAAAAGAAGGTGAAAGGCAGTGCCCTGTTTGTACTTGGGTAAAGGGGCGGAAAATGACCGAATATCCGAGTGGTGGAAAGGTGGCAAAGGGTGGGTGGCAGTCTTAGATGGTCCTAGGTGGGTGGGAGCTCATAGATGGTATCCGAGTGGTGGAAGGGTGGCAAAGGGTGGGTGGCAGTTACAATAAAGACTATTATTTAATGTTGATTTAGTATTAATGTTCATAGAATTGGCCCAATATTTGAAGGTAAATGTCTTTAAATGTTTGGACATATCTTTCCAATTTCAATGCTACAGAATCAACATCAAAGAGATATCAGGATTCAAAGAGTGGACATAATTCTTGGGACTATTAGCATAACCACCTATGTCTCAGTTTTATATCCCTTCTGGTTGGTTAAAGCCTTCAGGGAGGGAGTAGGGTTGTCACCAGAAAGAGCTTGATATGAGTTGAACCAAAGGGATCTTCAATTGCTTATCAATTTGGGTAACTTCAATATCTCTCTCTATAACCTTTGGTCATCTACCTCCCCCCCCCCCTGTTTTCAGGTATTATGGTTTTGGTCATTGACTGTAGAATACAATTAAATAAATTGTATCTAGGTTTGTGGAATGGGACACTACTAAGCTCTCAATAAACTAAAGGAAAACAATAAGGAAAATGGGAATATATGTTCTTGTTGGCACCAGAAATCCATGCAGTTCATTCTGAGCTGCTTGACATGCTGTAACCCACATTTATTTCTCCTCCACCAGTGCTGTCATAAAGAAAGCCAGTGCAAACTAAATCAAACTTTTGCAGAGCTGGAGAGGGATTTCTAAAACCCATCATGCACATTTCAAACCATTGGAACATTTTGCAATAATTCGAATGGTTAATAATCAAAACAAAATTGAAATCCACAAAAGGAAGACATTTATTTTTTCATGAAGTCAAACTGAGCTTCTCCGCCTTTGTTGAAATCAGGATTTCAACTTTCAACTCGATTATTCTATGATCTATGTTTGCCTTCATGTACATGAGGAATTTCCATTTATTTAAGTTATTGGAAAATCAACTGAAACTAAAAATGTATATTTGCAAGGACTAGTATCCTCCAACCCAGTAGAAAAAAAAATGTTTTTCTTCTACCCAGTGAAATGATCTTACATAACTATTCAATCAGGGAGTCTGCATTTATTTATTGATAGATTCTGCATTTTAACTGGCATGAGATACAAGTACAAATTAGGCAAAATTTGACTAAACAAAAAAGAGAGAAATGACCTAGAGCCCAAGATAAATTTCCTAACTGCAAGAGCAATTAATCAGGGGAACAGCTTGCCTTCAGAAGTTGTGCGTGCTTGATTACTGGAGGCTTTTAAAAAGAGACTGGACAGACACTTGCCTGGGAATGTATAGGGTCTCCTGCTTGAGCAGGGGGATGGACTAGATGACCTCCAAGGTCCCTTCCAGCTGTATTCTGCTTGATTGAGAGATTGAAGGGCTCAAGTATTATTTCACTCAGTTCAAAATAGAGGTAAGCCAACCTTGCTGTGAAGAGAAGCACTCTTACTTAGATTGCTGACTCTTGATGGCCGCAAAAGAGCCTATTGTAGAATAATGCTTGTCCTCACAAGACTCCAGCAAAAAAATTGGAGTCAAGAATTCATTCTGCAGCTCACTGTCTTTCCTCACTGTTTGCATTTCTGGTTCCTTACCAGTATTAAACATCCTAATTTCTTCCAGATTCTGCTATCCAGAGATCGTATTTTGTTTTTATGCCAGCTCTGTGCTCTGTTACCTCCAGAAACACACCTTGGAGTTTCCCCCTCTTTTCTTCTCCTTTCTGTTTGCATCTTATGGTCAGGAGAAAGGTTTTCTCTTTTTGGCTCACAGTCAAGAAAAATGATGATACAATTCATACATAATTTCACTTTTTTTTCCTGCCAGAGGCTTCATTTTTTTTTTTTTGCCCAGTATTGGTTTTGAACAAATTAAACTTCTGTTATTTGCAGGTGGACCTACTTTGTACTACTGCCAAGCAAATGTTTGAGACATTCCTGGTGTCACTGCTGAATCAAATGAAAGAGCCCATGTACCTGTCTTTTTAACATATTGATTTGCATTTTATTACAGATTGGAACTAGCTGCATGCTGAAGCCTGTCTTCTTTTATTTTATTAAAAAAAAGAGGATATAACTGATAAGCAGTAATAAATAACTTAAAAATGAAGCAGTGTTTGAATCTAGGTTGCTCAACAATATGATATGGGTGGAAGGGATGGAAGAAAAGTTTGTAGGGAAAGACTACGTGGAAGGATTCTTTCCCCCTTCCTGCTTTTCACCTTTGATATCTATTTTGGTTTGGTGTTGGTATTATTATACATTCATCTTTTTTTAGTTTTTTATGAATACCTCTATCATAAGCTTCCATAATTCACCCTCCACATGAATAACAGAATGATAGAACTGGAACGGACCTTGCAGGTCTTCTAGTCCAATCCTCGACTGAAGCAGGAGATTCTATATCATTTTTGACAAATGATTGTTCAGTAGTGCCTTCTAAAAAGCCTTCAATGTTTAAGCACCCACAACTTCTGAAGTTGCTCCACTGGTTCATTGTTCTTACTGTCAGGAAGTTTCTTTTTAGTTCTATGTTATTTCTCTCTTAGTTCAGTTTCCATTCATCTTCTTGTCTTGCTTTCTGGAGCTTTGAACAATCGATTGACTCCATCTTTTTTTGTGGCAGCAGCCCCTCAAATATTGGAACACTGTTATCATAATCATATGTCTCCTAGTTCTTCCTTTTCTCACTATACCATACATACCCAATTCCTGCAAATTCCTCATGTGTTTTAACCTTCAGCCCCCCCAATCAACTTTTCACTCTTTTTTGCACTCTTTCTAGAGTCTCAACATCCTTTCTTTGACATGATCAAAATTGGATACAGTATTCCAAGTGTGATCTTACCAAGGCATTTTAAAGCAGTAGTATCACTTCTCATGATCTCGATTCTAGTCCTCTGTTAATACAACCTAAGATTGTATGGGCATTTTTGACAGCTGCAGCAAATTGCTGTCTCCTATTTAAGTGATTGTCAAATATTCTGCCACAATCTGTCTTGCAGTTACTGCTGTTGAGTCAAGTTTCACCTAGTCTTCACCTGTACATTTGGTTTTCCTTGCCTAAGTGTAAAGCCTAACCTTTCTTCATTTAATTACATTTTGTTAGATTGGACCCAGTGTTCAAGCCTATTGAGATCCATCTGCATTTGAGCTTATCTTATGGGGCTATTCCTGCTAGCTTGGTGTCATCTGCAAATTTGATGAGTTTTCCTTCTGTTCTCTCATTTCAATTGTTTACGATATTAAAGAGATATTTAATAACATGAAACTATCCTTTTTTTCCCCACATGCAGGAAAAAGGTCCCTCCTGCCATCAAGTAGTATTAAAAGAATGCAGTCTATGGAAGACAAATTGGATGCTAGAAGTACTTTTAAATAAACAGCTTCTAAAACAACCACTCAGAAACTATTTGATGTTGTCTTCCTTAATAGTTTTCCCCCCCTGTGATTTGGAACAAATGATAAGAAGAACCTGGAAAACTGCACAAGATGTTGTAATCTGCTTCCCAGGAAAATATTGCGTGCCTAAGAACTAATTCAATAATGAATAATTACTGATTGCTCAATAAACCCTTTTAGATAACAGTTTTGGTGGCATTTGATAAGAAACATCCTATATAAGGTGGGACAATGTGACATTTGTGCTCGACAGACTTAACTCTCCCAAATGATGTACAAAGAGATAAATGCGATACTATCATTCACTCACAAAAAAATTAGCTTTTGCAATATTGTATCTAAAGTCTCATTTCAGGTGAGAAAAGGCAGACAGGTTCATTTTAGCATCTTTTCCATTCAAACATAACAGATAGAAAAATAGATAGAAGATAGGTAGAGCATTATTTTATGTATAGTTTAAGAGGCTTTCTAGAGGAATGGAAGGGTAGATTTATCCCTCACAGTGCCAATTTCCGGGGAAATGTTATTTTACACTAACATGCTATAATCATAATGCTTCTTTTACCTGAATTCTAGACTTGCTTTCGCAAAAGAAAAGCCCCCTGAATTCAATCTAGCTTATTCCTAGGTAAGTGGATGTAACTCTGCAGCCTTAGAAACTTTAATGCCTGACATTAAGACTTGGAATAAATTACTCTGGAAGGATTTGGTGTGCTATTGTTACTGGGGATATATAGTTGGCATTCTCTGTATGACTGAAGGGCAGACTGTCAGCTATGTTCTTAAATTTCTCATCATTAGCTGGCTCGTGACAAATATGAACAGCATTAAATGCCATTTTTATAGCTAGCATTTTTTTTCTAATGTGGCAGGGTTATACCTCCAAAATGTCAGCCTTCTTGATAAAACAATCCAGAACACATTCTTCCAAATTAACTTACTAGAAGCTTTTTCTTTCTTTTTTAAAATCCTCCTCTATGTAACTTTGAAAATTTTCAACAGTCTCTTGCTATACCGTACTGACTTTCTGACATTCTTCAGCAATGCGGTTAGATTTTTTTTTAATGTTGAGATTTTATTACCACCTGCCATTTATAGTGTTTATGACTTTGCAATAGTTGTTCTCTGATTAAGTAGATATCTTGTCTTTTGATGTAAAGAAATATCTGATGCATTTTGAAATAGTACATTAATTAATGATGCTACCATTTTAATTATAGTGTGAAAGACATAGATTTCTTTGAACATTTCAGCTTTATAAATGGATCCCAGCCCAGCGTATGTAATATGGTTAAATAATTTTTAGTTTTGTTCCTAAATCTTAGAAAGCAGAGGTACTAAACTCAGGCGTATCACTTTCTAATACTCTTTTATAGCAACCAAATTAGCAAGTTGGTCATTCTTAAAAAGAGTAAAAATGCTAAACTTCACATACATTTTGAATGTATAATGCAAAGTTCAACATTTTATAATCATGTAGTGCAACCTCTAAATGATATCCTTTTAAAAACAAAAAACACAAGCAAGCTGTCCTTCTAACTTGTGTTTTCAGAAATCCCCCAAGCTATGAGAAACACCATCCAGTGCTTTTTTCTACTTATTGCTTCTGTATCACGCTCCAATCTGTAATTTCACATCGCAGTACATTGATTTTTAATGTTCTTCTAATTTAAGCCAAAGATATAGAAGTCTTAGTTCTCTTACAATGCCTGCTGACCTGAATTTGAACTTCCTTCCAGTCCCTACTATGTCCTACAAGCAATCTGTGTATGTGTTTAAAAAAAAAAAACACAGAGAAGAGAAGAAATAGGGGGGGGAAGCCATAATAAGAAAAAAGAACCCAGAAAATGATAGGATCAACTGGCTTTAATTATGTTTTAATATTGTTGCATTATCAGCGTACTTCAGAATTGGTGGGGTGGGCTTAAGCAGATGGAACAGCCTCACTCACTCCTGTCTCTTTCCCTCTTTAGATCTCTTACTGTTATCTGATTTACTTAGACACAGCAGCTGGTATGCCTTGATTGGGTGAGCTTTGCAAGATTAAATTCTGCCACCTTGACCTACCATACTGAGCAACCACAGAGCCCGGGCTAACCCTGTGTTCTGGTGCATGAAATTAGTACTAGAAAGGAGGATAATATAGTGCCATAACACGGTGTGTCAGTCAGGATCATTCTGGAATTCTGAAGAGGAGGAAAAGTTCAGCCCCGCTGCCATGCCCTATTTAATAGCATCCAAAGAGGATGGGAGAACGATTACATAGGCCAACTGTTTTGAGTAGATTGGGGGTGGAGTGGGGGTGGAGAACATCAGGGCAATGGGATTTCAAAATGTAGCCCTCTTTAAAAAATGAATAGTGTCCTTGTAAGTGTACTACACTCATCTTGCCTATGCCTCATTATGAGTTTCTGTTTGTTCAATTAGCAAAGGAGACGCTGAATTAAAATACTCCCTACTGAGATGCAGGGGTGAAGTGGAGACTCAAACTGGCAGCTTTTGTTCAGCTAAGCTGTTCTGGATGTCAGTGGGAAGTCTGTCAAAGTAACTAAATGCCAAATTGGAACCTGGCTTTTCGGAGTGGTGAACCCAATTTTACAAGCCAGTGTATACAATACAATAGCAGAGTTGGAAGGGACCTTGGAGGTCTTCTAGTCCAACCCCCTGCCTAGGCAGGAAACCCTATACTGTTTCAGACAAATGGCTACCCAACATCTTCTTAAAGACTTCCAGTGTTGGGGCATTCACAACTTCTGGAGGCAAGCTGTTCCACTGATTAATTGTTCTAACTGTCAGGAAATTTCTCCTCAGTTCTAAGTTGCTTCTCTCCTTGATTAGTTTCCACCCATTGCTTCTTATTCTGCCCTCGGGTGCCTTGGAGAATAGTTTGACTCCCTCCTCTTTGTGGCAACCCCTGAGATATCGGAACACTGCTATCATGTCTCCCCTAGTCCTTCTTTCTATTAAACTAGACATACCCAGTTCCTGCAACCGTTCTTCATATGTTTTAGTCTCCAGTCCCCTAATCATCTTTGTTGCTCTTCTCTGCACTCTTTCTAGAGTCTCCACATCTTTTCTACATCGTGGTAACCAAAACTGTATCTTTCTGAAGCTAAAATTATTTTGGAAACATGATTTTTGTGGTGGAGTTATGATGGTTCCTCAGTAGAACCCACAGATTCCTAATTAAAAATTAAAACAGTAACACATGATGAAATTTCTAGATGACAGGAATGTATAACCTTTGTACAGAAATATTTGGCTTTCTATACTCATAAATTATCTAATTTATATGATATGTTTTCCGAATGCCATCACTCTGCTTAACAAATAATTCCCTCACCATTGTCAAACTATTCACTAAGCCTGTGTTACTATTACTTTCAGTCTTCTCAGAGTTCCTACCGCCCATCTCCTCCCACATATGACTGCAGGACTGTAACTTTGTTGCTTGTATCCTTATGATTAATATTGATATTGTTTCCTGATTGCTTATTTGTACCATATGATTATCATTAAGTACTGTACCTTATTATTCTTGATGAATGTAACTTGTCTTTTTATGTACATGAGAGCATATACACCAAAGACAATTTTTTGTGTGTCCAATCACACTTGGCCAATAAAGAATTCTACTCTACTCTATTCTATTCCATTCCATTCCATTCTATGGAGCAGTTAAAGGTCTGGTATATCTGGGTTTTAGGGACACTGAGGAGCCCCCTTCCCACACCCTGGAGCCACTCTTGGGTCTTCTATTCGTCTCTTCAATGAGAAAAGGAGGACACATGTTAATCTGGCAAAAGCTAGTTCTGACTCCTATTTTGTCAAGGTTCAAGAAAGTTTACTTCCAATTCACCTGCTCTCGTCATTCTTGTGGGATGTGAGATGTGGCAAAATTTTGGATCATTTAGGATTCAGAAGTGTTCTCTGGGTGGGGACAACAAAGGGAAATGTCTCCACCTCATTTCATCATGAGGTAAAATCATTCATGAAAACAAACTGCAATAGGAGATGCATCTTCCCTGTAGCCACTATTGGTGCCCCTAATGTGCTTGACCACCTTGATAGGGAAAAGGTTCATTAGATAATCTGGCAATAGATATTGTTCTAAGCCTTATTCATAAGCAAAACCCTAAATTATGGGTCAAGAAATATTTTGATTGCAAAGTCCACATAGGATACTAAGTTGGAAAGTTGGTATCACAAAGCAATTAAAAATTTCTCGCTTGTTCACTTACAGTTCATGCATCATCCTGAAGTTATTCCTGGACATGTGATTCCCAAATATACTGTTTCTGTCTCATAAAAGACTGGAAATAACTTCCATATGCAGTTGGAAAGGGAAGTGGCCCTTATTTTATCTGCATATGTTCACATAACTTGTGATTCAGGCAACAAGATTACACATTTTATAAGACAGGCTTCGGCTCATTAATCACGTAAAGAGTACCTGCATGTGTAAAGAATTCTCATATTACTTTTTTGTAGCCCACTGTAGTGAATTATTAAATGACATCGCAATCGGTATCTTCAAGATTAAGTCCGTAACACAAGGAATACTCTTTCTGCTGTCCTTTCTTCTGCGACTTTTTCCTTTATGCTATATAAGACCACAATAGTATAACGATGATGGTAATGTTGATAGGGTAAACAGTGGAAGACAATTGACAATGTAAGGCACATAAAACACTAGCTGAAATCTTTTATAATTGCAAAAATGTAAACCATTGTATAAATACTGGAATGTGATTGGAACAAAATTAAATCAGGTTACGAAATAAAATTATGGTGATCAACCAGAATCTACTGCTTATGGATGATCTGAAATTCTGATGGAAACTAGGTATCTAAAAAGAAAAAAAAACATGAGGTTGTGCATGTATGTATTTTAAAGCCCATATGTTAACAGATGTTCCAGCAGAGCATATGGCTAGGAATTAAAAGATAAAGTGTGCATGACAATGTCAGATAAATAAGATAATGGTTAAATTCCTTTCCTTTTCTGTCCTATTTGCTAAACACATGAAAGCAACTGAGCATAGCTCTGAATCTGGCAAAAATATGCAATATTATTTATTCAGTGCTATGCTGTAAAAATTAAACGTTAACCTACACTATGTACACTTTTCTACATTATATTCAGCTGAACTGATTGTCCTTTAAACATTGAGTCATTTCTTGGGTTACAGAATAGGACTTAGAACTCTGTATTCATTGCAGATTAATAGTCATTTATGTTTATGGTCACAGTTGTTATGGCTTGTTAGAATACTGCTGCCAATATTGCTTGGCTAACATAACCAGTGGTGGTTCAGCCACAGAGCCTATAGCCGTGATGGCGAACCTATGGCACGCGTGCCGGAAGTGGCACGCAGAGCCATTTCTCCTGGCACGCGGAGCCATCTCCAGTTCCTCTTCCGGGTTTGGGTGCAGCAGCCAGCTGGTCTTGACACGCATTGGCGTGCCAGAAAGCAGAAGTGGAGCCGCCCGGTGCGCATGCGCACGCTAGGAAAATGATCTTTTTGTTTCCAGGGTGCACATGCGTGTCGGCCATTTGGTGATCTGGTTCCTGGCACGCATGCACACCAAAAACCAGCAACAGGAAGAGCAACGGCCGCGCGTGCCCAAAGACACAGAGCGGGGTTCCTGGCCATCGCTTCTTAGTAGAGCTGTGGTCGGGGCTTCCCTCCCTCCCCCGCGTGAGTGGGCTTCTTGCATAGAAGCAACCGGGAAGCCACCGGCTGGAAGCAGCAGCACAACAGTCACCGTTACCAGGGGCGAAGGGGTGGCGGTGGCAAGAATGGGCGACCGCCGCCCCTTTGTCTCTTCCCCAACAGCGGCTGTTGCGCTTCCGCTTCCAGCCGGGATGCTGGCGTAGGAGCTGCTGGCGGGGAGGCGAGCTACCTGCATAAAGACGCCGCCGAGGGTCTGGCAGAATATATCCCGGCTGGAAGCGGCAGCACTCCAGACCGCGGATCCTCATCAGAACTGCAGGCTGGAGCTCTGAAGAAGTCTGCTCAGGCAGGGGGGGAGGGGGGGAGGGACGCCTGGGACTGCCCGTCCTTGCCATCGCTACTCCTTTGCTGTTGCACTGCTTCTTCCAGCCGGGATATATTCTGCCAGACCCTCGGTGGTGTCTTTATGCGGGTAGCTCACCTCTCCGCCAGCAGCTCCTCCGCCAGTATCCCGGCTGGAAGCAGAAGCGCAACAGTCGCTGTTGGGGAGAGGATGAAGGGGCGGTGGTCACCCGTTCTCTCCACCACCACCCCTTCGCCCCTGGTAGCAGCAGCTTTTGCGCTGCTGCTTCCAGCCAGGACGCTGGATGAGCTGCTGGCAGGGAGGCGAGCTACCCGCATAAAGATGCCGCCAAGGGTCTGGCAGAATATATCCTGGCTGGAAGCGGCAGCGCTCCAGACCGCGGATCCTCATCAGAACTGCAGGCTGGAGCTCTGAAGAAGTCTGCTCAGGCAGGGGGGGAAGGGGGGAGGGACGCCTGGGACTGCCCGTCCTTGCCATCGCTACTCCTTTGCTGTTGCGCTGCTTCTTCCAGCCGGGATATATTCTGCCAGACCCTCGGTGGTGTCTTTATGCGGGTAGCTCACCTCTCCGCCAGCAGCTCCTCCGCCAGTATCCCGGCTGGAAGCAGAAGCGCAACAGCCGCTGTTGGGGAGAGGATGAAGGGGCGGTGGTCGCCCGTTCTCTCCACCACCACCCCTTCGCCCCTGGTAACAGCAGCTTTTGCGCTGCTGCTTCCAGCCAGGACGCTGGATGAGCTGCTGGCAGGGAGGCGAGCTACCCGCATAAAGATGCCGCCAAGGGTCTGGCAGAATATATCCCGGCTGGAAGTAGCAGCGCTCCGGACTGTAGATCTTCATTAGAGCCGCGGGCTAGAGCCGTGCAGCAGCCCGTTCGTGTGGGGAGGGAGGGAAACCCTTGACCATCCTTGCCTCCGTCGCCCCCTCACCCCCAGTGGCTGTCACAGTGCTGCTTCTGGCTGGGATGCTGGAGCAGCCAGAAGAAGGAGAAGCTGCCGTGGGGGAGGTGGGCGGGGCAGACAGCGATTGCAAATGCTTCTCCCCCAGTGCAGTCTGAGAGACAGCAAAGAGCCTCGGGAGGGTGGGGGAGGCTGTTTTCACCCTCCCCAAGCTCCTTGAAAGCTTCTCGAGCCTGGGGAGGGTGAAAAACGGGTCTATCGCTTGCCAAAAGGGAGGGGTCACACGCATGCGCAGGGCGTGTTTGCGCGCATGCGCAACGGGGGGGGGGTTGCGCGCATAGCATTATGGGTATGGCACGCCTGCCTACAACCCCCCTGCGCTCCCCCCGCTTTTGGCATGGGAGCCCAAAAAGGTTCGCCATCGCTGGCCTATAGTTATAAGTTCTTGGCATCCACAAATAAGACTGGGGGGAAAAAACTTGCCTGAAACCATAGGGAACTAGTCCTGTTTAAGGCACCTTTCTATGTCCCCAGTTATCTCATGTTCAGGTAATTAAGGAACTTCAGATGATATTATTTGTCCAATTATTATTTTTTTGTTCTCTGCTGATTGAGGTTCTCCACGATGACAGCAGCTGGATCCTTAAAATAGCATAAAGAATATTTTCTACAAGGCTTTAAGTGTCCTCGCAATGCTGAGGAAGCTTCTGCGTAAATATCTAATTAATGTGATTCTTTTTCAAGGAGAATTGTTTTCAGAATATGAACATTGCCTTGGCATGTCTTATGTCTTATGCATCCCAACATTCTTATTTTAGACTCAGAGCTTGCTTTCAAAATTGCTTTATTCAAAAGCTATTTTTTTAATTGAAATTCTCCTAAATAGATATGTGGTTCTGTACTCAGTTGTGTTGTGAAGTGAACAAAGAGAAGGAAAGCTTATTAGATCTGTTTTTCAAATCTCTCTGGGTAGACTTCCTGGTTTCCCAGCTTCAGTTAAATCTCAAGGGAAGATGCCATGAGCTGCTTCCCATTTGGGTTTGTTAAGGTCAAGAAGTTCAAAGGGAATTGAGGAGAAATGAAAGATGGGCAGCAGAAATTAAAAGAGCAGCAGCAATTTTTCACTCTCTCACGAGAATTTAAAATAATAAGAGTAAGAATAATATCATCATGTAGGTGACTCTTTCGCAAGACAAAAAACATTAAAAGTATCAAATATTAATATATTAATAGTCATTTGGAGACATGAACAAAACTATCTGCCCCCTTTATAACTACTGTATCTCTCTATCACTGGTATTGATGGTTTGGGTTTGAAAAAAAAAGGAAAACTAATATTGAGTTTTAAATGACTTAACTCATGCAATAACATCAAATTTTTTTGGAAAGTCAGAGGAATTGCAATTAGATGTTGAACATCATATTTAACAGGAACAACTTAAAGGAACAAGGAATTGTAAGTCTCTTCAGAAATATAAGATATAATTAAATCATTATCTTGCATGAATCCAAGTTCAGAGGCACCTGGGGATGGGAGAGGAAATAGGTCTGAGTTTAAAGAATCTTCCTTCCTGAAAAAAGTATCAGTAGCTGACATGTTTTGACTGATTCATTGTATTTCTAATCTAGCTAATTACAAGCGTTATAAATAACTCACAAAGTTATTTGAGGCACGAAATCAACAGTTCAAAATCATACAGCACTAAATAATATTAATAAGCAGCATGTAAGGATATAAAACTTTCCAAAGACCATGATTTAATTTGTATCTTATTATTAATTGAACAATCCAATCAATATTTCAATTTCTGCCAGTGAAAAGCTATTGTCTCCTATAATAATTGTAATTAAAAAAAACCAGAATATTACAGAAGGTTTTGGAAACTTGAAAAGGATTCTTATTCTTCTTTCCACCCCCAACAGCCGGAGTCACTGAAAGACATGTATCAGATTATGCAACCTACTGATTATTGACAATTAAAATTATGTTCAATTTGGTTCACTTGCTGAGTCTCTTTGAAAGATCTTTCATACTATCTCAATGAAAACCGGTTTGGAAAAAGCTAGGAATGGGGAAACGGAACACTGGGAGGGAAGGTGTGAGTCTGATGTCATCCTTAGTTCATTTACTAAATTATTATACTGCCCAGCAGTATAATAAACAATCATGGGACCATTACTTTATACAAAAGCAGAAATCATTGCTGGGTCATCAGTTCCTGTATGATTTAACTTGCAAATTAGCGTAAGAACATACTGCTGCTTTTGTGTAAAGTTTGGGGGGAAATGATAGAGATAAAACACTGATCCACTTTCAGCTCTCAAATATCGGCACATGTTTATCATTTCTCAGAACATATTCAGAAATAAGACAAGAAGCTTACTGTTTGCAGCTCCCTGTTTTAGGATTCAAACAATAACAGAACAATCAGTAGGGCAACTACTGAACTTAATAAAAGTTGTCAGTACTAAGGTTGTTTCCATATTTCTTCTTCCCAGATCATAAATTGATTATGAGTGGAAATATATTCTCAAAGTATTTTTAGCTCAGGATATTACTTTGCATGAATACAGAACAGCAATGCAACATTCAGACTTTGTTCTGCTAAAACAGGCAGCATTATTTTCTTTTTAAAAATAGTACAGTCTTTATTTTAAATTGGGGGTTTGAATAATAATATTTGAATAATAACAATATTTATATTTGTCTATTAAATAATATATTACAAGTAATCCTAACAATAATAAAACATAACATAATGAATATAATAAATATAATACAGTACAATACAATATAATTTAATACACATGATCTAATAACCTTATTTGGTTCATAATCTGCAGAGAATATGTTTTGCATTTTAAATTTTCAAATAAGGTTACGAATTAGATTAAATGTGTTTTTGTTGAATTTAGTTCCCATTTAAATCAATGGAACCATCAATAGTATTTGATTTTAAGGAACCCAAATATAAATATAGTTGTATTGCTGTATTGATTAATTTGACAGCAAATTCAGCTGAACATATAATACATGTGTCATGTGTTCGTATGTGGTTTATGGACAAATACATAAACATGAAAATTTACTATATAGAATGGAATTTAATTTTTTAATCTGTATAGAATAAACATAAAAATATTTTTTTTTACAAACACTGTAGGTTATCCTATTAGAAAAAAAATCATATAAACTGTAAATGCATAAAAATGAAAGTATGAGATCAAAATATACAGTGACTGACAAATATGGCTTATTTATAGAATAATTTACAATTCTATCCAAGTTAGAATTTTAGGTCAAATCACACATTTCTGAATAAGAATTGCTAATGAAAGTGATGTGCCTGGTTCCTTACAGTATTTCTCAACATACTTAATAAATTGGGGCATAGTTCAATGAAAGTGTTTCATTTTTCCCAATTTAAAAACGAGTAGGATTTTCAAGGGCTGATCTTTTAGGATATTAATCTCTTGAAAGTTTTTTTTATTAGTGTTGTATATTACGTGCTATTTTTGTATCTAAAGTATGTTTGCTAAATATTTCATTTGATTTCTGCTTACAGCAATTAAAAGACTTGTTGGCTTAGAGTGCAGTCAAAAAGACATTAAACTGTTCATGGCAAATGGATAATTGTTTTTTTTTAAAATTAATAATGATTTTTAAAAATCAAATAAAAAATACATGAAAACTTTTGTAGTAATGAGAAAAAAAACAAATTGCACAATAAATTGATGGAGATAATATCTGAAATGTGCTTCTAAATAACTGTATTTTTAGTATTTATCAAACCGTCATTTATATTTTCAGCATACCAATTAGCTGAATTTCTGAGGGGGGGGGAGAGGGTTTTCCAAAGCACAGGCACGGCGAGAGAAAATGGGTTTCTTCATATATTTCAGGAAACAAGGAAATAGAGGTCCTCTGATCTCCCTAAATGAGGTTAATAAATTCAGTAGCAATAGTTAGGAATTTGAGTTCGACCAACTCATTCTATATTCTCTGCTGAGCATCACTTCTTTGCTGTTGTCATTTTTTTATTTTTATTTTTTGCTTTAGGGGGAAAAAAGTACTTCATGTCTCCAATTGTAGGTGGGACAGACCTTTGTTTCTGAAAAGGAGAAAAGATGGGCAAAAGCTAAACTTAACTTGAAGGCTATCCAGGAGTCACATGCTATAATCCACAGTGTGAATGTTGGAGTTGAAGAGTTCATCGCAGGGCCTTGAGCAATGAATCATTTGTAGGTTGGAGAAAATAATCCAGACATTTTGTACATGAAGGAGTTAACTTAAAATTTGATGGCCAATTCACAAGGCTGCAGGAAGGTAAGCATCTTTTATTTTTCATTCTGTGCTAGAGGTTCAGTGAAAGTAATCAAATATCTAGACAATTGCTTCTGTTAGAGCTGTTAAAAGCAAACATCCTTTGTCGTAGCAGAAAAAAAACTGAATAGATGCAGTATTTCCTTCGATGAAAGGCAGATAACAAAACAAATCTTTAACAAAACACAATAGACAAGACTAATAAAGGTGCCTGAATGAACTGCTGGGTTTGTCTTCCTTGAATGAACACAGAAAAATGACTATCATCATCAGAAGCAATATCCAATATTCAACACGCAGATTGTAGAAAATGTACTTTTGTTTTTCAGAGCATTTCCAGTGAGAACTATTGCCAGCAGCAATAAATTTGGCAATTTATTGAAATCAAATGAAATTCTTTTTTTTTTTTAGTAAGGAGTGTTTATTTGCATGTGTTTGCACACGCATACCGAGTTTCACTATGTACTAGAAATTATTGTTCCAAAAGTTTCCTGATTATAATATCATTTAGATATTACAGCAATATGTTGTATCAATTTTTAAACAAGCTGTGCATGAATTCTCTTCCAATAACTTTTCATACAATTTTAGCTATTGTTAATAAATCTATTCACTTCGGCTGAAGCACTGTGCTATTTTGATATTTAAGAAACAAAGCAGAATAATCTGAAATCCTACTGATAGAACATCCAACAATTTAGTCCAATGATATGCAGTTTTCATTTATAAGACAACAACTGATGTTTCCTTTTCAAAACATTAAACACGTCAGTTGATATGATAAAGTTTTATTAGTATACTCCAAGATCAGTTACATAGATCTAAAAGAACTTGTGTAATATAATATGAGGCATAAATTATAGTTTTTTAACAATAAATTTTTCTGTAATTAAGTACTTAGCCTGATTTAATGTTCTCTCCACAGCTGTTTTGGAAGGGAAGTATAGGAAAACATTTTATGAAATTTAATACTGACACAGGTGTTATAAAAACTACAGCTCTTATTATTTTGTACTGTCAGTTCTATAGGGACATTTGCCATCAGTTGATTGCCCTTTTTAAATCTAAATTTTTGGGGCACTCTGATCATTTTTATTTGCGTTGTTAGACAATGAAATCTATTTCTCTAAAAGTAGGTATCTGTTAAGTAGGTATCTGCTATATACTGTAAGCTTTACCCCCAAATGGTTGCCAACAATCATTGGTGTTTTGATTGTTTTACTGAATGTATTTTTATTGGTCAATGACTGAAATAAAGTTTCTGCTTGTCTGCCTGCCTGCCTGCCTGCCTGAGAGACAAGTGCATAATAGACAATGGTTGTTAGAACAATTGAAAGTCTATGATGCAGCATCACGCCATAGTGTGACAGCTCATTTTATTAAGACCAATTTTTCTCTGCACTTGGATATGTTTTTAAACCTGGATGCAAATATTTTAAGTTATTAGAACGGGAGATACTGTCTATGAACTGTATGTAGATACATCTGCTTCAGGATTTTAGGACTGATATAGAAGTTTCAAATGGATGCTATATAATTGATTTTTCCTGTAAAACATTGCTAAGAAAGGGTACCTATTCATCTGTTAGAGGAAGATATTGTCACAAGAAAAATGACATGAGAATCACCAAGGAAAGTGGTGGGTGGAATCAGAGTCCAAAATGCTCAAGGCTACCCATCCTCATTTTGTTCTTACTCATTTTCTCTCTCTTTTTCCAACAATCTCTTCCTCCTCTTCTTTTTCAGATAACAGGCTTCTGGATAATAGACAGATTACTTTCCCCAAAGAAATCCCTTAAGTCTTGGCTATGTTGTCAGGCCTGGGTCTCACAGGCAACTGGAGTTCTTTTCAGATGGCTCCATTGTTGAGGTGGCCGTTTTCATAACCCCTATCTTCTGGGTTTTATGATATGTATTAATAAAATATTGTATACTTTTTTGTTATTATTGATTCTTGTTTATTGCTCAGAGTTACATTGGATGAGATGGATGGGTCTATAAATGAATGAATGAATGAATGAATGAATGAATGAATGAATGAATGAATGAATGCATGCATGCATGCATACATACATACATACATACATACATACATACATACATACATATTTTCCAATTAAACTGATGTTACATGAGATTAATTGAATTTACATCAATTAATCATTGATCAGGAAGAGGAGGAGAAATTTCAGGAAATTAAATCAACAATGACAAAAGTGAATGGTTTATTTGTTTGCTTGTTTAATGCCTTCAAGTAATTCTTGACTCCCAGCAACCGTATGGACAAGTCCATGCAGTTTTCTTAGGAAAATTTCTGGAAGTTTATTTACCATTGATTTTATTTTTTCCTAGAGCCGAGGAATGGCTTAGCTGGCTTTATGGCAAAAACTGAACTCAAATTCACAGTTTCCAAAATTCTGATGTATTACCTTTAATCCAGACTATATCAAACTGGCCTTCAATAGTTTGCTTTACTATCCTCCTCCAGGTAAATATACAGGAGTTTTTTTTAACCATTACTCACTAGATTATTTACTGGCTATACACAATTTGAGATGTGTGCTTGAGGGCTATCTAACATTATTGCCTTTTAATGTCTGTCCTGTTTGCTAATTCAATATATGGCATAATGATATATTTAACGTCATAATTTTATAAGATGTAAAGATCCATGTAATGGACAACAGATGCAGTTCAGTTCAGTGAGGATAAAAAACTAAGCTCATCGGAATTAACCTACTAGAAAGGCAGCATATATTTGACAATGTACAATAATTAAAAGTTAACACCTAGTTATAAAGTTGGAATTAAGAACTGATCACTCTCCAGAAGCACTATGTATTTTTCATTTTAGATTTGGAAGATAGGAGCAAGTAGGAAGAGGCAGAATTGCTCCAATTTTCAGACCATAAATCCAATGGAACTGTGTCAGCAGAAAAATGCTCCGATTGGCCCCAGTAATCATTTTATTCACCTAATGTGCCTAATCTTTGACTGTTGCCAGAAAATTTAAGAATACAGATTTTATAATTATAACACCTACTAAAGATAAAAAAAATAATGAATATGGTTTAAACATAACTATAGAAACAGCTCCCGAAAGATGACTGCCAGTGTATATAATTCCTCTATGCAACTGAAAATATACCTTCCTATATAGTTTCCATGATTTTTAAAATATATTATATCCTATTTGTTTTAGTAATTTATCTCTATGTAATAAACCTTAGCCTGGAGGCCTTCATGTCTATTGAACCTCATCTCCCATAATCCCTAGCTTGCAAATTCATTATTCTTGATAGAGGTTACAGCCGTCAGTGTCTGATACATCTGCAGAATCCCAGGTTCTGGAAAGCTGCAATAAACCCTTCATTTTTCATTTGTTGGTGGTTCTTGTTTGCAATACACTGTTACTGAAATGTACATATAACTATGAATAATTATGCAAAATGCTTTTGTTCACTCATTTGAACCTTTCTTTAGGATACAAAGCTCTATGCATCTCCCAAATTGAATGCTCTGCCACATGAGTTTTCTTTGGGATTTTTTTTCCACAGTAGCTGAAGATTTCAAAATATCTCCCATCATTGCAATGTAGCTATGGAAACCTGTGACTCTCCAGATGTTGATGCATTAGAGCTTTCAGTATCTCTCACCATTAGTTCAGTCTTCTGGGACTTTTACATATTGCATTTCAATAACATGTAGAGGCTGTAAATATCCTAATTCTGTACTAACAGGAGAGAGAACAGTGAATAATAGAAAAAGAAATGAGGTCTTTTATTAATGACTACTGACCTGTGAAATATCACAGTTTCTTTAAATCCTATTGTTCTTTATGTTCTTCACTCTCAGCTTAGAAAAAATACTCATCTTTCATTATCTGAGGTCAGACTGGGGCGGGAGAATTTTGTAATTTTAAAAAGCCACTTGTTTTTCTTGTCCTAGCCAAGAGTAGGCTGATGTGTTGCTAGATGTTCAGAAGTTGATTTTTCACCTTGTATCGTAGGAAATCTGACAAGAAATTTATTCAAGTTATTTTCTCTAGGCAAAGTAGTCAATTTCACCATCTCAGCTATCTGCATTAGTTTCAAAGTCCATTCTTCCAGATAGGTATTGTATATTGTCCTGTTTCCCACTTTGGGCATATAACAACCTTGCAGCCAATGCATATATAAAAACAAAGTGTTTAATTCCAATTGTTCACCTGCCATCTCTAAAAGAAAGATGCAGAGTTAATTTTTACGGTTCATTTTCAAACTTTTCTGAAAGTATTTTGTCTGATTCCAGAATTTCTTAACGGTCTTATATGCCCACCAAAGTAACTTCAAACCAATTATGTTTCCACTATTTATATATATTTGCTTTTATTTATAATACCTTAAGCCAGACATTACTTCTAACATCTCTGTTTAAAATTTCCATAAACAAAATAAACAGGAGTGATGATGGAGGACAACCTTGTTCTGTTTAATTCTTTACCTTATAAGGTAAGGTAAACATACATCATTTACATGGTTCTGAGCTTTCTGTGATGTATAAATCACCTATATCTTCTGCAAAAAATTTTTTCCCAAGGTCTGTTTCTTCTACCACTTAAAATATAAAGTCCCAGTTCAAATTGTCAAAAACTTTATCTGCATCTAAAAAAGATACATGTGGCTTTTTTTTCATTATGATGTTGAAATTATTCTATTACATCAGCCATGTTGTGTATTCACTGCTATCTTGGTAAAAAAAAATATCCACATTGATCCTCGGGTATAAAGTTCTATAAAGTCTTTTTTTTAAATTTCTCAGCTAATATAATTGAAAACAATTTATAATCATTATTCAAAAGGGAAATCAGTCAATAGTTCTCAGCAGAGGTTGGATCTTGACCTTTTTGGAATTAAAGTTATGTTTAGGCATTAGAGATCCTTGCACAATTGATTTCATCAAATTCTTTAATGGAATTAATAGTTGGTCTTCAAACTTTTTATAATAAATACTTGGACCAGATGCCTTCCCTATTTGTTTTTTTTAAAAAAATAGCTTCAGATATTTTCATTTTGAAAGTTGTTATTGGACTTTTCATAAAGTGCTTTTGTGAGATAGTTTCGGCGCCTTCTGATTAACATGTGCGTTCTAGCCACTCCTTGTATCAAACTGTTAAGAATTAAATTGGTAGCTGGCAGCATGTGCTTTGATTAAATAAGTATATATATATTAAGTATATATATAAAACTTTTAATCAAAGCACATGCTGCCAATATATATACAACAATATATGTATGTATGTATGTGTGTGTGTGTGTGTGTGTATGTATGTGTGTGTATGTATGTATGTCTCCCTTTATTTATTTATCAGTACAAATATAACACACACACACACATATATGTCTGTATATATATATATATATATATATATATATATATATATATATATATATATATATATACACATACATACATACACACACACACACACACACTGGTTTTGTTGTTTTGGGGTCTTTTCCCGTGTAAGATTGAGATTGTCTTTGCAATGTTTCAGCGAGATCGCACTCGCCATCTTCAGGCTGTGGTCTTTGATTTTCTTTCTTATATTTTCTTTCTTATATTTCCAAGAAGATGAAATAGAGTTTTGTGTGTACTAAATAGGAAATATTGGTGTTTCTTTTCTCCTCAGCAAAATCGTGGCTATTTTTTTAAAACAGAAAAGCTTTTATGATGATGTTATTAAATTCACTGGTTTTATCAGAAATATTTAAAGCCAACTTAAAGTCAACAGAATTGAATCATAATATATTTCTTACCTTTATGTGGACAGTACCAAATTCATTTATTTCATTTCCCTAATCCATTTCTTACTATCAATAATGTTGGGTGTTTTGTTTAACAGCTTTTTGTATAGACTTTCAATACCTTTTGAAGAAAAAATATGCCATCGAATTATACTAGGAAGTTGTGTTAAATCCACTCAATCATTTTTCACTGATTTAGTCCATAACAATTGACTGCAGTCACCGACAATAAGAGAAATATATATCTTAACAAGAAGCATATGGAATAACTAATTCCATAATTTTCTAGTGGTACAATTCCTGGTAGGGCAATAATATTACCCTTTATAACCATTGTTTTAAATTTGGATTAAGGACACTAGCTTCTCTCTTAATCCAGAATCTCTCTTGATTACGGAGCTAATTGCTTTCTTGTTACTCAGAAAGTTGCTGTCAGCATAAAATATGGAGAAAATCTGAAAATCTGAGATAATTTTTTTTGAATTCTTCAAGAAAAAAAGAAACAAAACATAAGTGTGTGTGTGTGTGTGTGTGTGTGCGTGTAGAGAGAGAGAGAATAAGTGAATGGAAAAAACTTGGAGGTAAATATGCATGAAATTTCTAACTCCCCACATTTAAAAGTAAAATTGTCAATATTTGAATTTATTGAGTTCTTTGACACTAGAGTGTTTTTGTTATAGAAAAATAAAATTATACATTGTAATATTTTGAAGCCTATTCCTGATTGCTCAGTGGTAAAGATACTCAATTTAGACTTCCTTTGCTGAGAATAGATTATTTATTGCAGTTATTAAAACCTCACAATATACTCTTACCCTACTGGGATTATTGCTGAATTAATTAGCTGGAGAAATTTATCCATATATTCTTCCTCATTATAAACAATACTGGTCCATGGTCTTCTAAGCATTCAAATTACTTCATTCTATTTCAACTCGATCATTCTACATTTTATCGAAGTTGCAACTTTTGCTTCTTATAATTATTATTTTTATTACATTTATTATTAAGCAGCTGAAAATGGCCAGATTCTAAAAAAAAAAAAAGTTGGTTGAGTGGACAGCAGAAGGGAAATGTTTTGAAAATTAGGAGTCAAGTTCAATGAATTCCTGGGGTAGACTATATACATTCAGAATGGAGTTGATAGCAAGGAAAGTAAAAAGTAAAATGTAGGTAAAAACTGACTGGCTGAGAAGAATCATCATCAAGGTTTGGGAAGTATATTATTAATATCATGGCTTAAGTTTTTTTTTTTTTTTTATACAGTGAATGTCTATGCTACTTGTTTTCAAATGTTTTAAAAAATCTGCCTGCCATGTTCGGCAACTTGAAGAAAACATGTGAGCTGATTTAGTAATGCTATAAAAAATAATTTTAGGGAAAAATGTAAGAACTTCTATCCTCCTGAGTTTAGATAAGCTTTCCATTAACTGTTCCTGATCTCTCTCTCTCTCTCTCTCCCCTCCCTCCCTCCGTCATCTCTCTTCCCATTCACCTGTGACATGTCCAAATGACAGAAACATCATCCGTACATCAAAATCCACTTTACACCAAGTTTAAAATGGATTTTGGAGGATCCCACATTTATTTTTAACAGCAGTAAACAACAAAGAGCATTTCTTTTATTTCTTTTTCTTTTGTTTTTAAAACGTGTTTCTGTTATTTTTGCTTTGCCCTCTTAAAGCAGTGCTTGAAGCAGATGTTAATATTTTATACACAGTTTTCCTTAACCCATAATTGGCAATAAAGACAAAATAATTTAATGTTTCAAGATTTCTTAGTGTTAACTAATTAAAGCAGCAGCAGGCCTGGAGCCTGGGACAATGGCAAACTTTCAGATGAATTAATTTTATGGAAGACCAGCTGAGTAATTGGACGCCAATTACAGGCTGTTTAGCTCCTTCATCACCTTCATATATAATTAAATTCAATTGGTTGATACAGCTTCTATTTTTATGAGGGCACTTACAAGCTTTTTGAACCCCACTGTGACTTTGGAGCTAAGCCAATCAATTATTACTCATTTTGCTTTCAAATGGAAATTATCTAAATTAGTCATATCTTCCATAATGCATTGCTCACATTTAAAAAAATTGTATGTGATGCTCTCTACTGTACAACTGATACAGAGATAAAAAGAAATATTTACCAATTGTTGTTATGGCTACTCATGCTGCATTCAGTACGTGAAATATAATTTGCATGTCTCTTGGATATTAATGTAGACATTGAAGCTACAGAGCTATTCATGCATTCCCAAGGGGTAAAAATAATACTTTAGTATTAGAATTTTGACAATTTGCTATTTTATTGTATAATACCACGTGGAAATTATTAGCTACTGATGAGGGTACTGCAATTGTTGTACACATTATTATAAGGGCATCATCAACTTACTTTCATGACTCCAGGGGACTGGAGGCTAAAACATATGAAGAACAGTTGCAGGAACTGGGTTTAATGCCTAGTTTAATGAAAAGAAGGACTAGGGGAGATATGATAGCAGTGTTCCAATATCTCAGGAGCTACCACAAAGAAGAAGGAGTCAAACTATTCTCCAAAGCACCTGAGGGTAGGACAAGAAGCAATGGGTGGAAATTAATCAAGGACAGAAGCAACCTAGAACTGAGGAGAAATTTCCTGACAGTTAGAACAATTGATCAATGGAACAACTTGCCTCCAGAGGTTGTGAATGCTCCAACACTGGAAGTCTTTAAGAAGATTTTGGATAGCCATTTGCCTGAAGTGGTGTTGGGTTTCCTGCCTAAGGAGGGTGTTGGACTAGAAGACCACCAAGGTTATTCTATTCTATTCTATTCTATTCTATTCTATTCTATTCTATTCTATTCTATTCTATTCTATTCTATTCTATTCATTTTTAGCCTAAGCTTGTGAAAATTCAGCTTAAATCCATATTGAACTACCTAGTTGTGGGCAAATGACTATTAATTGCTTTTTGGTAACTTAGGAGGGATAGTAATTTCAGATTCATTTTTAGAAGGTTTCCAAGTTGTGTAGAGAGATTAAAAGGATCACTCTCTGCCTCAAGCACTGAAGGTTTTTAGCCACTTTATTTGGCAAATGTGGATACATTTTCATGTGCAAATTGACAATGAATTATTAATGTTGCTTAATGACCTCTTGTCCATTGATGATCCATGAAAAAGGTAGAACCCCCCCCCCAAAAAAAAACCTCATATAGTATCAATAAAATATTTGTTCCCCAGTGTTTATATCCAAACACATAAACCTCTGTGGGCAAGCAGGAAGTGATGATGATACTATCAATAGATTTTTCCCCACCTGCACTATGAATAATCAATACAAAGATTACAGCATGAATCATTTTCTTTCCCTTAAGTGCATGTTTCACAAGGAGCAATTTTCTTTCACTTAAATGCATGTTTCACAGATAGACATCGGCTAATGGGAGGAGAAACATCAGAAGGTATCATTTTGGAGTGGAGAGGATGGCAAATTTCATTTTTTTTTTAAAAAAGGAAGATTGCACATCAAATTCTTCTATTTAGTAGTCAAGGCGGTAGCTACTATATGCTTAAAATATTCATCTCACTCTTGCACGTGGATTGTAGAATGGGATAATAAACATAGTTTCCCCTGCTAATACAGGGCTCCAGTTCTGAATGTTATTAAAATATAGAGGAGTCACTGGTACACTAGTGGCTTAAGGTACTTTTACTACCCAATTTCACAGCAGTATAAACTTGGCTATTTACTGAACCCCCTTTGACTCTGTACTTCTGTAGGGATTTGATACTCAATTGTGCTATCTTCCTTGGAGGGTGAGTCTAATATCACTGTCTTTTTATAGATTTTCTAACATCCTTTTGCTTTTTGTAAGTGTCATCTACCTGTGAGAAACTTACACAAAATAAGATATATAATAGAGAAGAGGAAGCCTACTATATCTATTCTCATGGCATTTCCAAGACTTCAACTTTGTCTTTTGATTTTGTCCAAATTGTACGTCATTTGCGCTTTAGTTTAATTGACCAGATAACCTCTCTTCTGTTTTATTTTTGGGGTTTTGTCAGCCCAAAGTTTTAAACATTCAACTGCTAATCAAAACTGACTAGATCATACGAAGGCAGGCATTCTGCAACTCTGGGTCAAGAACCCCTATGAGGTCACAAATGAATTTGCAGGTGGGAAGAACTTATGCATATAAAGCAGGATCACTGTCAGAAACTGTTCCCATTCTTTCTAGACAAGATGATATCATCCTGTCAAGTACAATCCAGAGTGAATTCTTGCAACGATGGGATTAGAATTCTCCTGCTGTCCATAGAATACCAGATTAGAAAGACTGAGTTAGAGTGAAAACCAAGATCCTTTAATTTCACTTCATTCATGACTTTTCCTAAACTTGAGTTATCATTTATTGTGTGCTGATTATAGTAGATGGACTGCATTACATTACATTTTTTCTGTATGGATTATAACTAAATTGTACGTGCAGTAGTTGAAAGCATTAAATATTGAGCAGTTATTGTCTATTATAGGTATAATGTAATCATTGTAAACAGATGAGGTAGTCTGCTTGTTACAAGAGAGGAACAGAAAGAGGAACAGTGGTGGTGTCCTTCCTTTTTTTTCCTTTGTGAAAGTAAACATCTTAATCTAAATGTGGTGCTATTGACTGCCAAGTCTGTTAATGAAAAAAAGTGGCCTGGTAATTATATCCTGGATGAGGAAATTGATCTGAGATATACAATAGAGAAGTAGACAGAGGAAGGTATAGGCTAGTGCCTTCCTTATGTTTTGGACTGCTTTCTATATATTACTATATTTATAATCCAAAGAACTATAAGGAACAAGGAAAAATCTTGTTCTCACATGATCGTTTCCCATGTAAATGTGGATATAACAGGGTCAATGTAGAGGTAGAATTAATGGTTTTATCAGTTCCATCAATATAGAAGTCTAAGTCATTTTATTGGCATCACTGTCTCTTAAATGCACTAGAATATACACCCAATCAATTATCACTGAAGTTCATACAAATACAAAGCTCTCATTGGTATGAATGTTGTTGAATTGTTGATAGAAACAAAAAGAGTTTTGTAAATCTGACAATTCTATGCATCCTTAGTAGCAATGGAATAAAAATACTTCTCTCAAAGCTCTTTAATTTTAAATAGCATGAGAAATAATTTAGCTCACGCCATATAGTAGATGTTACAATGATATTTATATCCTTGGACAAGTTAGTAGAGGTACTTTTATAAAGAAGGTTTTTTTCCCATATAAACAACTTGGGTCTCTCCATTTGTATTTAGCTCCTTCATAGTTGGAATGTCACATTCACAGAAGATGGAAGATTTTTTTCCCCATGAGGTTTAAGATGAGGAAGCTGAAATAGCTGTCAGCCCAGAAAAGAGTTTTCAATCTCATCCAGCCACTGGTCTTAATTTCAAGAATTGCCAAATTAACTTAGTTCAAATCTGGAGATGTAGTAGAAATAGATTTGATCTGGATTGGTAGATCTCAATTTTGGCCTTATTATTTACTTTTATAGATCAAATAGCCAGATTTCCAAAATATTGGTATCTGGCTATATTTTGCTAACCTTTAAAAAGGAGGCAAGAAAGATTTCTCAAATCACCAGTTTCTTAAATTTACACTTACCGTAAATAGAAAAGTTGCAGACTGAATTGAGGCAGAAAATACTTTTGCACCCAACAAGTAGATATTAGAAAAGAGATCAGGATTCAGTTATTTGGTGCAGAATTACATTGCAATGTGGGCATCTGTCCTATATGTTACATCACTGGATTGCAAGAAATTATATTGATAGAATCAAATTATGACAAAACTTCAGAGACATATCAGTTGTGCTGCCTCTCTGAAACACAACTATTTCTTGAACAAACAAGGGCTCTACATGAACTCTACTTTTAATGGTCTCAAAAGCAATTAAAATATGGCATTTTCAGCACAGCTGAGAATATGAATAGGATGGTTTTATTGTGAAGTTAATTCATACGAAGGGGAAGAAGGAGAAGAAGACATGTTGATAACTTTATGAGCTGCTTACCATTTCCATTAACTAATACAACACTAAACCTCTAAGGAGCAATACACACTTTCCTGAAGGTTCAAAAACACAATGAAGCATGCGAAATGACAACATAATATTATAGGCACTAGGTATATATTATGCATCATAGCGTAGTTTTTTATTTTTTACAAATTAAAATCCTCTAGCAAAATGTATCATGAATTGTGACTCCACTTATGCATAGTGGATATTTCTCAAGACACTTTCTTGGAAATGGTTTTTTGAGATTTCTTTCTTTTTCTCTATGAATAAAAAGGTTCCCCTTACACATATGTGCTAGTCGTTCCCGACTCTAGGAGGGGGTGCTCATCTCAATTTCAAAGCTGAAGAGTCAGCGCTGTCCAAAGACATCTCCGTGGTCATGTGGCTGGCATGACTAAATGCCAAAGGTGCAGGCAACGCTGTTACCTTCCCACCAAAGGTGGTTCCTATTTTTCTACTTGCATTTTTACATGCTTTCAAACTGTTAGGTTGGCAGAAGCTGGGACATATAATGGGAGCTCACCCCATTATGCGGCACAAGGGATTTGAACAGCTGAACTGCCAACCTTCTGATCTACAATCTCAGCATCTTAGTCACAGAGCCACCGTGTCCCTCTATGCATACTCCAAGGCAAAAAGGGGAAAGAAAAAAAAAGAAAAGAAGAAAAGAAAAAAAAGAAAAGAAAGAAAAGAAATGAAAAAAAAGATAACAGTTTTGAACAATATATTCCAAAGTGTGCCTCTCAATGGTGTGTCTTCCCTATGATGCTGTGGAATGACAGCAAACATGGGAAAAAATGGAAAAAGTTATAGATTTCACAGACTTCTGAGAAAGATTGATTTCACCCCTACGTTTAGAGTGGAAGGCAATTTCATCTTGAATTGAAAAATAGATTTTTTGGATTACTTAAAATTTGAAAAAAAATATTTTTAAAAAATATAATATTTTTAATGGATTTTTTTTGCCTTTCTTGAGTTTCCTGCCCAGAGCCCAAAATCTATTACAGAGTGTCAGAAGAGAGTCTAAGGTTCAGGGAGAAAATTGAGGCCAGGAGTGAGTCTTTGGATGGAAGTCTGCCCCAAATGTCTAGAGGTAGCTTGAAAGCTTGAAACAAGTTTGATCGGTCACCTTGGAGAAGCTCAGAGTGGGTTGCATGTAAAAACAATCTCCATCATTCATATGCTTCAACTTTCACTAATTCAATCCTGTTGTGAGAAAATGAGCTAACTGCCTTTTTATAGAATTATTCATTATTGTCCCCCTGTCGATAAGAGCTGCATCAATGTGAGAAAGTCACAAGCAATAATTAAAATAAATGGAAGGCTTCCAGGGGGATAAAATGGCTAAAGCTCACACTAAATAGCTCTCCTCCAGAGCTAGTTTTCCAGAGAAGGTCTTTATTGGTTTCTCACAAATTCTGTTGGTCGAGAAAGGATTATTATACCTTTAAAAGGAAAGATCCATTTGGTTCTTCCTTTTTTCTCATGTAGGAAGTTATCACCCAGCCCTCTCCCAGAAAAATGAAATATCCTAAGAAATATTGATAAGGCAGAATATTATATTTCCCTGGATGTGAAAAGGAAGAAACATGTTTTAAAGAGAGAATAGCTCCCTGTAGCTTCCTGCCTCCACCCACTTTGTCAATGGGCCATTAAGAAGGCCAAGCCAGTCCCTTTACATAATAAAGAGTTCTCCCCTTCAGCTCCAGGAGGATGGGAATGAAGGCATGATAATATAAACCTTTACTCAACTGACCACATGGCATCTGAGAACTCTGAGAATTCAACCAAACCTGGACTCAGCCTAGAGAGTTGCCCCTGCATGGGCCCATGTGAGTCTGACAACCAATCAGAATACATTTCTTACACAGGATCAGGAAACAGAGAGGTTGGACTGAACAGTTTATAAAAAGCCTAGCAAGCCCCTCCATCAGCCCTTCTCTTCTTCTCCACCAACCTTGAAGCATGTGATCATCTTTTCTGTTCAGGACTCAAGCCATGTGGTCCTGTCCACCATTAAAACCATCTTTCCAAGCAGCCTCCATGTCTCCAGTGTCTTTTTCCCCACTTGGAGCTGAACCCAGAAGGACATTTCTTTCAACACTCATAATGCACTAGTGGCTCATGGCAGAGGTGGGTTCCTACCGGCACATGTTGCATGATAGTAGTAACTCAGCCTGCCATGCCCCTGCACCGGTTCTATCAGCGCCACCATTTTGTGGTGCCGCCATCTTGTTTTTTTCCTTCTGCGTATGCAAAGAACCATTTTTTTTACTACTGCACATGTGCGCAAAGTAGCAGTAGCAGAAGCCAGAACCCACCCCTGGCTCACGACCTCAAATCTCATTTCATCTGCTTACACGGACGGTTGAATGTTGCCTAAATAGGAAGCATATTTTTCACATCAACCCAAAAAGCTGTTCTGCCTTCTGCAAAGTGTTGCAGAAGAAGAAAAGGAGTGGGAGAGAGAAAAGAAAATCCATCCCATTTCAAATATTCTTTTTCTGCCCAACTCTAGAGGGAGAGTTTGTGTATTGAAATTTTTACGCATTACAATTATTTTTGCAATTTGCACTTCTGCTGCTCACTGAAACAGCATGACCAAGCATGCTCATTTTGAGGGTGAAGAAATGATCATCACAAAGTTGCTACATCGGACCTGCAGGTTAAACAGAAATGGGAGGCTGGCAGTGCAGTTTTTCAGCACAGGTTTGGGCAATGAGTCCCCTTGCATTTTATTTTTATTTCAACTACTTCTGGAATCCTCTCTTTTCAAATAGCGGCAAGTCATTACTCGACTGAGAGGGATTTCCAAAAAACAAACAAAAAAAAAAACCCTGGGGCACTTTTAAAAAGCTGCTACAGTCAATGCCACTGAAGCTTTCAGGGTGTTCTTGGAAATTTGTCCAGTAATTTCTGGGAAAACATGCACGGATTGAGCTATTGGATTAGTCAAAGAAGCTGCCCACACAGGGGCCTTTTTATAAATCCAGTTTCCTGCAATCCTTGCTTAAAGCATAATGATCTCCAAAAACTATTCATATGATACAGGTGGCTTCAAGGTGGAAATTTTGCAGGGTTCATAGGGATTCCAGATTTGGATGACAAAAGTCCAGATGACCAGTTGAGACAAATGACAGAAATGCCAAATTGCTCCTTTTTCCCACTTTAGCCTTAACATATGATCACACATTAATAAGCTTGCAGGCCTATGCACTCTTCAATTTATCTTTTTTTAAAAAAACTTCAAACAATGCATGAGTCACACGTTGCTTTGTTATTCTTTAAAGCATTTTTTTAGATTTCTGTGCAGGCTCAAAAAAATTCTGCTGCTTTAATAAACATGCTAACTTCAATGAATAATTCCTTAAAACACTTTCTATAGAGTTTCTCAATCATCATCTAGTTTAATGAAAAGAAGGCCTAGGAGAGGCATGATAGCAGTGTTCCAGTATCTCAGGGGTTGCCACAAAGAGGGAGTCAAGCTATTCTCCAAAGCACCTGAGGGTAGGATAAGAAGCAATGGGTGGAAACTAATCAAGGAGAGAAGCAATTTAGAACTAAGGAGAAATTTCCTGGCAGTTAGAACAATTAATCAGTGGAACAGCTTGCTTCCAGTAGTTGTGAATGCTCCAACACTGGAAGTTGTTAAGAAGATGTTGGATAACCATTTCTCTGAAGAGGTGTAGGGTTTCCTGCCAAGGCAGTGGGTTGAACAAGAAGACCTCCAAGGTCCCTTCCAACTCTGTTATTCTATTCTATTCCAGGTCATAGTTATCCCAAAAATGCTTTTCAAAAGGCATCTTGGGGAAAAATCAAGAAAGTCCAGGTGCCTTTGGAAAAGCACTTTTGGACATCCTTAAAGTGCTGGCATCCCTCCCACACTCCCTCACTTCCATAGAACCTGGAAAAACTATAGACTGCTTTAATGAAGAGCAGAGAATAGCTATACTCTTGTGATGTCTGAAGGAATTCCTCCAAACTGACCCAGATTATTATATACTTGAATGAATAAATAATAATAATAATAATAATAAACCGTAAGCACACATAGTGTAGCTGGCTTTCCCACAAACAAGAATCCCACAGTATAGGAATCTTGATGTGTGGGTGTGCTTATGTTGTACTTCTAGTCAGAGGTGGTATTCAGCAGGTTCTGATCAGTTCTGGAGAAGCAGTAGTGGAAATTTCAAGTAGTTCAGAGAACCGGTAAATACCACCTCTGACTGGCCCCACCCCCATCTGTTCTCTGCCTCCTAAGTCCCAGCTGATCTGGAGGAAATGGGGATTTTGCAGTAACCTTCCCCTGGAATGGGGAGGGAATGGAGATTTTACAGAATCCTTCCCCTGCCATGCCCACCAAGCTACCCACACCAATCCATGACATGCCCACCCAGCCACACCCACAGAACCGGTAGTAGAAATTTTTGAATCCCACCACTGCTTCTAATGTGGGCTTATTGTGAGTGGCCATGTACTTCTGGCTTTTAACTGCCAGAACAGAAATGACCTGGTTTCAGATTAATTCTTGGTTCAAGCACAATCCACATATAAGCAGAACTTCAAGAGAGTGTATTCTTAGAGGCCTTTCATATCTTTAATTCAGCCCACTAACTTTGCCACCTAAAGTTGCTTTACTATGTTCAGCAGCTTCAACAAAATCCCTCTTAGCTAGCTAGTCCTGGGCAATGGTGAAAGCCCCTTCCCCCAGGCAAAAAAAATATTTATACTGGAATTCACACACACACACACACACACACACACACACACACACACACACACACACACACCAGTTCAGAGCACCAAGAAACTATGAAGGGAAGCAGCACAATTTCACAGTAGAGTGGTTCCTTGTGGGAAAGAGAAAGGAGTATGAAGTGATGGTTTTATCCAATAAGAAATCACCTCCCTTAGAGCTTATTGCAGTGTTCCTTTTAAAACTGAAGCCAAAGCTGATGAACTTGTAGCAACGCACAATCTTTAATTGTGCCAGTCTTAAATAGTTTCTTGTTTGGGGAGAGGACCCCAACTCATTTACTCTATCCTTTATTCTGTAACTTTCTAAACGGGTTTAATTTCATTTAATGTTTAATGGCCATGTTATTTAAGTACAGGTTTTGCATAAGGAAAAAGAGGCAGTATAACTGAAAATTAGGAGTTGCAAGAAAATTAGTGCAGCTCCACTGACAGTTTATGGTGGTGTAGCTGACTCTGCAAGGGTGCTGACAGGGGATAGTTCTTCTCCAGGGACTGTCAGTTCCAACTTCCAAGTAGGAATTGATTCTGTGTGAGTCATTTCTATTAGGGAGAATGTCCACATGCAGGAACATTGAACTAAAATGTATAATGCTTAACTTAAAAAAGAAGATCCATATTCATTTGGATCAATTCCAGTTGACCATCTGGGGCTAGGAGCAAAATGATGAGAAAGGTTAGCATTACCACCTGGGCTCTGGCTCCTCGCCTATCCTGGCTTGGAAAAAGCTGGTGCGGAAGATGTACAGCATGACTTATTGTATTATTTATCTAAAAGATAGAAGTAAAACTTCTTTTGCTATCTTCTTTCCTCTGTGAAAGGGGATAATTTGTCTGGGCATGGTCTATTTCAGCTTGGGCCATGACGTGACAATGAAAAAGAACAGAACAATTGCACATCTTTCTCCCCATTAGGGCATTGGACTTCGATATCCCTTCCCTGACTTTTCCTTCCAGGCAGCTCCTCAGCACTGTATTATTTGATTTGGCAGCCATGCCTTAAAAGAAGCAGATTAAACAATGTGTTCAGAGGAACTCAGCCTACTTGAAAAGTTACATAAGCAACAAGGTGCTGCAACTAATATGTACAAGCTGTTGGATGATCTAAGAGTTGGCCCGGGCAATGAATGGCTTGCTAACTGAAGTCTAAAAGCCGAGTCAGCCTGAGTTGGTATCACCTGGAATATCAGACGGGATTCTTTTCCATATGTGAAATGGGTCAGAGCAAAAAATAATAATCCAAAAATATAATTGGTAAGATGTGGAAGCGTGAATAAATAACCCAGATTGAATCTGTCTTTTCTTATAAGGCTTATGCCATCCAAACCTGTCAACTCCAAGCCTCTGTAACTTTTCTTTTGCTAAACAATCTGGAGTCAGTCTAACCTGCAGATGGGATAGGCATTAGCATCGACAAACAGTATGCAGCATATTACGCTGGTTTATAGTTAAACAAGTTGTCATTGCCGTAGCATTGTCAAATTAGCCATTTGTGAAAGCAGGGAAGAGAAGTAAGAACTCGGAGTTGTGTTAACTATAAATTCTGAAATTCAGTTTCCATCCAAAGTCTATTAAAAGCCAGTTATTAAAATTATTTTGTTCCATTGAGTCCAATGGCTTTCTCACCGCAGCCTCCCTCATCTCACAAAAACAGGACACTTTCAGATGATTCCCTGAGAGGAGTTCCTTGAATGGACAATCCTTGGTTGAGTAAGTCCCTTGAACCCATGAAATAGAATCTGTAATAAATTAAAACTACTCCTCTGAATTGCAGCCAAATCCTCATAAGGAGTAGTAAAAGCAGGATTGAGGAAGAGTGAAGTAGTGTGGAGTAATTATGTCATCTCTGTCCCAAGTCATTAAGAAATGTGATAAATTCTGCTTCTACACCAAAACCTATCCTGAAATAATCTGATTCCTCCAGGGTCCTCTGGAACTGAAGCCAAATCACCTTCTCTACCACCTTCTTCAGAAATGGAAGATTGGAAACTGGAAGGAAATTGTCCAGGATAGTTGGGTCCATTTTGCAGTACCTATAGTTTCCAGATGCAAAGGCAGCCTCAAGTAGGCCAAGAACTTTAATCACAAGAGCATGAGTACTGTAGTCAAACTTCCTACTTCAGAAATGGCCACAACTGACACATCAAATGAAAGCAGAGGGAAACCCTCCTGATTACTTCCACTTGTCCATTCAGCAGTAGCACAGATCCAGAAGGATATCAATTTGTGGATGGACAAGTGCCATCCTTTCACTGGACAACATTGGAGGAATGTGATTAACCAACAGTTGTTCTACTTTTTCTTCAATTTAGCTTCAGCCTGTTGTGTCCCATATAAATCCTGACAGCTTCTAAGCATCAGGGCAGGACTTCAGCAGCATTCTAGCTGGGGCTGAGTATCATCATTATAGAGATGCTATATATCAGGGGTGTCAAACTCAAGGCCCATGGGCTGGATTCGGCCTTCCAGGTGCTTAAATCTGGCCCATGGGGCCAGCCTAGAAATAGCAAAGGACAGGCCCACAGTGCCTCTGGGAGCCAAAATGGGGCATGCGGGGATGCACAATCCCCTCCACACCCTATTTTGGCTGGCAGGGTGCTGCAGGCCGTCCAGGCTGAAAACGGGGTGTGCCCCCCCACAACCCCCTGTGTGCCATTTTGCCCAGCAGGATGCTGCAGGAGGCGTCTGTCCCATCTACCCCCTGGTCGGCCCATGGAGGAGAACTACAACACTGATCTGGCCCTCCAGTTTGACACCCCTACTATATATTCAGCAACACATTAACCTAGGAATCTCTACTGACCTGATCTCTCCACCACTAACTGAAACTGCTCATTAAAATAGGAATGGAAACATTGTAAACTAGGTTTACCACAGTGGTCACTGTGGTCACCGTTATTGCTGGATTTCCAACACCTGCTCAACAGATTCCCCAGATTTGTTTAGATGGATCACATCAGTGGTGGGTTTCAAATTTTTTTAGAACCTCTTCTGTAAGTGTGTCCTGCTTTGTGAGAGTGGCTTGCCAGCCATATGACCAGGTGGGAGTGGCTTGGCAGCCATGTGACTGAGTGGGAGTGGCTTGGCAGCCATGTGACTGGGTGGGCATGGCCAACTTGTAAAATGTGGTGAAACTCACTTAACAATGATCGTGCTTAGCAACCAAAATGTTGGCTTAGAAACTCTGGCATTTGAAGCATGCAAGTCTTAAAGCTGTCAAGTTACAAGACCCTTGCACCCCTAACCCTTTAGAAAAAATCCTTGACAGCTTTAAGACTTGTGGACTTCAACTCCCAGAATTCCTCGTCTCACTCTTCATCTTGATGATGTGCGGACGGGTGGGTAGAGGGAGCAAATTTATGTACTAGTACTAGACTTTAACATCCCATAATCATAAAGGATACTAGCAACTGGTTATGTCTGTGCTGGGCCAAAAATATTGGACATAAGATTTTAACACAAGTGGCAGACAAAAAAAGAAATCCCCATTTTTCTTCTGGAATTTTCCTTTGAACTGCCCAATTTTGCTTATAGCTGTGGGATTTCCTGGTGATCCAGGTCCAATCTCATTTACCTCCTCAAGAACACCCAAGGCAGCTAAATGTTTCCACCCAGCTAGGGGAAAATCCATTTCATTTCATGATGGTTACTCTGATTACTGCCACGCATTACATAATTTTCTCCTAAAAGGACAATTCAGCAGCCACTTTTGTAGAGGCTTTTGGAGGCTAGTCAAACTGTGAGTTTCTCATTTAAATGAAATGGCTGTTCAAGGCATACGAACAAGGTCGTTGAAATGAACTCAGAGAGGCCAATAACAATCATCCTTAACTATTTGCAAAGTAAGTTCATTTTCAATTAAGTAAAAGCCAAGACAGTGTAGACATTGTTTGTGGAAAACCCACAACCCACCAGGAATCCTACACAATGTCAGAAGAAAAGCAGAGTTAACCACTGAAACAAACGAACAAAAGAACAGGAGTGGCTTCCGGCATCTGGCATGTACCCCCTATGGACTTTGATAATGAGAATATTGGTGAGAATTGAGCTCAGCAGAGGAAGCTCATTGAGCTAATATTTGTAGGCCCAGAGGCAAATAAGAAAAGAACAAAAGGTAGCATTGTTCCAAATCTTCACTGGGTAGAAAGGCAGGGGTAGCTACAGAGCCTGGGGTGTTGATGGCAAGTTATCTATCTGCAAAAACATAGAAGGAGAACCATAGTAACATTAGGAATGCTTGAAATGTATTATTTCCCCAGGAGGAGAAATTCTCTCTATGGCACAGAACTGTTCATGAACGCAACGGGTGCAGAATCAGTGGCTGGTGGGATAACATAACACTAATTATAATCTTGCCATGCAATCTTGCCATGATTCAAATAGCAAACAAAATAAGCTACCCGATACCTCAATATTGATCTCTGGGGCTGCATAAATACAACTGTACACAATTAACATCCCTCAACATCTTTTTTTCATATCGTGGCAACCTACACTGGATGCAATATTCCAAACATGGTCTTAACCAAGGCATTATAAAGTTTTACTAATATTTTATGTGATCTTGACTCTGTCCCTCTGTTAATGCAGCCTAGCATTGTTTTAGCTTGTGTTTTTTTTCCCCGCAACTGCAGCACATTGCTGGTTCATATTGTTGAGCCAGATACTACCTTCTCTATCCTTGTGCATTTGTTTTTTCTTGCCTAATTGTAAAACTTGACTTTTCTCACTATTGAATTTCATTTGGTTGGATAGGGCCCAGTGTTCATGTCTGCCAAGATCCTCCTGGATTCTTGAGCCTATCTTCTGGAGTGTTGGCTATTCCCGCCAACATGGTGTTGTCTGAAAATTTGATGAGTTCCCCTTTAATTCCCTCATCTAAATAATTTATGAAGATGTTGAAGAGTTTTGGACCTAAGACCAAATCTTGGGGTACCTCACATCACACTTCCCTCCATGTAGCTGTAGTTCCATTAAGGACTACACATCGAGTGCAGTTGGTCAGCAAGTTACTAATCCATCTGGTGGTGATGCTATCTAATCCAGATTTTGAAACTTCTTTAAATTTCCTAGCCTAGTATGCATTCTAATATTCTAGCATGAAGTAACCACAAGTGAAAAGTACTTGATATTTACAGGCAATCTTTCAAATTCTCCTTTTCATCATCTTATCAATGAAGATAAAGGAGGGCCTGCTTCAGAAGGGGAAAAAATGACCAGGACTAACATAATTTCAAACAGAAAAAGGACATTTCAGTTGCCAGTTGAGGGTTGAAGAGCATCAGATTAAAAAACAGAGGAGTAAAATGTCATCCTGTAAACAGGCTGAAGCAAATAAATGATTCAAAAACGCTTTATCTGTGAAGGAGACAAATACATTGAAAATCATACAAAACAGAATGCAGAGGGTAACCAATATGGGGAAAGATTTGTTATAGGCCCAACAAGACAAATCCACATTGAAATGGGATTTTGTATTCCTTCATAGTATAACTATGCATCCTATGCAAAGTATTCAGTAACACCTGTACAATAGTGCTTACTACTAATAGTGCCTTTGGGAATTTTGGGAAAGTTAATTCAGATGAGGAGCAGAGCTGTCTGGTGCAAAACTGCAGTGCTTGTAAAGGGATATAATTTTTCAGGACTTTTTGTGGCTATAGAAGGCCAATTACTCTCTTATAGACAGACTATTTTTCCTTTTCTTTGGGGAAAAAATGTTTCATTTCTAGGTATTTATATATTCCACTTTAAAAATGCAAAGCATAAAAGAACAGCATTAAAAACCCAGCCAAGAAATCTAAGAGATGAGCATAAAAGAAGAACATCTAATATTACTATTGTATCCTGACTTGCTAAGATGAAAATCAGTGCAGCGTAACACATTTTTGCTTGTTGCTAATAGAGAAAACAAATAGATTTAATCAGAAAGAGGACCTGAGCACCTGCAACTCTATCATATACTCTCTGGCATATTTAATTAAATAAGCACTAGGATGTAAATGGATCTACATAGTTATGGTTGCTGAATAACCTGTTACATAAGCAATGTTTCAAAAGCATTCATTTTACTCCCAGCATCTGCACATCTACACAGGATTTTGTTTTGCTGTGCAAACAGTTTTCTTAAGCTTTCCTTACTACTATCTCAGTATTCTGTATAAGATGTTTCAATGGATGCATAGCAGGAGTGGGTTGCTGCCTGTTTTATACTTGTTTGCCACCCACATGTGCACCAGACATCCATTGTGTGTGCATGCACTGTTTAATGTAAATTGTTCTTCACGCATGCACAGAACAATTTACAGTGAACTGCACACATGCAGTCACTAAAAACCAAAATGGTGGCAGCCCAACAGCAGCAGCAGCAAGGGAACCGGTTCGGGGACATGTCAGGCCTGGGTCGCTGCCGGTTCTGTGATCCAGGCCTGAATTCCACTACTGGTTCGAACTGGGCTGAAACGGGAGAAACCAACCTCCGATGCATAGTTATAAATTGTTTAATTGATCTGCCCTGGCAACTGATGCACCTAGCTGGGTTCTCAAAGAAGTCCAAAGTGTCCCCTCACAGATGGGAAATTTGTCTGAGACCTTGGCTGTAGTCTGATCCCAGATACAGCTGGTTTTCTGAGGAGCTCTGGAATATGAAGTAGAAGAAGTGATGCCTAGAATACTCTTGGAGGAAAAGTAACTCATGTCCAGTTGTATTTACAAAAAGTAAATAGAACTGGACAGGAATAAAAGCCTATATTTAGTTATATACTGTGATGATAAAAAGTAATGTATTTTTTAATCTCTGTCAAGAGAAGAGAAGAGATCTATTCTAATTACTTTTATTGCAGTTTACTTTAAACAATCACTGCTATTTCCCCAACTCACAACCTAAATTATCTCTGTCCTATTTTTATTAATGCAATATCAAATTTGTTCCCAAGGTTGATATCTATCTGGCTGGCTGCCTATCCCCCCCATGTATATACGTATGTATGTATGTATGTATGTATGTATGTATGTATGTATGTATGTATGTATGTATGTATGTATGTGCCTGCCTGCCTGCCTGCCTGCCTGCCTGCCTGCCTGCCTGCCTGCCTGCCTGCCTGCCTGCCTGCCTGCCTGCCTCTATCTATCTATCTATCTATCTATCTATCTATCTATCTATCTATCTATCTATCTATCTATCTATCTATCTATCATCTATCTATCTATCATCTATCTATCTATCTATCTATCTATCTATCTATAAATATTGTTTCTCATTGCATTCACAAGAAGCTTTGTGCTTACAATGCAGATTGAGTATTTGTACAAAAAAATGAGATGTTATAATTCACATCTGAGAGAAGACAGTGTTCTTCAATTTTCATTTTTTTGTTTATTTGTCAACAAATGTCTGAGCCCTCCTACAGTATATCAAGCTTCTAAGTAGATTCGTAAATGGAAAATGTCATATCATCATAATCAAATGTGAGTAAAGAGCCACTGTTTGCTTTAGTACTTCCTGTTTCCTCATTGTGTGACAATGTAAATCAGTTTAGACGTCGAGTGGCAAATTAACTCTGCCTCTTGTTGAAACGTCTTTTTCAGGCAGCTATGAGAACTAGCAAGTTATTAGATGCATATAAAAATATCCAGATTTAGACAATTCGTCACTGTGATGTTTTACCTAGTAGAAAGAAAATAAAAAGTAGACTCTTAGAAGAATTGATTGTGACTCTGATGTAGGAGAAGAGGCAGAGCGTGGGGAATTGGCGATGGTGGAGTCAAGAGAGGCTGAGCCTAAAACTGTCAAGTGTCCAAAAATATTCCAAATCCAGCACCTATTAAATTCCATTGACTCTTTAACGGTAAATATTTCCCTTGCACATGTCCCTTTGCTAGTTGTTCCTGACTCTAGAGGGCGGTGCTCATCTCTGTTTCAAAGCTGAAGAGCCAGCGCTGTCCGAAGACATCTCCATGGTCATGTGTCTGGCATGACTAAATGCCAAAGGCACACAGAACGTTGTTGCCTTCCCACCAAAGGTGGTTCCTATTTTCCTGCTTGCATTTTTACGTGCTTCCGAACTGCTAGGTTGGCAGAAGCTGGGACAAGTAACAGAAGCTCACTCCGTTATGTGGTGCAAGGGATTCAAACCGTCGAATTGCTCTAGTGCCAATTTAGTGCTGAAAGTTAGTTGATTAGATTCTTCTGCATAGGCACGAGCAATAAATCTTCTTTACAGAGATGGCCTTCTTCCTTCTTCTTCTTCTTCGCACTTATAAATGAAGTCTGCCTTTTGAAACTACCTTTGAAGAAAGTCTGGCTTTATATTATCCCCCCTGAAGGACTCTTGGAGCCTCTCCTGTTACGTGGTCTTTCTGGATTTGGACTATTTGATTTCCTTTTTTTTAGTGACTTCTTAGCTTGGAACTGTGACAGACGGTTAATTTTCACTTTTGGATTTGCCTGTCTTCTTGGACTCGCTCGGCTGCGCGCTTCACAGACGCCATTTCTTTTGCAAAAGATATTTACTCTTTCTGAACTTAGACAATGGGGCCCAGAAAACTACCTACAGGCAAAGCAGCCTCGGCACCAACTTCTACTGTATCCAGTCCAACGATTCAACAGACAAAAATTTTATCATTTTTACAAAAAAGACTGGAGACAGTTCAAAGGATTTATCTGTTACTCAAATGTTTCAAGCTATTATGCAGGGACAAAATGAGTTGAAAAAGGAGGTAGCAGAGTTTAGAGATGAGCTTAAAAATGTGCAGCAACAGATAACAGAAAATAAACAGAGAATTAGTGTGCTAGAGGATGGCGCGGCTGGGCTGGGGGAGGAGGTTAAGGCAGTCCAGAAGGGGAATATAGAATTGGAAAATTTTATGGCAAAGATAGAACTTGAAAGAATGTCCTTCTTTCTCAGATTCCAGAACCTACCGGAGACAGAAGATGAAGATCTTAAGGATATTATGAGTACAATTTTAGCAGAATATATTAAAAGAGATAAAGAACAGTTGTGGTGGGATATGGATCTGGTTTACAGGATTAATTCAGCATATGCTAGAACACACAATGTTCCAAGGGAGGTACATGTTAAGGTTCTTAGGAGGACCATGAGGGATGAGATTCTAGGGCTAAGAGGGGGGGACCACTAAAATATAAAGATAAAGAAATTGCCATTCTTAAGCAAATTCCGAAAAAAATAAGAGATAAGAGGAGGAAGTATCCCCCCTTATCAAAGAAATTATATAATAAGGGAGTAGATGGTTTAGATGGTTATTGCCAGAAGGAATGCTGATCTTCTGGGAGGGAAACAGAATTAGAATTAACACAGTTGTGGAGGCAGAGGCCTTCATTAAAAAACATAGTGCCCTCCTAGAGGATGGAAATATAAGAAGTAGTGAAAAAAGGCGACAAAACACAAGACATGAAGGAGGGAGGGGCTGCGGCTCTGCCTGGGGACAGGGGGGAGGGAACAATAACGGAAAGACTCAGGTCACAAAAACAAATATATCTTGAATATCATTTTAATTGTTGATATATTAGAAAGTGGCAAAAGGGATGATTGAACACATGGTTGATACAACGTATAATAAGATGCTGTTTCTGCTTATCTTTTATCTTTTGGGGGTTTTTTTCTGTAAAAAGTTGTGAGAATTGTAGAGATTCCTACCTCTAGCACGATAGAGTTGCCAAAAAAATTTTTTTTGTATATCCACCTACCCTTTTCCCCAAATTTTTTAAAAAACCAATAAAATTCTTTCAAATTAAAAAAAAAATCTTCTTTACCGAACCTTATTGTATAGTCCTGATTCTTTGTGCCTGACATGTGCAGGTCAAATGCAGAGGTACCTTTAAACCATGTTTTAATATATTGTTTCTCTTTAATCTATATATTAACTAAACAAAACAAACTGTGATTCTGTGTCATATTCAGTGTTTTGTTCATTTATAATATGAAAAATAAGTGGAATATAGTTAAATTCATGGTTGAGATGATTGGAATATTTTCTTTGAGGGAAATAGCACATTAGGTATTAGAGGGAACCTTTCCTTACCTTAAAATTCAACAGGGTTGCTTTTCTACATATACATTTATTGTAATATGTGAATTTCTAAACAATTCAAAACTTTCCCCTAATTCTCTTATAAAGTAGTTCACTTCAGAATATTGAACTAATAATGTTTTATTAGACAGATAACATTTGACTAGTTTGATGGCATTTTTCAATGTTGCTTGATGAAATGCATATCCTGATTGGCTTCCTAAAGAAAACCTCTTCATTTCAAGAGCATCTAGGGATATATTTTGAGATGAACTTTAAATATCAGCCTTTCTTCTGCCTGCCATATCCAGAGGCTTGTGCACAAAATGGCTGCAACCATATAAAATGAAAAGAAGTTTTAGTATTCAGATAGGGAACAGATGATCATAAATAGCCATCCAATCAATCTGTGAGCATATCATAGCAATAATGATTTAGACAACATTGACTAAAATAATATAGATCATCATCATTGAATACCCTACACAGGAAGGATAAGGTAAAGGTAAATATTCCCCTTGCACAAATGTACGAGTTGTTCCCAATTCTAGGGGGCGGTGCTCATCTCCATTTCAAAGCCGAAGAGACAACACTGTCTGAAGACATCTCTGTGGTCATGTGACCGGCATGACTAAACACCAAAGGTGCATGGAACGCTGCTGCCTTCCCACCAAAGGCGGTCCCTATTTTTCTACTTGCATTTTTACACGCTTTCGAACTGCTAGATTGGCAGAAGCTGGGACAAGTAATGGGAGCTCAGGGATGCCAATAAAAATGGAGCCACCTCACAGGTTTACCCATCACCCAAATAAATGAATAAATAAAGTTACAGGAAAAGATTATAAACATTTAATTTTGCCAAATTAAAACACCAATGAAACCAGTGGTTTATTTCAGAGTTCCCCAATGTTGGTGGCTTTGCGGATCTATGTGTGTGTGTGTGAGAGAGAGAGAGAGAGGGAGGGAGGGAGGGAGGGAGGGAGAGAGGGAGAGAGGGGGAGGGGGATGGTTCCACTTTAGTAGCTGGTGAGCATACAGCCCCATTTTCACAAGTGGCATGCACAAGCACTTGCCGCTCACATAAATAGAGCACATGCGCATGTGCTCACCCGCTGCTCACACAAGTGAGAATGCACATGTGTGTGTGGTCGATGGCCATTTCCACCGCCTGATTGCAACCCTCTCCCAGCTCAATAGTGGGCCGCCACAGACCACAGGTGGGGACCCCTGGTCTATTTCATCCTACACTTCTCTTGGATTGTAGCATTTTGAGATTTATCTCTACTAAGGTGACCAACCGTCCTCCTTTAGGGAGGACAGTCCTTCTTTTGTAAGTTCTTTCCTCCCTCGAAAAGTGTCCTCCTACATGTCCTCCTTTTCGATATTTCCAGTAATTATGAGACGCATGCGCTCCACATGAGAGATCTTGAGATAGAGCGCCGCGTGCAAGTGGCTTTGTTTATCAAAACACGACACGGCACATTGGCAATTGAATGACTCCCGGTAATTATTTCTTTCTCAGTGAATATTCAATAATACAGAGGCAAGTACAATTCACGTTTTATTAATTCATTAATGAGGCACAGCCTAACCTTTCATCATCAGGGCAGTGAGTCATTTGATGGGAAACTTGCCTTTTGGGAGGAATGACCCAGCTTGGCTCCCGCTTTCGATCTGCCGCCCAATGACCGAAAGGAGAAGCGAAGAGGCAGGAGAGACAAAGCAGGAGCCAAGCCGTGTCATTCCTTCCAAGAGGCAAGTTTCCTATCAAATGACTCACTGCCCTAGACTCGAGGCTCCAGTCCAGGCTGCGGTGCTTGCAGCCCCCTGCCGTGCTTGCAGTCCTCCAGGGACTCCCAAGCTCGGCACCAGAGAGCCGCTGCGAGAGAGGCTGGCCAGGTTGCCCGGGCGGCGGCAGAGGTTCCCTTTGTTCTTTCGGGTGTGGGAAGTGGGGGGGGAGAGGCTTCCTCCGCTCCGTCCGCTCCCCATCTGCGCTGCCCTCGCCTGACAAGCGAGCCCTGGATTCCGCGCAGCTCTGGCAGGCGGTGCCGTGGCCGAATCCCAGGGCGGAGGGCAGCAAGTCGCAACTGAGCATGCCTGACTGTGGAATTCTGGGAGTTGAAGTCCACAAGTTTAAAAAAATTGCTGCCTCACTAGCTATAAACCTCACTGCAAATATGTATACTTATATTTATAAGTTGTAACCCTGTTGTCAACAGAAGTGTAAAATAATTTAAATTTAAATTTTAGTGAAGTTATTTGCTTATGTTAAAGTTTCAGTTGTAATAATTAATTTTATTTATTCATAATGTGCTTGCATCGTTCGTGCAGCTTTATATTTTATTTTTAATTTTAAATTTCATTTAGGGATGGAAAAATCAAAAAAGAGGAAATGCCATTTCAACGATCAATTGAAAAAGGAATTTCCATTCCTCATATCAAAGAAAGATGCCATTGTTTTCTGCAATATTTGCAGAGGATAATTTTGTATTGCAGTTGGGGCCAGAGCAGCTATAACAAAACACTTGTCTACCAACAAACATAACCAATCATTAGATGGATCAGCTTCCAGTAGTAAACTAACACATTTTTTTAAAACTTCAAATTATTCTGAAGATGAAAAACAGTTAGCTGCAATGGAGGGAACATTTGCATTTCATACCATAATTCACAATCAAAGTTTTCGTAGTATGGATTGTACAACTAATTTATTGAAAAAGTTTCACAATGCTAAGTTTTCATGTGCCAGGACAAAATGCGAGGCTATTATTAAATCAGTATTTAAAAATTACTGTGATAAAATACTTACAGCAGACTTGAAAATTGCAGCATTTGTAACGGTTTTATCTGATGCATCAAATCATAATGAAACCAAATTGTATCCAATACTAGTAAGATATTTTAATGCTACCAAGGGGATTCAAGTAAAAATTTTAAATTTAGAATCCATTGAGGGTGAAACTGCTGAAATTTTGTCAAACCATCTATACAGAGTAATAAATGAAAACAATTTGAAATCCAAAGTTGTTGCACTAACAGCTGATAATACAAACACAAATTTTGGTGGGCGAAGACGCAAAGGGGTGAATAATGTGTATGTAAAATTACAACATTTACTCCAAAAGAAAATACTAGGAATAGGTTGTAATGCACATATTTTGTCAAATGCAATCAACACGGCATCATGTGCCATGCCAATTGATGTAGAAGTAATTATAACTACGATTTATTTGTATTTTAGTCGTTTTACCGTTCATGTGGCTACTTTAAAACAATTTTGTGAAGAAGCGAATGTTGAATACAAAAAACTTTTAGGATATTCAAAAGTTAGATGGCTTGCTCTAACACCTGCTGTAGAGCGTGTTCTACAATTATTTGAGCCTCTCCGTTCATATTTTTTAAGTTTAGACAAATGTCCTAAAATCCTGGAATCGTTTTTCAATAATGAAATATCTGAGATATTAATGTATTTTGTACATAGTCAAGCATCTATTTTTCACAAAGCAATTCAAAAGATTGAAGGTGAACGCATTTCAGCTACAGAAGTTAGTCTTATTTTGAATGACTTTATCCTTCAATATAAATCTCGATTTGAAGATAAATTTCTTCCTTTAATTATAAAAAGAAAATTGTCAGATTTAGAGGAATCAAATCCGGGCATAACGGAAAAGTTTATCAAAGAAGTGCAGAATTTTTACCAAACATGTTTTCAATATATCGAAGAATGGTCTGAAACAAACATCACGGGAAATAACAGCTTTCAATGGTGTTTTTTGACTTCATCGCAAGTATATTGGACAGATATTGACTCTTGTGTTGAGTTTTTATCTAAAGAAATGCCAGACATTAAAATAGACGACAATTGTCTCTTTGAAGAAATTAGAAGACTGAATGTATATTTAAGTTCTGAAAAATTAATACAATGGGAAAATCAATATGTTGAAATTGATAAAAGATGGGTGGATATTTTCAGCCATTTCAAAAATGAACATATTCCATGTGAAAATTTATTTATACTTGTTCAATTTACGTTGTGCTGCCCTGGAACTAATGCAGCAGTTGAAAGAGTTTTTTCAATTGCCAATGATTTTTGGACAAGTGAGAAATCGAGATTGAATGTTGATACTCTAGCTGCAGCACTTGCCGTAAAATTCAATATGAAGGATATTTCTTGTTCAGATATTTCCAATATATTGTTAGAAGATGATACATTGACAAAAAATATTAATTCAATGGAAAAGTACTCATTTAAATAATAATTAACAGGCATGTAAGCATAATTACAATATAAAATGTTACAAATGTTTTATTATGCATATATCATATTTTAGTGTATTATTGTTGCAATGAATAAAATATTTCTTTTATTTACGATATATTTTTTCCAATTTATTTGTCCTCCTTTTCATTGTAGAAAAGTTGGTCACTTTATCTCTACTGAATATTTAACAGAGTTGGCTGCACACTTTGTCATCACCTGCAGAAGGGGGTCAAAAATATCAAGATGGTAGCTGCAAACATATGATGGAAATCCCATCAAATTGTAAGTGCTTCCTGGCACATATAAAAAAAAATAGTCAGGGCTTCTGCCATTTTGACTTTTTTGAAACCTTTTTTGCAGATGCCTCATGTTTATGCTTAAAATATATGCACATTCCCTGATGAACGGCTTGTCTAGAAATGCTGACTAAATCATGCAAATCTATGCATAAGTTCCAGGGAGGAGAAATAGATCCTAAGGCATTTGACTCATTGCTGCAAATTTTACAAAATAGTATCATAAGAGAATAAAGACCTATAACACAAGAATGTTTCTTTATACTCAGCAGTTCAGGACTCAAATGAACAACTGTTCTAAAACAGTTGTTATCCTCTGACTTAATCTTTCAAGATTTTTCAGAACTGCTTTTTTCCCCTTGCTCACAACTATTTTTTTTATTTTCTCATATCTTTTGCTTCCTTAGAGAGTTGCATCAGACTTGCAAGTAAAATCTTATTATCTCTATCATCTATCATTTGTCTTCTCTCTCTCTCTCTCTCTCTCTCTCTCTCTCTCTCTCTCTCTCTCTCTCTCTCTCTCTCTCTCTCTCTCTCTCTCTCTCTCTCTCTCTCTCTCTCTCTCTCTCTCTCTCTCTCTCTCTCTCTCTCTCTCTCTCTCTCTCCTTTATGTACATTTGCAATGTCCCTTGGCTTATGTATTACTGATTCAGGTTCAATTTCCTTCTAATATGCACCTTTGTCATTACTGCAGGCATCCACACTCCATTTTAATGAATGATAAAATAAATTATGTACATGTAAGCTTAATTAAAATCTTTGCATCTTTATTATAATTTTGTAGAGGTCTTCATTTGAGGATTATTTTCTCTCCCATTAATAGTAGTGCACAAGGTAATTTCCAAACTTCCTACATGAAAAGTGAGACAGATAACCTTATTACTCTTAGTTCTTTAACCTCAAAAGTAAAGACACCAATCTGTCTTGTCCTATTCTGACATTGTAAGATTCCCCTTTACTACTTAAAAACCTTGCCTAACATTTCATCAGCTCTGTTTGCCATGTCATTTGTCTGGGGAAATCATAGATTCAACACCCTAGAGGCAATAGCATCATAACAGTAGCACTTTTTTGAAGGCATTCTGGCCTGTGACAAAATGTTGTTGACACACTTTCAATTTCTTCCAGTGAATTATATCTTATGAATATAGAACGTCTTTGACCTGAGGTGCCCTTTACTTTGATAATGTACAATTATACTTCCTTTAAAAGAAGTATTTTTTCTATTATAAAAGACCAACTTGCTTTTCATTCTTGCTCCTGAGTTCCTTAACTGCTATATTGTTTAGAGCAGGGGTGTCCAAACTTGGGAACTTTAAGACTTGTGGACTTCAACTCCCAGAATTCCCCAGCCAGCCATGCTCCCAAGTTTGGACACCCCTGGTTTAGAGCAATGTATCAAATTGTGATAAAAGCTACAGACGGTGTACCAATTACTGTTCTTCTCCTAATGAAGAAGGTATTATTACTAGTATTATTTACAAAAACAAAGACTTGCAAATAGAAATGGAATGACTATGGCAAAAGAAAGCAAAGATAGTGCCAATAGTAATAGGCACTTTGGGTGCAATCCAAAAACACCTGGAACACCATTTGAACCTCCCCACCATTGACAGAATCACCACCAGTCAATTTCAAAAGACAGCCTTTACTTGGTTGGCACAATTATTATTATTACATGTGAAGAATCTGCAGTTAGATTCACGGAGTATGACTGGTGTAAACGCGACAATTCAAGTCCTAACCAAAGTTCAAAGAATTATTACTGTTCCTAGTATTTATATCTCATTTTTTTTCTCAGACATACCCCGTTTGATTTCTTTACTCTAACCATTCAAGTTTCAAATTACAAATAAAAAATATGATTCTCTACATAAACTACATCTGAAAAGCTTTATTTGATTTATGAACCAGATATCCAGCTTGGCTCATTTTGGAAGTAGAGATGCAAATCTAGAAATAATTATCCCATTTTAAACAGAACTTCAACACTGAGGTAGGGAAGGTCAGCGTCAGATGATCTAGATGCCATTTTTTTTATTTAAAATTTAAATTTTTAAATAAGTTTTACAATTATTACCCCCCTTACCCTTCCCTCTTCCCCCATCCCTACCCCTCTTCCCTCGCTCCCTCTCCCTGACCTCCCAGAGCAAAATACAGGGTATAAACATTTAACAACCATACGCTAACATAAGCTAACTAATTTTAACATGTTACTATTCTTGTGTTTAACTCCCCCTTTATTAAACTAGCTTTAAATAAATTGTAGCATTCCTTATGCCTTCATTCATAAGCTAACTGAATTTTTTTAGTCCAATATTTGTTTTGAATATAGTCAATCCATCTTCTCCAGTCCAGCTTGTACTTCTCATCTGAATGATCCTTCAGATACGCTGAGATTTTGGCCATCTCTGCGAAGTTTACTACTTTTAACATCCATTCTTGGATAGTGGGCAACTTTTCCTTCTTCCAATATTGTGCCACCAATAATCTTGCTGCCGTCGTTAGGTTCAAAATCAAATTAGTCTCTATAACAGTACAATCTGAAACTATACCTAACAGGAACAACTGGGGCATGAACTTTATCCTCTTTTTCAAAATATTTTGAATAACCCACCATATTTTTATTCAAAATGCTTTAACTTTTTTACAAGTCCACCAAATATGGTAATACGTGGCACCAACACAGTCACATCTCCAACATTTAGATTGTAGATTCGGATACATAGAGGCTAGCCTTTTTGGATCTAAATGCCACCTGTACAGCATCTTGTAAACATTCTCTCTCAAGTTCTGAGCTTGTGTAAATTTTACATTTCTTACCCAAATCTCTTCCCGTGTTTCCATCATTATTGGTTCTTCAAAATTTTGTGCCCATTTTATCATACAATCTTTAACTAATTCTGTTTCTGAGTCTATTTCTATCTCTATCAATACATTGTACAAACTTTTTATGTGCATTTGACCCTGGTCCCTAATTTGTTTTATCAAATTATCCTCATTTTGGATAATACCAGATTTCTTGTCTTTTTTCCATCTAGCCTGTAACTGATCATACTGAAACCAGGCTTGAATTACCCTTTCATCTCTTAATACATTCAAAGATCTTAACTGTGGTACACCTCTATCCATACTAAGAAGTTCTCCATATGTAGTTACATTTTGTTTTTGTTCTATACTTATGTTCTCTATAGCGTGTCTGGACACCCCCCCCCCCCCATAGGTATCTTGTCATTTAACCTATATTGCTATTTTTTCCTGACACGCAATAAAGCATTCCTTAAAATATGACTTTTAAAAATCTTGTCGGCCTTCTTGTCATATATTAGATAAACATGCCAGCCATATACCAGATCTTAACCCTCAATATTCAATATTCTATCCTCTGTTAGGTTAATCCAATCGCTAATTGTTGTTAAAACTGCTGCTTCATAGTATAATTTTAAGTTGGGCATTTTTAAGCCTCCTCTTTCGCATACATCTTGCATTATTTTAAGTTTTATTCCCGGTTTCTTTCCTGCCAAAACAAAGTTGTTAATACCTTTCTGCCATTCTTCCAAATTTGCATCTTTTTTAAGTATTGGTATAATTTGAAAGAAGAATAGAAACTTGGGCAAAACATTCATTTTAACTGCTGCTATCCTTCCCAACAAAGACAATTGTAGTTTTTTTCCATTTATTCATTTCTATCTGTATTTTATGCCATAATGGTTCATAATTGTACTTATATAATTTCCCATTTGAAGTTGTAATATAAATTCCTAAATATTTAACCTTTTTTACTATCTCACATCCTGTTACTCTTTCTAATTCTTTTTTTTTTTTGGTTCGTAGTCATATTTTTAGCTATCATCTTTGTCTTCCCTAGATTTACTTTGAACCCAGATACTTGACCATATTGATTAATTATATTAATTAAACCTGTAACTGATTCCCCCGGCTGGGTTAAAGTTACAACCAAGTCATCCGCAAATGCTCTTACTCTGTATTCGTAGTGCCTAATCTCAATTCCTTGTAATTCGTCAGACCCACGGATTCTGTTCAATAACAATTCCAGGGTTAAAATAAACAATAATGGAGACAAGGGACACCCCTGTCTTGTTCCTTTTTCAATTTTAAAAGATTCTGTTAAGCCTCCATTAACTATAATTTGTGCTGTCTGTTTCTGGTATATTGCTTTGATAGATTGCATGAAATGCTCTCCGAACTGAATCTTTTGTAATATTTTTATTAAAAATTGCCATTGACTTGGTCGAATGCTTTCTCCGCATCTAAGAATAAAAGCACTGCCTGGACCTGGTTATACTTTCCCAAATATTCCATTATATTGATGATTTGTCTTACATTACTTTTCATTTGTCTCCCCTGTATAAAACCAGACTGATCATTGTGAATCGTTTGTTGCGCAATTGGCATTAACCTGTTTACCAATATTTTAGCAAAAAAATTTATAATCTGTATTAAGTAATGAAATAGGCCTGTCGTTTTTTGGCTGGGTAGGATCCTGATCTTCTTTTGGAATCAATGAAATAAAAGCTGTTTTCCAGGGTGGTGGAACCCTGCCTTCCATTTGGATTTTATTAAATAGTTCCCTAAGAGGTTCCATCATTTCTAGTTGTAACTTTTTATAATAAACTGCTGTCATGCCATCTGTGCCAGGAGCTTTGCCAATTTTTAACTGCTTAATTGCCAGGAAGATTTCCTCTGTAGTTACAAGTTGATTCAATCTTCCCCTTTGCTCATCTGTAAGTATAGGAATTTTCTCTTTCTCCAAATATCTGTTTATGTCTGACCCTTGTATTTTGTCACCAGCATACAATCTGGTGTAAAATTCTAAAAAAAGTCTTTTTAATCATATCCTGTTGAAAAACTTCTTTCCCTTTGTATTCTACTTTCTCTATATTACAAGATCTTTGTTTTTTCCTTAACATATATACTAACCATCTACCTGGTTTATTGGCATTGCAAAAAGTGTTATGTTTAGCATATAGAAGATTAATGGCTATCTGGTCTAACATTAACATATTAAACTGCCCTCACAATAAAGTTATTACCTCTTTTGTCTTCTTATCATCTGGTTTAGAATTAACTCCTGCTCTTTTTTAAAAATCTCTTCCTCTAATTCCCTTTGTTTCTCCCTTTGTCTGCACCTATAAATATTATTCAAATTTATTAGAACACCTCTCATGTATGCTTCACTTGCGTCCCAAACTATTTCCATAGATATCCCCTTATGCATATTAAAAGCAAAATATTCTTTCAATAGTTTTTTACATTCCATAACATTTTTCTCATATCTAAATAGATTTTCATTTAATCTCTGAGACCTCTAGGTCGGTCTCCATATTCAAATTCCATCCAAACCGGGTTGTGATCTGTTAAAGTTCTCGGGCATATCTTAGTCTTCTTCACCCTGGAAAAAAAGTCATTTGTAATTAGTATAAAATCAATTCTGGAAAAGGATTGGTGCCTATCAGAAAAGAAAGTGAAATCCTGTTCTTTAACATTACGTTTTCTCCAGATATCTCTCAGTTCAAAGTCATCCATCATATCAAAAAAGGATTTAGGTAATCTTGTTCGTGTTTGGGTATTTTGCAAAAGCCTCTTCTTGTCTTGAACGGGATCCAGTACTCCATTCCAATCACCCAGTAAAACACAGGATCTATAACCCCATTGTGTTAATTTAGTGTGAAGCAATTTATTAAATTTTTCTTGTTGTTGATTGGGAGCATATACTCCTGTTAAGAGTATTTTCTTTCCTTCTATTAATAGTTCAATTGCAATATATCTACCTTGAGGATCTGCTTCAAATAATTCATCCTTTAAGTCTTTTCTTAAATATATGACTATACAGTTTTTCTTCTCCGGAGCAGATGCTAAGAAATGCGATCCCAGTCTTGTGTTCATCAAGTATTTCTGATCCTGTGTTCTAATATGTTTTTCTTGTAAGCAAATTACATCATTTTAAAATTGTTTCAAATAGTGAAATATTTTTTTTTCCTTTTTTGTGGTGAGTTTAAGCCATTCACATTCCAAGTTAGAAATTTAATTGTCATCTTCAGCACGCTGAAGCTTTCTAAGAGCTGGAAATCTTGCTGGGATTTCACCTTTGGTCTAGCTCCTCCCACTGCTTCTGTGCTCGTGTTTATATTATCTTGGACTATCATCTGGGCTTGTTGAGACTTTAATTCTAGTTCTTTATGTTTAGTAGCCACACGGGTTTGTCCCTGTTCCATAATTTCTTCTGTTTCCTGCAATAAACTCACAACCCCAGTTTGTGCCTGATTATCTTGCTGCCTGGGGTCCTCTGTCTCTTTTCTTTCTTTGGGACCTGGAGATGGGGGGCATCCTGCCTTTAATACTATGCTATGAAAAATCTTTTGCCTTCCAGACAGAGTTGAGATGATGTCTTTCTCCCAGGTAGTTCACCACCAATCCGGCTGGGGTCTCCCATCTGTATTGAATCTGGCGCTTTCTAAGTTCATCCACTAGAAATGCATAGTCCTTCCTAGATCTCAACATTTTGGGAGGGATTTCCTTCAATACTATCACATCTTGACCTGCCACTTGCAGTTTGTTTTATAGGTTGCTTGCAATATTTCATTCCTAATTTTCCTGGTGACAAAATAGATTACAATATCTCTTGGCAGTTGTCTTTGTCTGGCAATCCATGAATTAACGCGGTAAATTTTGTCGATTTGCCAGGCAAATTCAACCTTTCGTTCCCCAGTTAATTGAGCGAAAGCATCTGCAAAAATCTCTTTTAAATTTTCTTGGTTATTTCTTTCAAACCCCTTATCCTCAGGGCAAATTCCATTGTTCTATATTGTATCATTGTAAGCTCTGCCTCGGATTTATCTGTTTTACTTTGTGCCTCCATAAGTTTATTGTCCAACTTTATATTAGACTTATTAATTTCTTCCACCTTCTCATTGAGAGATGTTATGTAACCAAATAATCCTTTAAATGCCTCAACTATATCCTCCCTTATGTCTTGGTTACATGTTTGGATTAAATCCTTAATTCCAGATATTTCATCAGAGACATCTTTAAAGGCACTTGCAATTTTCCCCTCCAAGACAACTGCCTGTTCTTTTAATGCATTTTGTAAATTATTTTGTAGAGCCTCCAGTGTCAGGGTTTGTGTTTGTGTTTCCACCGGAGGTAGTAAAGACTGCAACTTTTGTGACTGTGCTTCTGGGGGTGCTGGGGACTTCTACCCTATGCCAGACAGCTCACCTGCCCCTCTTTTCCCGAGGGTTTTTTTTTCAAACTGCTGGACAGCTGATTTATGCTATCCTAGCAGCTTGTTACTCAAACACGGAGCTGGCGTTCCCAAGGGAGCGTCCTCCAAGGCCAGCGGCACCAACAGAAGTCGATCTAGATGCCAATTTGATGGGTATGTGCAGGTACTCCTCAACTTGCTGTACAAAATTGGGAACAGAATCTTAGTTATTGAGGGAAGTTATTGTTAAGCAAGACGGCCACATGCTTGCTTTGCAAAATGTCTGTAATACTAGTATTCCCAACTGAGATGGTTAAGCAATCTCATGAGTCATTAATTAGATGAAGTGAAAGGGATTCCTGGCAGAAGGAATCTCAGCTCCATCTGAGTTTCCTTCCCAGCAGGCAGCACTTTCACTCTCCTTTTGAGTATTCTACTAAGTTTTTTTAGATATTCCATTAAGTATTTTAAATGTACTGTTCTGTTCTGTTCTGCTGTGTTCTGTTCTATTCTACCAGCTCCAACTTTTCTCCTTTCACTCCCCTTTCAGCTCAGAGATTCCCTTCTGGCAGGCAGCCATTTCAGCCAGCTCCCTGAGATGAGAGGGTGTTGATTTTCTGGGAAAAGTGGCAGAGAAGATTGCAAATGATAATCAGATGATTGTGTGGCACTTCACAACTGGTTGTAAGAGTGTACAGGTTGCCAAGCACCCAGATCAAGATCATGTGACAACAGGAGGTGGTGGATCAATGTTTTCCAACCACTACAAGTGTTTTATGGGCCATGAAAGACACTTTTCAAGGCTGTCATAATTTCAGCCTATTGTTAAACAAATGGTTGAAAGTTGAGGCCTACCTGTAAGATTTAGAATACAGTCATAGGTCCTATACCCGTGATGGGAAACCTCTGGCACCCATGGAACCATATCTGAGGGCACATGAGGTGTTACCCTATGTCAGCTCCAGTGTGCATGTGTGCATTTGCCAGCTGAGTTTTGGCCTTCTGGGGGATGGGGGAGGCTGTTTTTGCCCAGCCCAGGATTCAGGAAAGCCTCTGGAGCCTGTGGATGGCTAAAAACAGACCCAGTAGGCCTACAGGAAGTTCGGAAATGAATTTCTGGTTTGTCCTTTTTGCCCATTTTTCACCATCCATAGGCTCCGGAGGCTCACCTGAAGCTTGGGAAGGGCAAAAAACAGCCCAATGGGCTTGTACGGGAGGGAGTGCTGGGGGGGTTTGTTGTGCACACATGTGCGGGGGGAGGGCATTGCATTATGGGTTTGGGCACTCACGCGCGTACTATTATGCACACTCTTGTGGCACCCGAGCAGAAAAATGTTCACCATCACTGTCCTATACATAATATTTTTAGTTTCTCTTCTGATGTCACATCGTAGTTGCTCTTACAGAGTTTGGAAAATCAAAGAACGGTTGAGCCAAACTTTGTTTAAAATTCCGTAATTTATGTCAGATATAAACAACTCAGAACCACAATGCTCTGTGCATTCACTTGCGGTATACAGTATTTGAGTCCCTAGTTTAATTATAGATCTGCTTCCCACATACGTATGGGTAAGAGCAACAAAAGAAAACAAATAATTAAATTTTCCTCAAAAAGCACTCTGTTTGAAATGTACTAATTTATATCTACCAAGCAAATAATTGTTAGTGTTTGGTTACCTAATAAAGAAGCAATACGCCTGCAAAAGTTAATGTTGCAATTTATTTGAGATAAGCAGTAGGATATCTGCTGTGACTTACCTAAGAATACAGGTTCATTCAAAATTCATAAATCCTGCCTCCTGCTGAAAATCAATGAAATTTGAAATTGCTTAACTTTGTCGGTAGCATTATACCCAACAAAAGGATTAACATTTTAAAACTTTAAATTCCCAGTCTAGCCCACAGACCTGGTGCTTTCTAACCAAACATTTACCATGTCTGATTTTGTTTTACATTTCTGAGCAGCCAATGTTGACTGGATATTGTCACATGAACCCACGGCTCCAATTAGAATACCCACCCATCCCTCAAAGATACAACTGCCATGTAGTATTGATTGTAACACTTTACTGAAGTTTTTAAACAATGCACAGATTGTGGAACATCCCATTGGAAGTATCCTCCTAAGGCAAAACTGATCTTCAAATGTGAATTCTAACAAATCATAATGTTTGAACAAAATAGCAAAAGTTGGAAGCTGTCTTCAGAAACTGTTAAATAACCTTGTTGCTAACAACATATAAGCTACTCAAGAAGAAGAATTGCAAATTTAATTATTAATTTAAAATATTTAAGCACTGTAGCCACCCCTCTTTCAGCCAACTGTGACATTGGATCAAAGATCAAATACCGAAGATTTGGACAGGTTGCGCGGGCGACTGCGAGCCACCACATGTTTATTGGACCCATGTCCCTCCTGGTTAGTACTGGCTTCCTGGGAGGGTTCACGAGGCTGGCTACTGGGACTGGTGAACGCTTCGTTGGGTGAGGGCCTTTTACCAACCGCCTTGAAAGAGGCGGTGGTGAGACCCCTGCTCAAGAAGCCTTCTCTGGACCCAATGGAGCTAGCAAATTATCGTCCTGTCTCCAATCTTCCTTTTTTAGCGAAGGTTGTTGAGAGTGTGGTGGCTCAGCAGTTCCCGCGTCACCTGGAGGAAGATGATTATCTAGACCCGTGCCAGTCCGGCTTCCGGCCCGGTCACAGCATGGAGACGGCCTTGGTCGCGTTGGTGGATGATCTCTGGAGGGCAAAGGATGGGGGTTGTTCCTCCATCCTTGTCCTATTAGACCTCTCGGCGGCTTTCGATACCATCGACCATGGTATCCTATTGCGCCGTCTGGGGGGGTTGGGGATCGGGGGCACCGTATTGCGGTGGTTCCGCTCCTACCTCTCTGGCCGGACGCAATGTGTGTTGACAGGGGAGCAGAGGTCGACCCCGAGGCCCCTTACTTGTGGGGTCCCACAGGGGTCGATCCTCTCGCCTCTCCTGTTCAACACATATATGAAACCGCTGGGCAAGATCATCCGTGGTTTCGGGGTGGGATATCATCTGTACGCTGATGATACTCAGCTGTATATTTCCACCCCAAACCACCCCAACGAGGCTGTCGAAGTGATGTCCCGTTGTCTGGAAGCCGTGCAGGTCTGGATGGGTGACAACAGGCTCAGGCTCAACCCCTCCAAGACAGAGTGGCTGTGGCTTCCGGCTCCCCGGTACAACCAGCACATTCCATCGCTGGCCATCGGGGATGAACAATTAGCCCCGGTGGAATGGGCACGCAATTTGGGCGTCCTCCTTGATGCCCGGCTGGCCATGGAAGATCATGTGGCAGCCGTGGCGAGGGGGACGTTCCACCAGGTTCGCCTGGTGCGCCAATTGCGACCCCTTTTGGACCGGGAGGCCCTGCGCACAGTCACTCACGCGCTGGTGACGTCTCGCCTGGACTACTGTAATGCTCTCTACATGGGGCTCCCCTTGAGGTGCACCCGGAGACTGCAGTTGGTCCAGAATGCAGCCGTGCGGGTAATTATGGGGAGATCGAGGTTCTCCCATATAACACCTCTCCTGCGTGAGCTGCACTGGCTTCCTGTGGCCTACCGGGTGCGCTTCAAGGTGTTAGTTACCATCTTCAAAGCGCTCCATGGCATAGGGCCTAGTTTCCTGCGGGATCGTGTCCTGCCCCATACATCCCTGCGGCCCATTCGCTCACACAGAGAGGGTCTCCTCCGGGTGCCATCCTCTAGAGATTGTCAGAGGGTGGTGCCCAGGAGTAGGTCCTTCTCTGTGGTGGGCCCTACCCTTTGGAACGACCTCCCCCCAGACATTAGAACAACAACCGATCTCCGCTCCTTCCGCAGTAAACTGAAGACCCACCTGTTTCGGCTAGCCGGCCTGGCATAACTTGACAACTTTTCCACCCCTAGATCATTTTTTAATTGTTAATTTTAGTTTTTAAACTATTAATGTTATTGGGGTTTTAACCTTTTTGAGTATTGTAATTATTTATTTATTTTTTACCTCCTCTGTATGACATTGTGCTGACTGTTGCTTGTGTACGTCGCCCCAAGTCCCTGTGGGGAGAGGGGGCGACTAATAAGTTCAAATAAATAAATAAATAAATAAATAAATAAATAAATAAATAAATAAATAAATAAATAAATAAATAAATAAATAAATAAATAAATAAATAAATAAATAAATAAATAAATAAATAAATAAATAAATAAATAAATAAATAAATAAATAAATAAATAAATAAATAAATAAATAAATAAATAAATAAATAATCAGCTCTTTGAAAAGAAATGATTTCCTCACTGTAAAATAAAATGGGTGCTATAAAAATTCAAGAAGAACAAAGAACCACTTATTTGAAATGTTAATTTAAAGAGAAAAAAATGTGTTATCGTTTGGATAGGTTATAAAAACCCCATTCAATTCTATTTCAGATAGCTCGGTTGAGAGAAATCTGAAACATTTTGAAGTCAGAAGAAACATTTGGCTATTTATGAATATTTCAATGACACTTTGGTGCATGAAGCTGATGGCTAATGGGGAAGAGTTAGAAGTTGAAATCAAATGTGAAATTTTCCAAGGTGATTCAATATCACCTTTACCCTTTATATTAATGATAGCCCCACTAGCAACAATTTTAAACAAAATCAAACTGTATATATAAATTGGTTCCCCCCAAAAGGAGTAAAAATTTCACATTTATCTTATGTGGATGATTTAAAATGATTTGAAAAAACAAGCACAAAACAATTAAGTCAAGATGAATTCAATTCAGCAAAATTGTTAAAAAATTCTGGAATACAGATTAACAATGTTGATTTGCTAAAGGCAGTAGCACCAGAAGAAAACTATCAATTTTGGGGAATTTTAGAAGTTTCTAATTTATTACAGAATCAAGTCAAAGCAAATACTTCTATAAATACATCAGATGAGTAGAGAAAATTCTGAAATAAAAAATAAATGGTGGAAACATCGTTAAAGCAATTAATACCTGGGAAATCCCTGTTACCTGATAGCCCTACAGCAGGAAAAATTGACTGCATCTTGATGGAACTTGATAACTTGGATTGGGAGACAAGAAAATAATGACAATTGCTTTGCACCAAAAAGTAATACTGGTGAGCTGTATTTGCCAAGAATTGAAGGAAGTAGAGGACATCTACAAGTGAAAAAAAAAACTCAAATATGGCCTGGTTGATTACATTATGAATAGCCAAGAACCTTTTCTGAAGGCAGTCAATCAAGGGAAACTTTTGAAAACAACAAAGGTGAAGGCTGAATATAGAAAAGGAACAATTGAAAACCAATTTGCTAATTGGAAGAACAAACCAATGCATGTCAATATTTAAAAGATAAGAAACCTTGAAGGCAAACATTGATTTTTTTTGCTCAAGAACAAACTTTGCAACTAATTTGGTGAGAGGAAAAATATAAATGTAACAAGGAATTGCAGATGATGACTTTGTAGTGAAAAGGATGAAACAATTGACTGCTTGATCAGTGATTGCGGTAAAAATTTCACAAGTTGAGTACAAGCAGTGTCATGACCAAGTTTTCAAAATGTTATTGAAAATGTTGCCTGAGGTGTGGATTCAAATGTTGTGAAAACTACTGGAAACATCAAGTTAAAGTTTTGGAAAATGAGCAGGTTAAGATAATATGTTTTAAAATTAGAACAGATGGAAGTTATTCATAACATTCCTGATAAAATACAGTGAAAAGAAAAAAGTCTCATTCATTAATGTTGCTATACTGGGTGATATGTGGTCTGATATGCAAACTGATGAAAATCATTTGGGAAAAAAATGAAATACCAAGATTCGTAGATTGAAGTTGAATGTTTGTGGAAAAAGAAATATGTTGTTATACCAGTTGTGACTGGAGCTCTCAGAACAATACCTGAAGGATTCCCTTGATATCTGAGAATGGGTGTTGGTTCTTACCTGATACGCTCATTTTCTGGGAGAGTAGAGACAGCAGCCAGACTGGGTATGCTCCATCCATTAACCAATCGGACTGAGTCTACACTTATGATGTCATCGGGCCCTTGTGGCTCCTCCCCAGTTTCAGATGAAGGAAAAGTGTAGACTCAAGTGAGAATTGAGAGCAAAAAGTCAAAGTCCATATTCACTGTATCTCTCTCCTCAGCACAAGGAATTCCCTCGCGTGACCCATACCAGGGCGGGGCTGGCTGCTGTCTCTACTCTACCAGAAAATGAGCGTATCAGGTAAGAACCAATGCCCATTTTCCTGTTATTGTAGAGACAGCAGCCAGACTGGGACGTACCAAAGACTGGGCTGTCCACTAGGGTGGGAAATTGTAAAAAAAATGTACGTTAGGGCACAAGCACTTGTTGCAGCACCCTGCGCCCAAAAGCCACGTCAGTTGATGCATACTTGTCCAACTTGTAATGATGTATGAAGACTGTGGGAGACACCCAGGTGGCCGCCCGGCAGACTTCTTCCAAGGTGGCTTGAGTGTACCAAGCCGCAGATGTCACAGCGCTGTGTGTAGAGTGAGCTGTAATGTTTGCAGGGACCTGTATGGGTTGAAGTTCATAAGACAGTTTAATACAGGCTCTTATCCAGCATCCCAGACTAGACGATGAAGTCTTGGTACCCAAGGAGGCCTGGCGAAAGGAGATGAAGAGAGCTTCCGAGTGGCGGAACAAGGAGGTGCGGTCAATTTAGATCTTGAGGGCCCGACATACATCAAGAGTATGTCACTTGCGCTCCCTCTCGTGACAGGGAGACGGACAGAAATCAGGTAAGGTCAACTCCTGACCACGGTGGAAACAGCTATTAACCTTTGGTAAGAATGTCTGGTCCATTCTTAAGACAACTCAGTCTGGATGGAACATGCACAAGTCATGCCTGACTGAAAGAGCAGCCAAATCAGAAATACATCTAGCTGAAGTTACAGCCACCAAAAGCAGTGTTTTAAAGGACAACAGTTTCAAAGAAGCAGATCTCATAGGTTCAAAGGGCGCGGAAGTCAAAGCCTCTAGGACACGAGGTAAGTTCCAAGTCAGATATCTATGTATGGCAGGGGGATGCAGGTTGGACGCTCCACGGAGAAATCTCCAGATCAATGGGTGAGAAGGTAGATGTTCAGATGCCAGGCCATCCAGAACAGAGGCCAGAGTGGCCACCTGTCAGCGTAGCGTGTTAGGGGTAAGTCCCTGATCAAGCACCCTCTGCAGGAAGTCCAATATTTGTGGAATGGATGCCCTAAGTGGGTCAACAGTCTGGTTGGAACACCACAGAGCAAAAGTCAGCCACGTGGCATCATAAATGCGGTTAGTAGAGCTTCTGCGTGATGCCTGAATGGTAGCAATGACATTGAGGGAGATGTTATCAGCTGTTAAGGCTTGTCGGTCAATCGCCATGCGGTTAATTGCAGCCATTGGGGGTTGGGATGACAGACTGACCCTTGGTGTAGAGACAGAAGAGACTGTGCCATGGGGCAGAGATTGACATAGTCACTAGGTTGGCATACCAAGGCCGGCATGGCCAATTTGGCGCTAGCAGCAACAGTTCTGCCTCTTGCTCCAGCATTTTTTGAATTACCCTTTGAATGAGGGGGAGGGGAGGAAATGCATACAGGAGACCCCTGGGCCACTGGCATCTGAGAGTGTCTACTCCTTCTGCCATGGGGGCCATGAACCTCGAGTAATACCTGGGTACCTGGTTGTTGTCTACCATCACGAACAGGTCTAGGACTGGGAGGCCAAACTGTAGTGTCAGTCGATGGAAGAGATTCAGATGGATGCTCCACTCCGCCTGATCTATCATTGTCTGGCTCAGCCAGTCTGCTTGGACGTTGGAGACCCCTGGGATGTGTTCTGCCCTGAAATATGACAGGTGGGATTCTGCCCACTGGCCCACTGGACTCCTGCACCAGGGACCAGGAACGAGTTCCCCCTGTCTGTTTATGTGTGCCTTGGTCGTGGTATTAATATGTCCGTGAGGACTAATATGTGTTGGGACTCAACTCTGTGGTGGAAGTATCTGAGGGCGAGGTGAATCACCCACAATTCTAGCCAATTTTTGCTGTTTTGGCTCTCTTTGAGGGACCACTGACCCTGAGCCACTAGGTCCTGCATGTGTGCCCCCCATCCTGTCAGACTTGCATCCATCTTAAGTGTGAGATGGCACCACTCTCTGAATAAGGTCCCTTGCAAGATCGCCGGGGACTGCCACCATTTTAGAGAGTGTAATATCTGTCTGGGAAGGGGACCCTGAGAGGAGAGCTGCTCCTATTGGCCTTTTGATGTGGAAGCATGAACCATTGAAAGCTCCTGCTGAGAAACCTGGCCCACGGGACAATCCTGAAGCAGGATACCATCTTGCCCAATACTTGGGAGAGAAGAAGAAGGGATGACTTGCTTAGACATAGAACCTTCCTGACAAGTTTCCTCAGACTGAGAATGCAGTTGTTGGATAGGAACACCCTCTCCGCCATGGTGTCTATCAAGACCCCGAGGTGGAGAAGGCGAGTGCTGGGAACGAGATGTTTTTTTTTTTAATTCACCCTGAACCCGTGATTCCGCAAGGTGTGAATGGTGAGGGCGAGATCTCTTTCTGCCTGAACCGGAGATCTGGACAACAAGAGGATGTCGTCCAGGTAACAGAGAATCCGAACTGGGGATGACCTGATGTGGGCGGCTAGTGCTGCCAGTACCTTTGTGAATATCCTGGGGGGCAGAGGATAGACTGAACAGAAGAGCTCGGTACTGGAAGTGCCTCCCGCTATAGGAGAAGTGGAGATATTTTCGGTGGTCTATGAAGATGGGAATGTGAAGGTAAGCTTCTTTCAAGTCTACCGACATGAGGAAGTCGCCTTTCCTGACCCCCTGGAGGATGGTGTGCAGAGAATGCATTTTGAACCGCCAATAGACAATGTGGCGGTTCAATGTTTTTAGATCTAAAATTGCTCTCTATCCCCCGGAATTCTTCGGTACTACAAACAGGCGGGAATAAAAACCCTGCCCTTCCTGATGGGGAAGAACTGGTTGGATGGCCCGGATCTGCAACAGGTGCTGAATGGCTTGTTCCATTAGTGCCCTCTTTTGAGGACACCAAGAGATTGGGCATGGCACAAAATGTTCCTGGGGGATGGAGAGGAATTCTAGCATGAGACCAAATTTGACAGTTTTGAATACTCAATTGTCTGTTGTGGTCTCCTCCCAGCGGTGGGCAAAGAATGCCAGGCAGCTTGAGAACCTCCTCAGGGGCTCCAGAGACCACAGTAGGTGAAGACAGAGCTGCAACTGGTGCGTCCACTGGGAGAGTCTCGAAGAACTTCGTGAGGTCTGGTGCAATGTTGTAGAGATGTTTGTTGAGGTTGGTTGGCTGTGGGCCTGTGCCTGGGGACTCCCACTGCTTCTGGATGACATTCAGGAATATCTTGGGAGCAGGGATCACCTCTTTTTCCACCATGGGTTCAGTGAATGGAGTACTGGGACCCTCAGTTGAAGCCAGTTCTGTCGGTTTATCCTGTGAAGTAGATGATAAGTTAGCAGCTTTAATGGCCTTAAGTAGAAAGAGTTGAATCAATCAGTTTTGAATAATCAGGTAAAGGCAGGGGTATCTGGGGTGACCACCTCGTCATCAGACTTGTCTGAGTCGTGCAGGTTATCTTGCTCTCCGCCAATTGAGTCCTGAGAAGTAGCGGCAGAAGGATCAGGTTGCTGAGCCACAGCAGAAGATTTATGCTTATGGTCCTGTGATGGAGCAGGTTGGGGGTGCTGTTGTAGGCCATCAGCCATGAACTGTTTGATGATTTCAGCAATGATGGTTGCCATATCAGCAGGAGATGTGTAGATGGTTTGAGGGCCCCCAGAACCATATGTAACCAGGAGGGAAGCCTGTTCAAAGGTGCATTCCCTATTGAGAGGGACATCAAATAAATTGTTGTAAGGTTCCATCGAAGACGAGGATTCCAAAGAAGACAATTCCCCTCCTGAATAGGCTAGGGGGGGGGGGGGTCAGGGCCCATGGAAGGCAAGACAGGTAGAGCTGGGGACACCACTTGGTGGTCCTTGGAGGGAGGGAGGGCTGGGGAGTTAGAATATGTTGTTGTTTTTGGGCCCTCTGAAATTCTTTCTCAAGGGCCTTTTGCCTATGCTCTTCTGCCCTGGTAGTCACTTTAGAGACCCTCGGGTTTACTCCTGAGGAAGGGGCCTATTTGGCTTGCCTCTTCCTGCTACTCCTTGCCCCTGATGGCCCTACATTTGTATCCATAGCTGGATCAGCCATTTCCCCAAACATAAATCAACACCCCAATAAGGTAGGCAACAGTCTTACCTGTTTGCTGGCCAGGTGCTCCTGATCCAGTCCACCTGGGGTGATCCTGCTTTGCTGGGCACTCCAAATGGCTACTGTAGAGTTCATGCCTTTTTTAAAGCATCCAAAATGGCTGACTATTTTTCTCCGAGGCTTTTTTGAGCCTCAAAATGCCACTGCTACCTTTGCGGGCTTTTCTGACCCGCAAAATGGCCGCCGATACTAAGTGTGGCCAGGTGATCTGCAGAATGGCCACCGGACTCATTTGGAACCATTGCGCATGAAACGGCTGGTTGCGCGTCCCTCCGAATGCCCAGAATCAAGGAGTGCCACTGGGAAACAGCAGTGGAGCCCTAGCTCGTGAGCTGGCCGATCTGATTGCAAGGCAGGCTTCCTGAGTGAACTCGTGGCTGCAGGCAATCAGATGGCTGAGGAGACGCAGCAAGAGATCAGTTTCGAATTTCCCTCCAATTTGTAGAATAAAGGATTATTTAAGGAACTAATTTAAAGGAACAAAAAAATTTTTGGGAAAAATTCACCAATTAAAGATATAATTAAATCAATTGGAGGAGAGATCAATTCTCACAGCCAGTCCAGGTTGGACTGAGTCTGAAACTGGGGAGGAGCCACAAGGGCCCGATGACATCATAAGTGTAGACTCAGTCCGATTGGTTAATAGACGGAGCATACCCAGTCTGGCTGCTGTCTCTATGATAACAGGAAAATATTGAATTTACTAGAACCGAACACTATTTTTACAAAAAATCTATCCTTGGAACTGCCTATATTCTTAGATGGTACCTTAATAATTTTTAAATCCTGAGTTAGAACATGAATTATTAAGTTTCCACCAGTTTTAAACTGTAGATTACTCACATATAATAATAAAAAGCAGAGTGTATTTGTGGGATTGAAGAAATGAAAACAAACAGAATCCCCCACCCCAAATTTATGGTACACTATATTTCAAATATGGCCTTGCCATATAGATTTATATGGGCCTTTCTAAAGTTACTGCTGGCTAGGGCATTGTAGTCCCAAAGCAACTGGATCCCATCCGGTTGGAGAAGTCTGGTTTATATTGTTGTGTTCTATTTTTGGTTTTTCCAGATTATTTCTAGTTCAAATACTAATTGGGTTGTCCTGAGCTGAAGTAACAGTGTTACATCAATTTTCTATTAATATTATTGAACGCTCTTAGTTTAAGGAAGCTAGAAATAGATCAAGAAAAATCCAGTTGCAAAGTTCAGGTAAGATATATTCCATGATATTTTTGACTAGGAGTAATCTTTCTCTTTTACTTGTCTGTCTGACTTTAGTGGCCAATGATTTCATATCTCCAATCACCTCCCTATTCCTGCACATCTATTTAGATACATGACAATGTTACTGTAATAACATCAGCATTTCTCATTCTCGTAGGTTACAACCATCACACCAACAGTAGTTTTCAAAACAGGAAGATTTAGAGCATGAAAATTGCAGGGATGATGCTCTATGGCTAGTTAAGCACAAAATGTACCAGAAATCTTCAGACACAGAGCTAAAAGCATTTATATGCAGCAATCTATTTTACAACCTGAAAGAAGTGAGGAATATTTCAGAAATATATGCTAGAACGTTTTTGCACAGAAAGTAGAAACGTCAACATCCATGAAATGCAATTATTTATTCAATCAACTAGGTAACCTATTCCTTGTATTTCAGATCTACCCTCAGTGACTCAGACTATGATAACTTGGCATTTGACTCGTGAAGTGTAACAGTTGATCTTGAAATAATCAGAATGTGTAGTGCAATACCACGATTAACCAGATTGGCAAGGTTTTGCATTCTCTAGAAATTTTCACCAAGGTAAAAGGCAAAGGTTCCCCTCACACATATGTGCAAGTCATTCCCAACTCTAGGGGACAGTGCTCATCTACGTTTCAAAGCTGAAGAGCCAGTGCTGTCCAAAGACATCTCATGATCATGTGGCCAGCATGATTAAGCACCAAAGGCACATTAAATTAATAGTATCCAAAGAAGTTTAGAAATCACTTCTTTGAATTTTTCTATTTCTCTTCTGTTTTTTAAACTTTCTTTCTTTCTTGCACTTTTAGTCCTTCCTTTGATTTCTTTCTCATTTTTTCTTCCTTACTCTGCATTAATTTGTATTAGTTTTTGCCTTTCTATACACTGTATAATGCCTATTGAGGATACAGCTCTGTAAATTGCCTATATATTTGAATATTTTGCTCAACATCCATATTTTTTTTCTTACAGAGAAAGAGACAAAAATGCTTCCATTTAGCACTTCAGCAACAGACAGCAAAGGAAATTAAACACTATAGGAGAAGCTTAGTTAATGGATAGAAAGTATCATTTTATTTTGGTTTATTGTTGCTGTAGGTCAATATTTCTTAAACTTGGCAATTTTAAGATGTGTGGACTTCAACTCCCAGAAGTCCCCATCCAGCTTCGGCCTAGGGAATTCTGGAAATGGATGTCCACACATCTTAAAGTTATCAAGTTTGAGAAACACGCATGGAGGTATATTTAATAAGGCAAATCTTTTCTCAAATTTCATTTTATGAACATGTGTAGGCATAGTTCATTACACAAAATATACACTAAGAGACATGCAAACAGTCAAGCTAATATTAAAAGAATAACAAAGACTATTCTCCATAGAAAATGTGGGAATCCTTTTTCCATATGATTGCTGTAACCTTTGATAGTTGACCTGCAATTTTACAGCTATTCTGACAAAAGAAACCATATTGAGTGACCTAGGGTACATGATAGCAAAACCATAATTTTGTCCTCATCAGAACCTAGAAGACTGGAGTTCAATAACTTAAGAATGTTTTCCCACAAAAATAAAGTGAAAGAAATAATAATGAGGCAAATTTTCACATCAACATTTGTACCAGGAAAGTGATCCTGTCTTCCATTCATTATTTATTTGCCATAGTTTGAACTAATAAATAAATAAATAATTAAATATTAAAAAGTCAGCTAGGCGACATTAAGCCCCCCCTCTATCTCCCCACTCTCTCTGTCTCTGTCTCTCTCTGTCTCTCTCTCTCAATATTTTTTTAAAGTTATTAATTCAAGTTCTCACTGAAGATAAGCTAAACTGTGGACCTTTCCCTACCTGAGGAAATCATGGTACAAACATGCCCAGAATATCTTTCTTCAGCCATGACCTATGAAGGTTCCTTTGAATCATCTACAACTAATACTTGAGGAAGTTTAAAATTATCCTCAACTGTCCCAGTGTTGAAATAGTGTTTTCGCTCTAAGGAGAAAAGCCATGGAAGCTTGTTTGGGGGATGTATAACATCTATCATTTTCTGCTCTTCTAATGATATATATGATTTGAACTGATTCTTTTAGGTAAACTGCCTGAAGTCTGCGAAATCAGGTAGAATATCTCTATCATCTCCATCTCTCTCTCCTCTACCCTCTCTATATCTCTCTTGCTATCTCTATCGTCTCTCTATCATTTATCTTTATTGGGATTTGAAATTAGGTCTATAAATTGCATAAATTTTGCATATGACAGTTTAAACATACCCTTAGACACTCCAATTTTTGAAATGTAGTGGATGGAGGAAAGAATTATGTGAAGTATAATAGAATTCAGAGATATTATAAATTACATTGATGATAATTATCCAGATTTTATTTGTTTTTCAAACATTGTCTAAAAGTGCTTTAGACTGACATTATTCTAATTTGTTTTATGTAGTGATTTTACATGAACAGGAATATCCAGTTACTAGAGGAAGTCATGGTTGGATGGTTGGAATAGAAATACTTACAAAATGTGATGTTTTTGTTTCTTTGTGACCATTTCACCAGAAAAGATATCAATTGTAGTTAAACACATTTACTCATAAGGGATACAACAGCTTGTAAAAGGCACAAACATGATTTTGATGGCAAAGAAGAAGTGCAACTACATAGAGAAACAATCTTTAATTCAGAGAAAAGTTTTCTTGCAATTCCTACCATGATTGGACACTCTTTTTACTTACAGTAATTGAAATGTAGCTGTTCCCATATTTTGCATGTAAAAATGGATTGTACTACTTAAATTAATGTAAATAAAATCAATAAGACTTGATAAGAAAATATGTTCACAGTGGGAGTATTAGTATGAAAGAGTCTGCTATATCTCTTAGGGAAATAAACTTGGGAATATGTATAAACAACATTTTTTGGTACCACCAATGAAGGCTTTTTTGGGATAAATTTATTCAGGAGTTAAGAACTGACAAGGTCATTTTTTAAAAAATATGGTTTATAAATTGGTTTATAAAAATGCAACCTGTACTTAACTCAGAGAGTCACAACTTTTTAGGGTGGTCCATAAATCTCATAAATAAATAAAATGTTTAATTTGTTTTAGTCTCCAAACTGTCAGGCTGAAAGTTCATGCTGTTTTTGAATAAAGATGGAAATATAATATAATACTGTAACATGACACAACATAAAACATTGAATTACATTATGTAAAAACATGATCTAACTATTCTGTATTTTTTAAATGAATCCGTGATTAATATTCATTAAATGTACAATTACATAATGCACATCAATTTTGTGAAAATCCTATTCATTGGTACTGAAAATAAGAATTCCTGAGAGTTAGAAGTCCTGGATGATTTGCTACCTTAGAGAAAACAACTTCTTCCTAATGACTCTGTTTGTAACTAATGTTCCTAAATACAGTATGGATTCAATTTGCAGCACCAGATTGTGAACTAATTTGTACTGCTTATATTGATATGCACCACACACCACAAAACGGAAAAGATTTGAGTGGGAAAATAGTCCTCATAATTATACACAGTTTGTCATCACATGGAGGAGTGCACAGTTTAGCCAGCCTTGCAAATTATAAAGTGCAGTGAAGTGGTGAGCTACTAATTACATAGAAATTGTTATTTTCCATCAAGGAGCATTCTTATTTGTCATAAAGGATGACCAGGGCAGTGAGAGAAGCAAATGTTGGGTAACATAAGAAAGAGGGAGGAAAAAAGCTTAGATTTTCATTTCAAGGACCTCATCAAAATTAAGACCTTTTTCTTTTGCCATGATTTTTTTAGAATAGCAATGCTACATGTGTAACCTAAAGGTAAAGGTTCCCCTCAGACATATGTGCTAATCGTTCCCGATTCTAGGGGAGTGGTGCTCATCACCGTTTCAAAGCTGAAGAGCCAGCGCTGCCCGAAGACATCTTTGTGGTCATGCGGCTGGCATGACTCAACACCAAAGGTGCATGGCATGATGTTACCATGACTCAACACCAAAGGTGCATGGCATGATGTTACCTACCCACCAAAGGTGGTTCCTATTTTTCTACTTGCATTTTTACATGCTTTCGAACTGCTAGGTTGCAAGGTTTGAGACAACACAAATATAAAAAGGCAACATTAAAAATTTGGTTTTCTGCCTGGATGGTTTCCTGCAGTGAACCGATAGACAGAAAGGGGGAGTAGTGAGTTCCCTCCCATATTTGGGCATACCAGGTGTTGTAACACAAATATATATATATATATATATATATATATATATATATATATATATGTGTGTGTGTGTGTGTGTGTGTGTGTGTGTGTGTGTGTGTGTGTGTGTGTGTGTGTGTGTTACAACCCCTGGTATGCCCAAATATGGGAGGGAGCTCACTCCTCCCTCTTTCTGTCCTTCGGCTCATCACAGAAAACCATGCAGGCAGAAACCCATATTTTTATTTGTAATGTTGCCTTTTTATATTTGTGTTGTATTTGTGCTGATAAATAAATAAAGGGAGACTAGTATGGATCCATTTCAAGCTGTTTAGCTCTCATCAGCTAGCCATACCCAGGTTCAAATCCCAGGGTATATATATATATATGCTGGTTTTGTTGTATTCGGGTCTTTTCCCGGGTAAGGTTGAGATTGTCTTTGCAACGTTTCGGCAGGATCTCACCTGCCATCTTCAAGCTGTGGGCTTAAAATGTGATCGGAGCTGCCGTCTTTCTGTAAGTCTTGGTGGGAGGGGATTGGTGCAGGCTGTGTGTGCATTGTTGTTTTGTATTTTAACGGCTTGGGTGGTGGGTGGTGTTCGTTTGTTGGCTAGGGCTAGTTTCCAGATGTTTGGTAGGCGGGAGGTATCATCACGTTTGTTCATGTTGTACCTCCCGCCCACCAAACATCTGGAAACCAGCCCTAGCCAACAAACGAACACCACCCACCACCCAAGCCGTTAAAATACAAAACAACAATGCACACACAGCCTGCACCAATCAGCACCAATCTACCAATCATGATACAACCACACAACCAATCATTCCACTTACTGAAACAAACCCAGCACCCCATCCCCTCCCACCAAGACTTACAGAAAGACGGCAGCTCCGATCACATTTTAAGCCCACAGCTTGAAGATGGCAGGTGAGATCCTGCCGAAACGTTGCAAAGACAATCTCAACCTTACACAGGAAAAGACCCGAATACAACAAAACCAGCATACCTACACCCGTGAAAATCTACGAATATATATATATGTATATGTATATGTATATGTATATGTATATGTATATGTATATGTATATGTATATGTATATGTATATGTATATGTATGTATATATATATATATATATATATATATATATATATATATATATATATATATATATATATATATATATATATATATATATATATAGCTAGATATATATATATATATAAAGCTAGATTCTTGGAGAGGAGAGAGAGAAATGGAGAGAAAGGAAGATGCTTGTGCAATAATACTATTTTCAGAGAAAATTGACTTTATTATCATTAATGAGTTACAGAGAACTTGTAGATTTCATAGGTATGTATGTATGTGTGTATGTGTATGTGTATGTATATGTATATGTATATGTCACATAAAATCCGAGCAAGATGTGCCTCAATTTTTTTTCTTCCATATTGGCAACTGCAGATATATTAGGGCATGCAGTCCTTAGCTTTCAATACCCATTTGGGACATTGTGATGTTAAAAATGTGGAATACTGAGAATTGTTAGTTAATAAATTGCTTATTTATTTGATTAATTTCACAAGTTTAACAATATAAATGCAATCACAAAGTAGAGACTAAATGTCATATTGAAAGAAGATGGAAAATCCATGTCCAAAGCAACGAGGAGGGAAACAAAACCAGTTCAATAACGTTTAAAAATGTTTGAAAAGATCTATAGAGTATCCGCCAATTACAGATTTCAAAATGATGTGACACTTCACATAATGACATGTACAACCGACTAAGCTCTCCCTATTATTTTTACTCAAACTTTATCCTGTAATCAGTAATGAAGGTTTTAATAGCGTTGAAAAGTACTACAACATTCCATGGAATCATTTCAGTACCCCGTTTTTAAAAACTGAGGCTCTATTTCATGCCTTTTATTCAGTTCAATGCTTCCCACCAATATATTCTCTAAAAAGAATTACAGCATCTATAGGTCTTAATTTGAAGAAAGCTTTCACAGCCTAATTATATGTCAAGTATTAGATAGTTATCAAATGTATAACTATTGTTGCTTCCTACCGTTGGATGAAATTATTCAAAAATATAGAAGCAACTAGAAAAACAGAATTCTAAGTAGACCTGATAAAAACAACATCAATGATGGAAAACTATGTTTTCCCCTCACTGGATCCAAAATATATTTGTTTGAATATGCACAATACCTATAAATTTTCAGAGCAGGAGTCATGATCACAAAATCTCATTGAGGTGGACAGGTTCCTTTTGAATCACCTTTCACAAAAGGTAAAAACCTGTTGCTGTCTCCTGAGTGAGGTGAAATCCTCTGTTAAGAGGTAATGTATTGAAGCAAAGAAAACAGAAGATAGTAGATCTAGAGACCACCTGAGAGAAACCTTTGAGGTAGTCATCCTCAACCAGTTACATAATGGAAGCTCCAACTAGCAAGAGGATTTTTGGGAATGGGGCTTTATTACTTAAAAAAGGATTGAAAAATGGGAATGTTCCAATTTACTTTTCTGAGAGAAAAGGAATAGGCTCTGGTAGGCAGGTATGATGAATGGAACATCTAAATCCCTAAAGCTTGTGCAAAGCTCCTCAGTCAAACCTCTCTTGCTAAAGCTCTGTTCTGAAAGTGGCTTCACTTGCATCAATGATCTAAGCTCTCCTCTGTAATAACTTGAGAGAGTTAGCTTTCCTATCTGTCCAAGGCTGCCAGTCTCTATAGGGCTCCTAATTGTAGAACATGCAGAGAGAAGATTAATTTCTAATCTCAAAGGAGTGCATTCGAATCAAATTTACTACATTGGAAAATTTAAGTATAAAGCTGTCTCTTTCATTCCTGTATTTTTCAAGTCCATATATGCAGTTCCAGAGTGATAGGTAACTGCCCAAATATGCTTTTATAATTAGGCTATGGAAATGAAAGGTTAGGTTTTAAATATAGCTTTATTTTCTTGTTTGTTTATTTGTCAAACCAGGTCTTGAACCATAAGGTAAAGGTTACCTTCACACATATGTGCTAGTTGTTCCTGACTCCTGGGGGTGGTGCTCATCTCAGTTTCAAAGACATCTCTGTGGTCATGCGGCTGGCATGACTCAACACCAAAAGTACATGGCATGATGTTACCTTCCCACCAAAGGTGGTTCCTATTTTTCTACTTGCATTTTTACATGCTTTCGAACTGCTAGGTTGGCAGAAGCTGGGACAAGTAATGGGAGCTCACTCTGTTACGTGGCAGTAGGGATTCGAACCGCTGAACTGACGACCTTTCTGATTGACAAGCTCAGCGTTTTAGCCACTGAGCCACCACATCCCTTTAAACAGAGGGATATTTTATTTGTTTGTTTATTGGTCAATTTGTTTGTCACCTCTATCAGGGGGACTTTATCAGGATGAAGTCTAGGAGACTTCCACTATGGGGTTAATATCAAACAAATAACAGCTAAAATCAGACAAAACCAAAAGAGTTGATGGTATACACCAGGGAGGAAAATGACTCAAACCCATTTATCACCAAAAACATATTCCATCCTATCCCAAAATCTGATGAGAGTCAGATTCCAATTTTCCAACAGTATTTTTTTTAAAAAAAATCTCCAAATGCATACAAAAATAGAAAAGGAGCAGAAATTTTCCCTTCTACCTCCTTTCCAGATATGGTAGGTATTACAATTCTTAACATATTGCACATTATTTAAGGCCATTGGGAACTGAAGTTCAGGAACATGTTTAGTTTAGTTTACTTTATTATCATTGCACATGGTACAACGAAATTAAATGCTGTCTTCAGTGTACATTACAATTATAAAAATAAAAACACAAACATACATCCTTTACATTTTATATAATTGAAATTGAAAACCTGATATTGCACTATACCGTAGAATTCAATACTGCCCTAGGATAGAAGCTGTTTTTCAGCCTGTTTGTCCTTGTTTTTATTATCCTGTACCGTCTGCCAGATGGTAATAGTTCAAAAAAAAAGTGCTCAGGATGAGATGGATCTTTAAGACTGTTTTGAACTTTCTTAAGGTAGCGGGAGTTATAAAGCTCTTCCAAAGAGGAACACGTCTTCCATTGGTGGCATAACACAGTAACTGGGTGAATTTATTTTTCACCTTAAATCCTTAGGAAAGGGAGGCTGCTTATGAAACTGGTAATTTAAACCTAAAAAACAATTATTGTATGAGTTGCATGATCCTTATGGTATATCTTTAAACCTGCAATGATATCGCATGGCAATAGAAGCAATCTATTTTTCATGGCATTGTTCTTGCTTTCTAAACTGTGAACTACAGAGTCATTGAGAGTCAAGCAGCTTCTAAGAAAGTAAACCAAACTCTTTTATGCTGTCCATGAAGAAAAGCAAATAAATATGTTATCTATGAAAAGTGCAGCACTACATTTCTACAGAGTCAAGGACAACTTCAACTTTCTTAACCAGATCAATGTCATTGGACGTCACCAGACAATGAAAACTGTATATCGAACCTCAGAAAGAAGGGTGGAGGGGATGTAATTACCATTTAAGACTTCATTCATTTGACATTCATTTAGTAAAGTTTCCTAGTAAGAAAATCTAAGGACAATGTTATTGCCAAAACAGGATAAAAATGATTAGATTTTGCTAGTCTAGATATATTTAGACCTCAGGAAATGTGTGTGTGTGTGTGTGTGTTTGTTCATATGTACATACAACACACACACACCTACAGTACATACATGCATATATACATACATACAATACATGCATACATACAGTATATACTGTATGTGTGTGTGTTATTCATCTTATATGTTTTCTTTGCATGCTTTTTGCAAAATCTACAAAACTCTTAGAATTTGATTTATATTTGTTGAGCTTTGAGTATAATTTCTAAATTTTTTTGGTAAAATTCATTGAATCTAGTTTTCAAAATACAGTAATCCATCTGGGACATTTAGAGGATTTAATGATCATCTAAAATATCCTTCCTTCTGCGATCCCACTTTGCATCATACATTCCTTTATTTTCTACTGTAAATTATTCCTTTCCATTTGATACTCTCAGTAGGCTGGAATAGACGTGGCATTTTAGGGTTATTTACACCCACATTATAAAGCAGCTATGCCATAGATGGAACATATTGTTAATTGGTTTCTTATTACAAAAGGTTATCGGTTGGATAAAAAGCAAATTTATGGCCTCTGCAATTTTAATAATATTTCCAAATAAAGTGCTAGGATTAGATCCAGAGGTTATCATAAATTCAATGAAATATATCAGATTTAAATCAGATGTCATTTCAGTGAGTCATCTTGGGTACAAAAATATAGACTCTATATATATTTAGAAGAGACTTACAGTATATTCCAGATGCAGATGGCATAGTCTAGATCTGTGAAATTACAATTAGAGCTCCCTGCACACTTTGGATTACCAGACCCAACACATTTATAAAATAGCACACTGAGAAATGCTACTTTTTACAGTTTTTATAAATAATATAAAATATCATCAGTATCATAATCGTGATGGCTCATTGGCTCCTGAGATATTCTTGTTGCAAGAATATCCCATGACAATTTTCCTTTCTTATCCCTTTTTATTTCCAGCTATTTCCTCTTGAACAGGTTCTGTAACAATAACAAGGATGGCACAAGATATTTTGAGTGAAGAGGAAGTCAGTAAATATAACCTCTCTGTTGCTTCTTTAGGGTGGCCTCCATTGGATCTCAATCTTCCTGAAAAACAAACCCTACAAGATAAAATGAGAAGCTAAAGATTTAACTAGATATTCTTGTAACTTCTGAAATTTCATTTTATGTTTACTTAACAATGTCCTTTAATCATGGTCTTTGTTTTGCATGGCATTGGCATACATCACTGGCTAAATCATTATGCAAGTGAAAGTGACTATTGTTCCAACATTTCCTGTAGTAGCTACTCTGTTTACAAAACTTAGAATTAATGCAGTTTTAAAATATGTCCCCCAATTTACTTTCCTTTATATAAGACTGATTACTTATTTCCCAGCTTCTTAGACTGTTTTACAATATTGTTCTAAATGATTCGCATATCTCCTTTTCTTGCGTGGTGAGAAGGTGCATGTTCTTGTTTTCCCCTCTCTGTTACATTTCTCTCCAGCATTTTGCAATTTCTTTGGCTGCCTGTGCTTTCCATATTTTATTTGATTCGAGGATTCTGAAATAATATTGGGGAATTCCAAAGTGATCATAACTGAAGATTTCTGCAAACTACGTTATGTCTGAATTGAAAGAGGAATTGTTGTTTACACATCTTGAAATTGTTGTCTGGCTTTCCTGGCGTATAAGCGGACTCTCTCTTGAGAACTAGCCACAGAAACAGCTGCTTAATATTTCTTATTTCACAGGCACAAGAAACCCTTGAGCTTTATTAATAAATGGGCCATGTTTTGAAGCAACAATTTAATATATCTAAAAATATATCATTTACTTGTTTCAGGCAAACAAATAAAAAACCCAAAGAAAAAAAAAACCTTGATACAAGCATCAACAGAGGTGGTATTCAGTCAGTTCTGAAAGGTTCTGGAGAACCGGTAGTGGAAATTTTGAGTAGTTCAGAGAACTGGCAAATAGCTGGCCCTACCCCTGCTGCCTCCCAGCCTCCCAGCCTCCCAGCTGATCTTCTTTTGCTGCCATGAACAGGAGAAAGGAGCTGGAAAGCAGGTTGGTGAGGTGGGGAGGGAATGGGGATTTTGCAGTAACCTTCCCCTGCCTCACCCACAAAGACACACTATGCCCACCAAGCCACGCCCGCAGAACCGGTAGTAAAAAAAAAATCCCACCACTGAGCATCAAGTATGAGACAACCACCAAGGAATCTTCCTGCTGTCTATTGCAGAAAAAAGCTTGCAAGAGTCCAAAGCATCGGGTTGGTCATCTGGAGCTGGGCTTGCTGCCAGAGTCACAGTGTGGCTTCTATACTGACCATTTTTGCTCCGTGCCAATTGGAGGAGAATTGTTAGGAGCAGAATCCCAAACAATTTTGTTGACCTCATGAAAGACTTTGATACTATCAGCCAGTAAAACCTGTGTGGAGGACCATGTCGAAATTTGGCTGCCCTGTCCAATTCATACAGTTGGTGTGCCAGTTCCATGATGGCATGATGTCCAGAGTCCTGGATATTGGAGAATCCTCTAAGGCAGGGGTGTCAAACTTGATTTCATTGATTTCCGTATTGCGTTTGACCTTGGGAGGCGGAGTGGGGGTGGCCAGCTATACTTCACTCATGTCAGGGGTGCCTGTGGTGGCCTGAGAGCTCTGCCAGTGAAAATGGGCCGTTTCCAGGGTGGCTCTGAAGGTCAGATCTAAGCACCCCACTGGCCGGATCTGGGTCCCGGGTCTTAGGTTTGACACCCTGATCTAAGGCATTCCCAGTCACCAATAGTGTTAAACAAGGTGATGTGTTTGCACTGTTCAGCATGATGTTTATTGGCAATTGGAATCAGCATCAAGGACAGGCTTCCCTAACCGAGGTTCAGACTATTGAAATGAAGGCAGCCATAATCTACTCCTTCAAGCAATGAATTAATGCCATAGAGAAGAAAAAATGAAAAGACACAGCCTGCAATCATTGGATAATGTGTTTTGCAACCACTAAGTCTGCATAGCAAGCTACAGTGTGGTATTAGTTCAAATAAGTTATGTCTGTGTATGTATATGTGTCCATGAATAGATTTGTAAGTCAGGATTTAATAGCTTATGCTAGAGGGACCTGCAAAATAAGGTGGAAAAAATTCACAAGAGAATGTTGTATTTGCCAGGCTGACCAATTCATCACCATTAGCTGCCATTATTGATGGCCAACAAATTTTCCTTGCTGTTTTTCTTTAAGATTACATGTTTGAAATAAATTGTAGAAGTAATCCCTGGGGCCAATGCAAGAAATCATATCATATATCTCCAGTGTCTTGCGTGATTATGCAAAAACTTAATCACATACAATATCTTTGCCAAGGTAATAGAATATTTGATTTTTTAAAAAATATTACTTTTCCAACAGAAATACTCTATTATTAGTCCATGTCTAAAGAGCTGGGGTGACATTGAGGACAGGAGAGGCCTTCCAAGATTTTAAAAACAGATTGGATACCCCAAACTCCTCCTTTGTGATTCCTAGGGAGCCCTGTATTATATTGCTGAATTTAAGAAAACTGTAAGCCCTAAATATGCCAAATATTTTTGTTTAAATAAAATAAAATCACATCTATCCAAACCCCTGAATGACTCGTCTACTTTTCAGTATTTCCTTGCACAAAATTGGAGGCTCAATTACAGTCGTAAATCAAGGAGTACCTGCAAAATCCATGACTCTGTCCAAAATATTCACTATGTTCCCCATAATGATCCCACTATGTTACATTTGTTGAACAGTCTACATTGAAATTTTGTCAATTTCAGGAATTAGCATCCTAAGGTAAAGGCACATATGTGCTAGTTGTTCCTAACTCTAGGGGGCAGTGCTCATCTCTGTTTGAAAGCTGAACAACCAGCGCTCTCTGAAGATGTCTCCATGGTCATGTGGCATGACTACATGCCAAAGGCACGTTACCTTCCCACCAAAGGTAGTTCCTATTTTTCTACTTTCATTTTTACATGCTTTCGAACTGCTGGGTTGGAAGAAACTGAGACAAGTAACTGGAGCTCATTCCATTACATGGCACTAGGGATTCGAACTGCCAAACTGCTGACCTTTCTGATTGACAAGCTTAGCATCTTAGCCGCTGAGCCACCATGTCCCTTATTAGCTTCCTAGGACAAAGCTATTAAGCCCTTTGGGAGTTAACCTTTAATTGACAGAAAAAAATACCCCAAACAAACAAACAAACAAACCCTTTTTTTTTTACGAGCCTGCAATCCCTTTTTATCAAAGTGGAGTGGGGGCAACTTAATAGAGCTGAGTATTCACTACCAATCTACAGCTCTGTCTCAGATATAAATACTTATCTATTTCTTTACTTTGACTAGATCTGAGCAGAACATTATATTGCCTGCTGATACTTTTAAATGAAAAAGGAACAATTTAGTGAATCTGTTATTGTCTGGGAGCTGTTTTAATACACCGACTATAGAATGGCTCTATTGTAACTGCATTCAGGGAGGAAATAAATCCTTGTACAATTTTGTATTGTGGCCTTTTCCTTATTCTCTTAGTGTTAAAGCTAAATAGGCCTGTGGGAAATATAAGGCGACTTGGTTACAAATTATTTCTTCGGTGGAGAAACATTTAGTCTTCACATTGAGTGAAGCCAAACTTCACGTCTTATTGAACCTTGGATTAATGAGGCACTGATTTTTGGCAGCACAGAAGAAGATCTTTATTAGAAAATGACAATTGTGTTTGGAAAAACTGGAGCTAATTTGACAGCTCTTTGGAATAGCATGCCCAATTGTAGATACAAGTTAGGTATGATTGGGCTGACCTGCTTGAACAACTGTTTTTTGCCTTATCCTATTTCTGCTTTTGCTTTTACTATAGTGTATATTTTACACTATCCTCCCTCTCAAAATTAGGGGGCAGGGTGGCAAAAGGAATGGAAATATAACAGAATAATTAAGAAACATGAAGCTATTAGAATGTACAGGTGAATTCCACAAATATCATGAACCTTCATTTGAAAAGTAATACACACAATGATCTACTATATTTATAAGTGGAAATATAAAGCCGGAAATATATTGTGAAAAAAAATTAGACCAGTTGTTTGGATTCTCAGTAGTTATCAGCTTCAAGGAGCACACATAGCCAAGGTATTGTGGGGTCTGGTGACATTTCACACGAAGGATCCTATCCCTAATTTAGAAATGTGAAGAAGAAAGAAGGAAAGAGATCACAATACAATTTTACAGCACAGATAGTTTTAAAAGGAACAGAATGGAGAGGCTTGTGCTTTTTCATGATAAGCAAGACTAACATTAAAATAATCTTGAGAGAATTGAACACTGACATCAGACAAAATGTAAGAACAAGCTGACAAATACAGCAGAATTTTCATGCTTTGTTTTCTAACAAATTGTGCTCAGATATTCAAGAAGACATTCCACATTAATAACTAATAGCCCCCACTTTTTAATGGGGATATAGTATGATCAATTTGTCATAGTACGTTGTCCTGGTGGGTCTTTTTGGATTTGTTCTGTTACAGATGGCCAATTGATATATTTTGATATGTTGCATTTAAAACTTTTGTTATATTCTATTCCGTTTCTCCATCAATTTTGTGCTTTGTTTTTAATCAGTACAAGACTCTTTTTACATATTTTAATGCATATTTTGTGAAGATTTTATACATTTTCTCTATATATGCAACTGTTGCAAAAAGAGTTCCTTAATTTACTGGTGGTTCATTATTTTTATTAAAAATATAACTTTGGGTGACCAATTCTCCTGTATGAATGTTTGTCTATGCGTTTAAAGCACAATTTTTAGAACTGCAGTGCAAACTTTGGCGAAAAGTGAATTAGGAAGGCCAGTTCATTCTCAATTTGTATATTTGTGTGAGACATGAAAGTTAGATACAGAAGTTTTTCCCTTTAATCTCTTGGCATGAAAAGCAGACCAAAGGACTGGGGACCAAAAAAAGTGCATTATGTAGGACTGTTTTTGTTTCACGAATATGGCAAACTTGGGAAATCACAGCTTAGCTCTTTTAGACACAATCCTATCACCTTGGGCAGACACATACAGTTATACAGTTTGTATCCCATAATATTTACTTTTAGGAAGTTCTGTCTTCAGTTCTACAGCTAGTCTCCATTGTTTGGTTGCTGATGGTATCATTTAACCAATGGCTATCCAAACCATAATGATGGGCCTGGCTTTGGAAAATTTGGTCAATGGAATAAAACTATGACACTTGTCTAAACAAAGCAACTGTCAAGTTGTATCACAAGCTGCCTTTAAATAAAGACTTGCAGGGCTCCCAATTTGTTTTTCTTGAATGAACCTAAGCTTTTCCACTGTCATTACTCATTCCTTTTAAAAACAGTGAAAAATGCAATACATTACTCAACTGTGACCCTGCATGTCCTAAGGTGCATATTTTATTGATGTAAATAAATGAGATCCTAGCTTACCCAAATAGTAATGTTTTGATTTTATAGAAATTCTGTGTATTTTAAAAGTCACTATTAGAGAAATGATTATTTTCCCTTGAGGTTGGCTCTCTTTTTCTGTCTCTTTCTAAGCTTGCCGGAGAACTGCTAAGAGTCTGCTTAGTTTAAAGCAAACAGCAACCCCTGGATACAGTTTGATTGGAGATAAAACTGGGAAAGGACATGGTTAAAACGGCTGCAGTATTTAATGCTCCCCAAATCCATTTTTTTAAAATGTACAAAATGAAAAATAGTTTAGAAGTATATAAGTTTCATGATTGTGGAACTAAAAAATCCCTGCTGAAGAAAATGTGGAGTTGAAACTTTAGTATAGCTGAATATGAAATTAAATAGAGGGCCACAGTGGGATTCTACTGTTGTTATAAACTTACCAGAAGCAAATTAAATTGTGCTTTTTACAAGACTCAGAACCATAAAAAGTTATTGCTGCCTCCTTAAGCTCCTGAGGTGAGCTGTCCTTCTTTCCTTGTTCCTCAAATAGCAATTTCAGAAGCCAAGGCACAAGCAAATTCTATTCCCTCCACTCCTGCCTTAAGGTGGTGATATGTTTTGTTTTGTCAACCAGCATTCATTCTAAAAGGTCACTGACTTAATGAACTAGTTTCTAATTCATGTGACTATTCCTACTTGAGGAAAAATAGATCTATTTTAACAGGGTAGCCATTTGTGCACATTAGTAGGGGGTCATTAAACAAGCGAGAAAAATTAAAGAGGAAATTAAATGGTAGTTGGCAGGCTACTTTTAGTGGGATAAGTTTGTAGGTTGGCCTGTCCAATTCTGCATTTTCCAGATGTTTCACACTGTCATCCTAACAGCTTCATCTAGTATGATCAATGCTCAGGGTCAATGGGATTAGTAATGCTATTCTTCAGGGTGCGAGGTTCAGAAAGATTGACTAATCTTGTTCTCATTTATTCCCAGACCACAAACAACAGAACAGACTTATGTACCACAACATCCCCCAGAAATGTGGTTTATCTCTAAAGATAGACACTTATATAACAGATAGCAAACAGATCAAGAGGAAATGGCCTGCCTGGATCTTTGTGTTTCACCACAGCAGCTTGATAGGCTGAAATTAGAAGATGACACATTTTACAGCACAAAGTTAAATGCATTTCAATTTCTGCAAGTCCAACCACTTCAAGTCCCAAGACTGTATCCATAGCTGGCAATTCTGTACTGCGCCCTGTGGAAATATAGGCTACAAAAAAAAATGTTAATTATCACAAGGCTTCTTCCTTCTTCCTTCCAGATGTCATACACAATCTAGCTAGTACAAGCAAATTCACAAAATGATTTGCCAGAGGTTGGCTCTTTAAGACCCTTGAATTACTCCATCATTTTAATGCAAACCTGAACTGCTACCATGAAGGCAGTCATGTAATAAATGATGTAAATGATACAAAATTGTGATCGATGATCAACCTCCAAGTACCACAATCCCAACTGCTTAGGCTAAGGCCACAAAAGGAGGCTTAGCTTAAATACCTATATTATGAGACACATATATTAAGGACGATGATGGATTTTATAGCATAATAAATCAATTTCTTTTCATATTTAAACAATTTTTATTTGTTTTTTAAACAAGGACAAACAAACATAAAAATAAAAATAAAAAACCCATCTTCCATTACAAATTGTAGAAAGTGTGTCAGTTGGTTACAGTATTTCCATACATTTCTTCCATAGTCACCACCTGCTTTTCATATCAAATCACATATTTTAAATTCACCCATATTCATGTATATCACAATTATTATATCTCGACTTTAATTTGACTATAATTGTTTTTATGTCCTTTTATATATAATATTCAAAATCTAGAATAGAATTATATGATAACATTGCATTAAATCATCCTAAAATCATCCAATCACAATACATCTTTATAACATATTCTAAATAAAGTTTTTAAACTTCCTCTCATAATCTCCATATATTGTTTGTATAAAATTTCATATTATCAAACTAATACATCTATATGTATTGTTACCATTATTAATCATTATTTAACTATAGCTATTGTCACTTCATTTTATACATACTACTAATAAACTAAATTTAGCTTAATTTTTATTATACATTTTCATTGCATCAACCTGTATCCCTCCAGCAATAGTACGGTCTTATATCTCTTGCCATTTGTAGCATTAATGTTCTAGATACTTTCTTAATAAATCTTGTATAAACCTCCCTTGGCAACATGTTGCCAAGGGAGCAACCAGGGACCCAGTAACCAGAGAGAGAACCCCTTGCTAAATTTTTTGAAACCCACCCTTGAAAATAAATAAGTAATTGCTTTGTGAGAGGACTCATTTTTTCCACTGCAAAGGATGTTAAGGAGTATAAAACAAGTTTATTACAGCACAATGCCTGAATGGCTCCTGATATCTTCATTTGGAGGAAAACTAGCATCACTGGTAAAGTTCCATATGATATATTTAAAAATGCCTACTAGAAAAGTGTAATGATGCTGAAATTCATAAATGTGCCCTTTTAAAATTTTATATTTATATATTAATATAAAACTATATTAATATAGTTTATATTAATTTTTTATTCATGCAGGCAATTTTTTAAAAAAAACAAGTGGCCAACTAGTAGCTTTACTTTCAATAAAGTAAGCTTGCACTTCATTATTTTGTTTTTTTGACAGTGTCAATTGTCATTAATTTATACTACAATGAAAAGTTAATTAGATGTAAAGCATATGAAGAACGGTTGCAGGAACTAGATATGTCTAGTTTAATGAAAAGAAGGACTTGGAAAGACATGATAGCAGTGTTCCAATATCTCAGGGGTTGCCAGCAAGAAGAGGGAATCAAGCTATTTCCCAAAGCACCTGAGGGCAGAACAAGAAGCAATGGGTGGAAACTAATGAAGGACAGAAGCAACTTAGAAGTGAGGAGAAATTTCTTGACAGTTAGAACAATTAATCAGTGGAATAACTTGCCTCCAGAAGTTGTGAATGCTCCAACACTGAAAGTGTTTAAGAAAGTGTTGGATAACCATTTGTCTGAAATGGTATAGGGTTTCCTGTCTAGGCAGGGGGTTGGACTAGAAGACCTCCAAGGTCCCTTCCAACTCTGTTATTCTATTCTATTCTATTCTATATTGTAGCTTTGATATTCCCTTCTTTTCAGCTTTGCACAATCAGAAATACTGGCTCATTTGTGATGCATTTATTTTTATTATTTATTTGTTTTTACAAATAACTCAAGGCGATGAACATATCCAACACACCTTCCTCCTCCTATTTCACTACAAGAACAACTCTGTGAGATGAGAGAGTGACTGGTCAAAGGTCACCCGGTTAGCTTTCATGGTTAATGCAGGACCAGAACTCACGATTCCCTGTTTGCTAGCCTGGTGCCTTAACCACTGGACAAAACTGTATCAATTACCTCAATTGTCCAAGTTCTTGGGATTTGTCCATGAAATCTTGTACAGTGCTGGTCTTGCCCCATTGAGCTCTATAATTGAGGACTTGAGCTTGGTTTTCCAACCGCTGTACTATTTTCAATCTCATTCTGCATGAAAATCCTCCTCCCTCTATGTAAACTTTATCCTCAATGTTCATACTGTTTCTTCAAACTAAGAGTGGGTGGAACAAATCTTTCCTTTCATTCTTGCATCCAGGAAGATTTTAAAAAATAAGTATGATTCATAACATCTTCAGCTTTTTAGGGCATTCTGCATTCTGTAAAAACAATAATGTTTTTCAGTTTACAGAGCAATTTTTGAGGCTCTAGGTCTGAGTAAGAGTTCAAAATTGCAGGGTGCTGAAACCGAGAGTATCCTGGCCCCATCCTTTCATATTCTGCCCTCACGTGGTCATAAGCAGTTGGCAGGTGGGATGTTGGAGCCACAAAACAGTCATGGCAGCCACAAAGCATCTATGTCTCCAAATTAAATATGAACAGCTTTCTGACCACAGAGCATCTTCCTGCAAAAGTCAGTTTGCCAATAAACTTTCCAGAAAAGGATTAGGAGTCTTATTGCTGACATTTGTAGAGATGAGTCTATATTTAATGTACAACTCAAATGAGGAACATATTCCTTGTGGGTTAGAAGACATATTTGTAGGGAGTTCTGGATAATAAATTTCAATTGAAGTTGTTGTTTTTCTGGGTAGTCTGTGAATGTAATATTAACTATTTGCAATAGGAGGATTGTTGCATAAAACAGATGTTTTCATTTTTCTAGAAGTTATGTATTTATTAACTTCCTTATGGGAGCCTGGTTAGGAAAAAAACAGGTTCCTACAAATTCTTTAGAAATCAGTTCTTTTCTAGATTAGATGTTGAAAAAAAATCCAATGTTTTGACAGAAATTGATAGTTATGGTTCTTACGTTTTGCAAATTGATTTTTATGCTTTCCTTTTCTTAGGAAATACAAGCTTCCTTAACCTTTTAAATAAATAAAATTTGTTTAGGGATGGGATTTCCATCTGCTGAAGGACTAGTGTGCTTCCTTGTTCAATTAGTTGGCCTCTCTGAGAACAGACCATTAGACTAGATGGGCCAAGAAGCCAATTCAGCAGGGCATTGCTTATATTCTTTGGATATGTCGTGCTTTCAATAAGTGCTTAAAATTATAAAGATTTATTGCAAAAGTTGGACCTGTGAGACTCTGTGAAAACTGAATCAGAATTTATGGAAGGAGGGAGTGGATAGTAGCTATAAGAGAAAGAGAAGGATCCAGTACGGTTGTCAGATGCATGCAAGTGAGCCAGCTGAAAAGTTTAAATTCATCAAGCAGCATCAGTTTGGATTCCCCTCCCAAGACTTGTCAAGACTTCTCACTAGTCCTTTCTACTACCTGTGCTTCCTTTGCCCCTGAACAGGTTTAGTCGATGCTTTATCTGGCCTGATAGTTGGGGTTGTGCTACGAATTTGTTTTAGCAAGTGAAAAGAGATAAGGAAGTTTCAAGCACAGTTGTTAGAATTTTCACAAGTCTATTGGATATAAAGGAACATGTGTGAGTGTATGCATCTATATAAACAATACAGATTCTCGAACCAAATCCCATTTGAAGCTCATACCACAACCATAAAAATATCCATGGGGGACTTACCGCTTTTGATTCTATAGCGGTAATGGTTTCCTCTTATCTTCGCTACTGGTTCGGAACTGGGAGCGCTCGTCCACGGCGCTTCTGTCCAGAGTGTTCGTGATGACATCTGGGTGGGCAGGCAGGTGGGTGGAGCCTCCCCCTCCACTACCAGTTCGCCTGAACCAGGGTCAACCCGAAGAATACCACGTCTGTTCTATAGCATTATGAATGGGTTTATGAAGCCAAGAAAACTTGGTATCTTCTGTTTTTAGCCAGGGTACATGGAAAGGACTGCTTCTATATTTAAGGAAGTATCTTGTTTGATAATATGCTTCAGTGCTTGATAGTTGCCCCTGTCCATAAGTAACATTTGGAGCAATAGTCCACTAAGTGCTCCCTATTTCAACCAGTAAAATAGAATTTCACAATGAGATAATTAAATCTGGAATAAGCAGTGGAGATATCTAATAGTCCATCATCACTGTTAGCCAAGCTCTGCTTTATATAGAAGCTGGAAAGAAACCTTCGCTTGGAAACCTCCAGATTTAAACATTATGGCATGTACTCTGTTTTCTGCCCTAAAATTTTAAATCTCTTTTTTGACCATTTATGTGGCACCAAATCTTTTTGACTGCCAAGGGCCACCTAGACACATTTCCTTCATGTCCCTAAACTGGTCTTTCGGGTCTTCTACCCACAACCACTATAACTGATTCCATCCTTGCTGCTGATCATCCTCTTCTCTTTCCATCCACCTTTCCTAGAAATAGCACAGCTCTAGAAAAAAACATGCTTCATTACTGGGAAGTATTTTTATTTGTATTCTGGTAGCACCCCTCCCTCCCTCCTTCTTACAGAAAACTGTGTGTTTGAGGGTTTGTTAAATAAGGATAAAAGAAAGGAAAGAAGAAAAATGGCATTGGAAGTGAGCATGTGAAGACTCGAACAACGATGAAGTAAAGTTATATGGGACTTTCTACTGGCCATAGCAGAGTTGCTACTGTCATCCAGAAGCTTCTCACTATATGAAGATACAATGAAACTGCTTATGGAATGGATGAAATGTTTGTGTGATCAAACAACACACACTGCTACATTCTCCATCAGACTTTTCATTTTCTGGGGAAGCAATGTTATGTAAATAGCAAAAAAAGATGAGAAAAATAATAAGCCAAGGAAATAAAGTTCTGGGATAAATAGAAGGAAAGTAAATATCATTAAATCTACTTCATATCAACAGCAATATCGTTCTCTATAGGTTTTTAACCATCTTTGTTTCCATCCTGTTTCTGTAGCACCCATTTTCTTTTGCTCTTTATAGAATCAACCTCTTTTTGTAGAAAAAAAATCATCATGGATGTTAAGTAAGCATAAATATTTTCATTCTTATAGTTATGTTCAAGCAGATGAAAAATGAAATGTAATGTAATAAAGAGAATTGTAAAAAAAAAGACAGAATTGAGGGGTGTTGATTTAAGGCAGAAATCAAATTTAATCATTTTCATGATCCATCCTTCAATTTAATTTTTTTGGGTACATGAAACAATTTTGTGCTGCTTTTGTCTAGGGAGGCTTTGAGATTATATTGTTAGATATAAAGTTCTAAAGATGAAACATAACTCTTCAAAAATATATAGGGAGATGAGGGGTTGCTCTTTCCAAACATTTGTTTTTTGTATGATTCAATATAAAATTTCATATGGGTTGAAATGTTGGCTTATTTGTTTTTGTAAATTCCTAGGCTTACATTTATTATCCACTTTAATAAAAATCTCATCTCGAAGTACAAATACATATTTCATATCAATAATTTGCTAGAAGAATAGGCAAGATGTGCTTAAAACATGTCTGGGAGTCCCTTATTTATGATTTGAGCCAATGAATGGTTGTCTGTTTAAAATTTGATTTCCAAACATTCTCCTTCATTGCCTAAAGCTGCTTATCAAAAAGTATTTTTTAGCCAATGCAAGCAAAACACTTTAATGTAAATATCCCTGTTATGATTGGGTAATAGCTTTGTGTGTTTTTATCCAGAGAAAAACCACTTTTACCCAATTTTGGGTAATTTATCTAGGTTTGAAAGCACTTATTTTTTTATTTATTTAGTGCATGGCATACACTGTCAGGGAAATCTACATGTGCTAGACACACAATGCAGTTATGACAGCCTAGGTTTCTAGTTCATTTTGTTTGGCACTTGCACATCTATCCTTGATGCATCAAGGGGAGGGGGTGAACTAGCTTTATCGCAATTAACTAGCAATGCTTGGATTGCTGACTCTTCCACACTATTCTGCCAGTCTCGCTTCACCTTGCCTGGTACCGCGATACCTCGCTTCCCACCAGGCACAGCATCTGTTTCCGCATACTTTCAAACTCCTGGATGGGCAGGAGCTAGGGATCAAGCAAAGGAAGCTCACTCTGACTTATGGAGCCAGGCTTGAACTGCCAGAGTGCAGAACATTTATGGCTGGCAATTCCAGGTTTATTAAGCCATTGCACTACCACATCCCCCTTGGAAGCACTGGCCTAAAGGAACAAGAGTCAGAAACTTTGTCTTATATGGGATAAGGCACATGTGCAATAAATGCAATTCATGAGAGGAGAATCGTGTGGGATGCTACTGGTTCACTTGGGTTTGGGAGAACCCATAGCTAACGTTATGGCCTGTTTGGAGAACCTCAAAATCCCACCCCTGGCTGGCCCCTCCCACCCCTCCCCTCCCAGGTGTCTCCATATTGCCCATTTTGCATGCAAGGTACTATATTTTTCAGAGTATAAGACACACTGGAGTATAAGATGCAGCAAGGTTTTGAAGAGGCAAATAAAAAAAAGTTTTTGCACTCTGCAAACGTCCCAAAATTCCCCCCCCCAAACGGCATGAATAGCCTTTAGGGGGCTTGCAGAGTGGTCCGGGGAGGGGGAAACGAGCAAACCTGGTCCATTTTTTGCAAAAACAGGCTCATTTTTCATTAATAAAAGGGCATGGATAGCCTTTAGGAAGCTTATAGAGTGCTCCTGGGGGCTGAGGGGGGGGGGAAATTGAGCAAAGAACGGGCTGTTTTTTGCTCATTTCTGCCCACCCCAGCCCACAGGAGCTCTTTAAAAGCTTCCTACAAGCTATGCATGGCCATTTTGGTGAAGGGGCAGAGTTTCGGGAGGTTAAAAAAATGCTGTATTCAGTGTATAAGACGCACCCAGATTTTCAGCCTCTTTTTTGAGGAAAAAAGGTGCGTCTTATATGGTAAGTGCAGGGCCCACTCAGGACAGGAGGAAATGGGCCTCCCAGACGTTCAGAAAGGCCGGATCCTGGGGGAAGCAGTTTTCATCCTCCCAAAGGCTTCAGGAAAGCCTTCAGAGTCTGGAGAAGGCAAAAATGCTTTCCCCCCCCTGCCGTGGTGTAGGAGGCCAACTAGGCCACACCCACCATGGCCATTCCCATCCAGCAACCGGGCAGAGAACCCATTGCTGAAATTTTTGAAGGCCACCCCTGAGGAGAATCACATGTTAGTTCTAAAACAAGTAAAAAAGAAAAAGATGATAGAATGTCCTTTTCAACTATTCTTAGACCAATCTATCTTTCCTTCATCATAGGGTATATATCTATGGAGGAATGAATGACAGACTTCTCTTATCTATAGATCAGGAGAACAAAATAGCTTATTAGTCAATTAAAGAACAAGAAACTGCTTCTCTTCATCACTTCAGCCTAGGAAAATTAGCCAGGAAAGTGAAACAGAGTCCACACAGTATCTCTCCTGGCTTCTAGCAGCTGCAAGATGGTTTCCTCCTTTCAGTGATGTTCATCTCATTGGCAGAAGTTACAGCCCTCCATCCAAAGAGTTTTGATCTCTTGGGCAATGAAAGAGATTGGAGAATTATTTCCTTCAGCTCTTCATTCTAGAGCCATTGAGTGTTCTTCTTTTGAAGAAGTAAATCAAGTCTTGTACAGAAACTTTATCTCCGGCAGACATAAGGGATTAGATTGAGTCTCATTTAGATTATTTTTTTCTATTTTAGAAGTGGATGAGGAAAATATCCAGTCCTTCTGGATGCACTGGCATTCTACTTCACAATCTCAGAGCAATGGAGAACTTTATTCTTATGTCAAGATAATGTGATTAGTTAAGTAACAGAAATTGTTTCATCTGGAATTGAAATTTTTTATTCTATTTGAATATATATATGTACACACACACACACACACACACAAGGTATAGGTTCCCCTTGCACATATGTGCTAGTCGTTCTCGACTCTAGGGGGCGGTGCTCATCTCCGTTTCAAAGCCTAAGAGCCAGCGCTGTCCGAAGATGTCTCCGTGGTCATATGGCAGGCATGACTAAGTGGCAAAGGTGCACGGAATGCTGCTACCTTCCCACCAAAGGTGGTTCCTATTTTTCTATTGGCATTTTTACATGCTTTCAAACTGCTAGGTTGACAGAAGCTGGGACAAATAACGGGAGCTCACTCTGTTACACAGTACTAGGGATTCGAACCAACATACTGCCAACCTTTCAACTTTTTGATCGAAAAACTCAGCATCTTAGCCACTGAGACACTCTGTGTTTGTGTGTGTGTGTGTGTGTGTGTGTGTATGTATGTATGTATATATATATATATATATATATATATATATATATATATATATATATATATATATATATATATATATATATATATATATATATATATATATATATATACATATACACAGTACGTACGTACATACATACATACATACATACGTACATGGTTAGACATCTGGTTATTGAAACTCATAACCAGATGTCTAACATTTTGCCATCTTTCTTTTCTATTATTTTAGAAGTATATAATTATTATATTCATTTTTTTTCAAATTATAACATTTGAAGCCCATAACCAAATGTCTTGCCTTTTATCAATATTTAGTTCAATTATGTCATTTAATACTTTATTTTCCATTCCATCATTCTCCTATTTTTTTCTTCAGAAATTCATCTGAACTTCTGAAGGTGTCATCAATGTCATCTAGAAGAGAGAGAGAGAGAAAAGGAATGGCCAGGGCATGTTGTATTCATGCATGGCAACAGATGGGCCTGAAACGTGACACATTGGTGGCCCCATAGCTTTGTGAGTCCAGAAGATGGAGAGATAAAATGCAGGAAACCCTTCATGCAAGTTGGCACACTATAGCACTGGGCTGACAGCACAAAAAGCCCTTGCTTCAAGTAATGAACATTACTGAAAGAAAACAATGATGGGTGTATCAAAGTAAATTTCATTTCTCCTTCTTCTGCATGACAGCAAGACAAAAGTGACCTGTAAGCAATCTATTCCTCCTACTCAAAATCTGACATTCTGCATAGCAGTTCATATCCTCTTACAACTGCCAAGAACATTTCAGTCTTCCAGAGCAATGCAATGCAGTATTTAAACCCGTTCCTCAAAAACATTGATCACAGGTGTCATACTTAAGCTGTTATAATGTATTCTTCTTCTTCTTAAAAAAAAAAAAAGATCTCTCCACCAGCAACACATCTAATGATATTCAGGTATTTTAAAATGTGCACTATTGATAATGAATATTATACGGAAATCACTAAGTTATGAGAAATGTGGCAACTGTGGCATTATTACTGAATACATTTTCCTTGCTCTGAAGCTGTGAGACATGCGATCGATTTCTAAAGAACTCTTAACAGTGGGAAGACAAATGGGTTGTAAGAAATAGCAGTGTTATATTTAAACACAAAAGAAAATGCAATTGCTGGAGTTTTCATATATAGAATAAAACAGCCATCAGATATGAAAATTCTGTAGGATAGAGCAATAGAAATGTTACATTGGATAGTAAAGTTATTGCCTAAAGAGCTGTGCGGTACACTAGGAAACACTAGGATCTAGAATTCTAATAGATATAACATAACAAAGAAAAGTGGGCTTGCAAAAGAGATAGAGAATCTTCTTTGTTGGATGAACAGCGTTAAATCAATAGCCCATTTCATAAGGATATTGAAATTATTGCGAACATGGGATATTACTTGCATGTTCAGTTTGAGCCTGCGAAAGAATGCATTTTCTTTAGGCTCAAGACTACAGTATATTTTGTTTTGCAGTAGCTTCTGAAAAATGTACCAAAGAGGTAAGTTCACAGTCTCCCAGTTTCTAGCCTGATGTGTGAACTGCTACACCAAGCTAGCTCTTGATAAACCCCTAATTATATTATTTGAAATATCAATTAATGGACAGCTCTTGTTCAGATTGATATTACAATGTAACTAAAAGCAACCCATTCTGGATTGATGTGGAGCACCAGTTTCCATTCCTCTCAGTGGAATTTATAGCCACATCCAGTTAGAAAAGTTGGAACTGTTTCAGGCATTGGGGCAAAGAACTTTTTTGATCAAGTCAGTCACCAACTGGGAAATTATATTTGTGAGCACCTCTAGTACATCTAGTACTTTTCCATTTCTGTAGCTTCTCTTGTGATGGTAGGTTAGGATCATTGTAAATGTCACAATTACAAATAATTTAGTGTGTATTACATTATATATCAATTATATAATTTATAATGTTTAATTAGTGGTACAATTTATAATGTGCAAATAGTGGTATTGAAGAGAGTTGCAGTTCAAGTAAGACAATTAAATGTCCAGTAATCTTGTCTTGTATCCAAATGACAATCAAATTTGGGCTCGTCAGAAGAAAGGAATTTTAACCAGAACTTTTGGAAACAACCTGATTTTGCACCCTAGTGGAGGCACTAAGTCTGACACATTGCTTTGACTTGGATAAAATGGAACTAGTCAAATTATGAAATTAAAGTTCCTTTGAAAAAATATTAAATAATACATGCTAAAATTAATAACAATATGTTGAAAGAAAAGTATCATTTTATCACTAAAAAAATAAATACATATTTCTTCACTATACAACTAATTGGGCCTGAGTTAACAATATGACCTAAAGTTTTTAAAAGGATATATGCAGACAATACAAACACATCAAGACATAAGCAGGGGGGGATGTTCGGGCTTCTTCTACTGCCGGTTCGCTTAGGGAGGCGCTTCGAAAGCGCTTGATGCGCACTAAAAATGCTTCTGGTGCATGCACAGAAACAAAAAAACAAAATGGTGGCACCTATGGTGCCACTGATAGAATGGGCTTGGCGGTATGGCCGGCTGAGTTACTACTTATGTGTCCAAACCAGTCCAAACCAGTAGAAACTCACCTCTGAACATGTGCATACACCTCAGGAAACTCTGACCAGAATATGTAAAAAGAAAACTTGTTTCTCCCTTTTTAATGGTTGAAATGATATTTCAGGAAAAATAATCTCTTCTGACAAAGGGATTTTCAATGGGTAAAAATAGTTGGGGAATGTCTGTAAATGATTTTCCCCTGAATTGAGTCTTGCTGTTGGAAAAAAAAAGGGTGCAAAACAGAAGGATCAGAAGATCTCACGAGGATGTTTCCTAAATCTTCAAGAAGCACTTCCTTGGTTTTAAAACTATCCTTTCTTCCTTTAAAACTAACCTTTTCTAACTAAAGCAAATTTGCACAGCTGTTATGTCATGGTTAGACAACTTTCCCAGAGTTGGAATTGTCAATCATTGGATAATGATGGCACAGGAAGAGCAAGGCCATTTTAAAAGGCTTTTGGTGGAGGAGAAGATTAAGGGTTGAAATTGGAGTAGGAAGCCTCCGAGGAGCAAATTGTTCCCATTTCCAGTTTTAAAAACCCTCTGCAGCCCACAATGGTCTGAACCTGTATCATCAAGTTACAGCAGCAAACAGTCAATCCTGACCATGGAATTTGAGACTATTGGCAGAGAGATTTTTAAAAATATGGACTTTAATGCACTTTACCTCTTAAGGGCCTCCTGCTTTTCTTTCTTTCCTTTCTTCTTTCTTTCTTTCCTTCCTTCCTTTCTCCCTCCCTCCTTCCCTTTCTCCCTTTCTTCCTTCTTCCCCATCACTGATATGTGTTTATTTTTGCTCAGTGATGATGGGGTAATTTTGAGATGCCTCTGACTGCAGGCAGCTCACAGACTGGATCACAGTTTTTCATCCTCTCCATCATAAAGTTCTAATCTCCATAAATGAACAACAAAAGCTTTTTAGTTTCATTTGCTATTGCCTCTTGCTTGTTCTTAAAACTCTTTTAGAGAAAAAATAAGATTCTATTTTGTTAAATGAATTAAAATGCATCTGTTCTCTTTCATTGTGTGTATTTCTTTGTGAGTTTTAAGTCACTTCGGGTCAGTGGTGGATTCCGAATCCCGTTGCAACTGGTACGGTGGAATGGGGCCCAGCATCCACCACATTAATGCATACAACACTCCGTGCACGTGCATGGAAGCCCCAAAGAGCTCAAACACAGATAAGGATGATGGACAGGCAGAGGGGCCCCCAGAGCACCATACCGGTACCTGGTGCTCCCGGCAGGCACCGGTATGCCTATACCGGGGTGTACCAGTCGTAATCCACCACTGCTTTGGGTTTAAAGTCTGGGTTCCATCTAAATAATGGCATATTATTCTAGAGCAGGGCTGTCAAACCCGTGGCCTGTGGACTGGATGCATCACATGCTGACCACGTGCACATCTAGTGGTGCAATTCAGCTGGTTCTACCCAGTTCAGGTGAACCAGTAGTAGTGGTGGCGGAAGGTTCCAACCAACCACTCAGACGTCATCATGTCCCGTTTTTGATGCTCTGTTGCATGCACGCACACTCAAATTTATGAACCGGTAGCGAAGGTAAGTTGATTTCACCCTGCCCACACCGGGTTTAGTGAAGGGGAAAAAAGTCCCGATATCTCACCTGACTCCACCGTGATGACGCAAGTTTGACACCTCTGCTCTAGAGCATTCAGTGCATTTTATTTTAACACTTGATTTATATCTCACCTTTATTATCTTTATAGCTAAATCAAAGTGGCGAACATACAGAAAACCTCCTCCTCCTATTCTCCCACAACAGCTACAACCCTGTGAGGTGAGCTGGGCTGAGTGAAAGCGACTACTCCAAAGTCACCCAGCTGCCTTTCATGGATAAAAACAGGACTAGAATGCACATCTAGCCTGGTCCCTTAACCACTAGAGAAAATTGATCTACGGTAGATAGTACAAAGAATTTGTCTAACAATTCCAATAAGTCCTGTGGAAAATACCAAACCTGAACATGCCCACTGAGGCACTTAGGGGCTTATGGGTTTAAAGTGCCTCCTACAATTGTACCTGCAACATTGTGAGCAATCATCAGAAACAGTGGATTGATACCAGTGGTGGGGTTCATTTTTTTTTTACTACCAGTTCTATGGGCGTATCTTGGTGGGCGTAGCAGGGGAAGGATACTGTAAAATCTCCATTCCCTCCTGATCAGCTGGGACTCGAGAGGCAGAGAATAGATGGGGGCAGGGCCAATCAGTGGTGGTATTTACTGGTTCTCCGAATTATTCAAAATTTCCACTACCGGTTCTCCAGAACCTGCTGAAACCACCTTTGATTCATACCCTGATATGCTCTTTATGACCAATCCTTCTTCTAAAAAGACTGCCCTGGATATAGCATAGCTTTCAAACATAAAGCACGCTTCTTGGGCTAACAGTCCAGAAAGTTCATTTTTGTAAAGGCCTATTAATGTCTGCATTCTGTGCTGACCTTTCAAGTTACCTTGAAGATAAATAAAAGTTCGTTGTGGTCTGTCTAGGTGGCCTTTCACTTGTTTGAATTTCATGCCACAATTATGTCTCCAGGACATTATTATTCCTTCTTCTTCTAGGCATATTGTAATTGTTAACAGCATAGCCTTACTGTAGAGTGACTTAACTTCAGGAAAATAAACCAAAGCACAGTTTCACCTTTATGTGAAAGAGAGATTAATGGTCTCGAAGAGGAAGACATTCTAGTGTAAGGCTTTCAATAAATCATTGTAAACCGTTTGTTGTTTTTCAGCCAATTGCAGTTCGTTATTTAGCAGTTATGTAGCTGTGACTCAAAGCTTCACCAGCTTCATTATATAAGATAAAAATACTGCAGACACTAATAGGTTGCATTTTCTCAGAAGAATCTCAAAAGATTGCATCTTGACCCTTTTTTTCAGACAAAGTATCTGTGCTGGCAGTGAATTATGGCTTTTCTTAAGAAGTTTCTGGGCCTTAAATGGACAGGAAATCTTTGCAGAAATGTAGGAGCTTCTCATGACTTAGACAGCATGAATATATCTAGTTTTATTTGTATGAATTCAAAGTTTTCAGGTTCTTAGATTTCAAACCATCAGTACAAACAGGCTCTCTAGGGCACTTCAGATGATCATTATAAAGAGGGTCTGCGAATTCCTGGAATTATAATTCAATGCACTTGCAGCAGTGGGTTTCACACTTTGTTATCACTGGTTGGCTGCGTGCATGCCCACTTGCTTCATGGGCACAAACGCCCTTCTGCACATGCACCCAGCCTTCTGCGCATGTGCTTTGTTCACATACGGACCTTCCGCGCATGCACCTGGCCTCTAAAACATGCCTAAATAGGATGGCATAGAGCTGGTGTGGGTGGGCGGTGGGAGGCCCACTCTAACCCTCTGTGCACTTGGAAAATGTAATGAAGGGTGCACTTAGATTCACATATACTGTATACCTCCCGAGGGATGTATTAGCCACTCTAACTTCTTGAATAGAGTTCCTTGAAGCTTTTCTTCTATGACAGACATGTCAAACTCAAGGCCCACGTGCCAGGTCCAGCCCACAATGTGATTAGATCTGGCCTGTGGGCCTTGAGTTTGACATGTCTGTTTTAAAGATTATACAGTTATTTCTACTATACTTTTCTATAGTAAAGCCCACTTGAAAAGGAATTTTCCTTCTCCTGATTGTTTCTTCACAGTTTTATTTTCCCTGGCTATTCTTTAGCTTGACAAATCCAATATGTGTTTCTTTTGACATTTTACATTTGAACCTTTGGGATAAGATTATCCCACCCTTCCAAAGAGATAGGGGTAGAAAGTCTTTTTATGCCTAATTTATACCTTAATTTTGTTCTTCCATTTCCTACCTACTCTTGTGATGTTTGCCTTATCTGAAGTATTTTGAATATTACCAGTGTATCTACAATATGGATTCAATACCCAGTTTTAAACAGTTGTAGACATTATTTGGAAGACTAGCTTATATGAGAAAATAATTATATTTTCTGAAAATAATCAAGCAGAAACTTATGAGATGTTTACATGGTTTCATGCTCAGATCCCCATCTGTGAAGGTAAAATCTCAACATCTGCAGAACATGCTTTACATCTTTGAATATCATACATAAATTCATCATCATATTTTACTGGAGTATCAGTAGCATGGCCAAAATAATCTTATACATAATTTGTATGACTGACACGGAGTCCCATTAGTTGTTCTTATTATGGGTTTGGATACAAACTGAAAACAGATCGTTTTTACCAGAAAGAATAGTAAAGTTGGCTCCTATTCTGTGTGTTTTGGCATTTTTATACTAAGCACTTATGGTTTTGTATTATTTTAATGTGAAATGAGGTAAAGTTCTGTGGTTTGCACTGTGGAAACAACAACAACAACAACAACAACAACAACAACAATGAAAAGAAATCTATAAACTGCTGAAGATGTGAGTTAAGTCCATTGAATTGATTGGATCCTTGTGAAACATTATAAGTTAGATTTGTGAAGCATACAAATGCTTGTAGATTTGGAGATATTTTGGCTTCTAGATAAGTATTATGTTTTCAAAGCTTCCTCTATAAATATGTACAGTTCAAAAAAAAATTCACCTTGAAAGTTGATATTTCCACATGAGTTACTATAGTATTTGCAAGAAACTTATGGGTTAGTGACTCTACAGTCAATTGGGAATGGAAGATCCAGATGATAGGTACCCACTGGGACCTGTAAGAACATATGCATGGAGAGTAATGAAAATTTATAGTGATGTGAAAATCATCTCTATTAGCACTGGGAACTGGGGAAATTTCTGGTTTCATTGGAAAAAAAACAACAGCAAAAGCAATTTGTTATGAGCTTTTGATCCCACATCTTGTCAACAATTCTGTATTTAGGTCTAATTTTTTTTTAAACTTGGTATCTTTAAGAGGAATTAGAAAATGTTACTTTCCTAGTAGAATTCCAGAGGGGAAAAAATAGAAACAACTGGAAAATACCATGACGTTACTAAGAATAAGGAAAGCAACAGCCAAAAAAAACCCAACAACAACAGATAAGCGAGAATCAAACAGACAAATATTATGGATTTATTTCATGTAATATTTGTATAAACTGAACATGTACAGCAAACAGATACTTTAGGAAAAGGTTAGGAGAAAAGTAATTATTCTGGCTTGTTGGGAAAAAGTAGAACCTGGGAAGGATCTTCCTAAGGAAGATAGAAGTTAAATGCACAGGACAGTATGAGAATCCTATTTCAGAAAAATAGTTTTTATTTTCCATTGTTCTCCCAGATGAAAACAAATTCACTAAGTTTTTGAGGTCCTGGGTCAAAAGGAAAATTCAACACTTTTTGTTACATCCTCCCTTCCAGATTAGGCTAGAAGCCTGTTCTTCTAGGTGGGCCTCAATGTTCTTTTCATTATTTGCTCAGTATATTGCCTTCTTACAGAAGCTATGGACCTGATTGTAGCCATGGTACTGATTAGCCCTTATATTGTCACCTTATACATTTTATAACCTCTGATTTTTCCCACATTTTTCAGTAGTTGTTACGTTTCTATATTTTAAATTCCAGCTTTCCAGACATAAATTCAATCACTTATCTTTCAGTTGTGAATGAAATGAAGCCACAGACTGTGAGCACATGTACATGTATTACGGATCCATTGGGCAGATAATGTGAAATATTGGGCAATGAGAAAGATTAGGCATATTCCAAAGGGTCACATTGTTCTTGAATTGGTCACATTTTTAATGTTGCTGGCTAGTAGATATCTGAAATATTAAGAATGATTGAAACCACATCCCCAAACAATTATAGTTTGCATCAATATTTCAATACATGCAGAACTATTCAAATATAGAAAATAATTTTGACTTTGTTAAGAAATACGCAAGCATATTTTCCTTTCCCTTTCTGAAAATTGATTTAAGAATCAAGAACAATTTTGATTTTTTATATATAATGGATTCAAAAATTAAAAGCTATTGATTTTGCAAAGTAAATTTTTGAGCTCTCCAACTGTTTTTTTTAAAGGAAATGGTCACAAAATAGAAGTAGCTTATCTTGAAAAGTAAAGTTATTATCAGCATGTCATTGTTTATCTCATTCAAATTCTCATTTGCATTCAAATTGTTCTAATTAGGTCACCATTGAACAATATTTATGTAGTCACTTTCTAAAATTTAGCATAAAGAGTTCCCAAATCAACTTAGCCTAGTGGGTATTCCATTAAACCTGTAATAGTTCATTATCATTTCCTCAAGGAAAGGGAAGGTATATTTTTTCAGATACCTTGCAAATTTTGTATTTGGCTTATATGTAGGGCATAAATATCATATTTTAATGGGGAATATTTAAATATATATTTTCATATCCATCTCATGCTCATTGCTTTTGCCTCCTTATTTGTCAGTCCATTTTCCAACATTGAACTGAAAAGTTTAAATATGAATATGAACTAATACTTCCAAATTATGACACAAAAGAAATGTCATTTTTTTTAAAAAAATGTCCTTTTCACCTGTGCCTTAATTGAAGATAACAAAAATATGTAATAGTGCCTCAAATTGTCTGCGGTGTTATACCATCAACATTGGGCAAATCGTTTTAACACAAATTTTATTTTATTGCACATACATCAAGTCACCATGTTGTGATAATTCTTTTTTTTTTAATGAAAAAAGCTTGTGAGGCTGAACCTTGCTGTCTATTCTAGCCCACTTCAATGAAGCTCTTCTGGCACTGAACAATTGTTTTCACAGCCCCTCCCTGGAAGAAATTATGTAAACACCTAAAAAAGAGGCATCATCAAGTCCTTTTAGGAAAGAAGCATCACCCAACATTCTTATGATAGGTAGAAAAGGATCCCAGACATCCCAAAGAGAAAAAGTACTGGTTAAAGGAGATTCAATTTTTAGGGGAACAAAATATGAAGTCAGCAAACCAGACATTCAATCTCCCTGTTATCTCCCTGGAATGTGGATGTGAGGGCGATCTGGCTGCGACATCTGTCACCCTATTGATTGTCAGGGTTGATTTGGCTGATCTAGCAGGCTAGGTGGGTGTCCCCTTCCTCCCCCACCGCTCCATGTGTGTCCCTCCGAAGATGCATGCCCAGTGTAAGTGGACAACCATTCCAGATAGGAGTGTACCAATCTTCGGTTAAGGGTATACGATAGCTGCATTCCCCTTGTTCCCCTCCGAACAATTGGCAACTCCCTGGAACAAAAATTAAAAATGTGACTGAGATCCTTACTAAAATAATCAATACCACAGATTACTATCCCTTTCTTCTCCTTCACATGGAGACTAATGGCATGGCAACGAACCCCAAAACAATAACAAGAGATTAAAACAGCTACATAGGAAAGGACTTAGGAGCACAAGTGGAATTTTCATCTGTATTTCCAACAAAAGGCCAACATCCCATGAAGGAGCAAAAATTTAGAAATGAACTACTGGCTTAAGAATTGGTGCTGTCAAGAAAACTTTGGATTCCTTGACCATGATCTGTATCTGAAGGGCTCTTTGCAAGGGATGGACTGCATCGCACAAGAACCAGGAAGCCTTAGTTAGAACACATTTGGAATACTGCATTCAGTTTTTGTCACAACAATATAAAAAAAAAGATGTTGAGACTTTGGAAAAAGTGCAAACAGCAACTAAAGGCCTGGAGACAAAAACATATGAAGAACAGTTACAGGAAATGGGTATATCTAGTCTAGTGAAAAGTCAGTCTAGGGAAAACAGGATAGCAGTGTTCCAATATTTGAGGGGCTACCACAAATTTGAGGGGGTCAACCTGTTTTCCAAAGCTCCAGAAACTTAACTTAACTTTATTGGATTTCTAGACCGCCCCTCTCTCAAAAGAGACTCGGGGCGGTGTACAGTCATATTAAAATAGTTCAACAGTAAATATACATGTTATAAGTATACAATAAATAAATTAAACATAGGACTGGAGGAGGTAGTAGAAATTCCCTGTACAATTTAGTTAAGTTAGATTAAAAATTTGAAAATTTAAGAAAGTTAAAACATAACCTTAAAAGCTATCCCAAATAAAATATCCGCCAGGAGGTAAGAGTAATACTATAAGTGGGCCAGGCTGGCTAGTCGGAACAGGTGAGTCTTAAGTTTTTGTTGGAAGGAGCGGAAGTCGGTAGTAGTTCTAATATCGGGGGGGGGGGGGGAGAGAAAGCAAGCCAGGACACAATGGTTGGAAACGAATCAAGGAGAGAATGTAGAACTAAAGAGAAATGTATTAATGGTGAGAATAATTAACAATTACCAGTGTAATGTCTTGCCTTCAGATGTTGTGAGTGCCCCATCACTGGAAACTTTTAAGAAAAGACTGGACAGCCACTATCTGAAATAGTATGGGGTGTCCTGCTTGAGCAGGGGGTTGAACTAGAAGACCTCCAAGGTCCCAACACTGTTTTTCTCTGAGCAAAAAAATAGTGGATGTTTCTGCTTCATCTTATTCTATATTTTCTCCTGTATGTAGCAGCTCACAAATTGGCAATAAATCTGTTGTAAACGATGCGGTGAGTTAATGGTGAAACTACAGAGAACCGTTTTCATATTATGTTACAGTTTAGGATAGAAGAAAAAAAAAAATCCTTGTTTCCTCTTATGAGGGCCTCATGTTATTTCTCACCTCCTGTCTTTTCTATCCATCATGCGACAGCAAGGTAACTATTTTAAATGATGTTTGAATAGGAAACATCATCACGCTCCCAAGTTCAGCTGGAGTTCTCTTTCTCCAGCTCGTCCAGCAGCAGGAGTTTGGAAATTGAATTCTTATGGAGAATTTCTGTACAACTCTTTCATCCAAAAAAGACCAAGTAAAAAAGTGAGTGTAGCACTTTATCTGTAATTAGAATATGTATAATTAGAATTCATATACTATCATAAAATGCAGCAATTTTCATTTAATTCTGTAGTTAGAAATTCTTCATACTTAATGGTTTATTCTTTCTCCAATAAAGGTTGACAGCATCATTTAGTGATTTATGTACTGTGAGTAACATGGAGTTTTTTCCTTCCCAATGTTTGATTTTTATTTATTTACTTATTTTTTTAAAAAATCTGAAAGTAAAGGAGCTCTGACTATGAGCAAAGATTGAAGGGCAGTTAATTGACTATTTATATCTGTTGATACACACTAGCTCTGGTTTTAAAGACAGAAGCTTATAGAAAGACATTGTAGGGTGTAAAGCCCTCATCTTAAGATATTTTTCCTCCATTCAGAATTGATACCTTTCTGATAGACTGGATGCTCACAATGCATCTGATATCTGAATTCAGCTTTTTAATTCCTAAGGCAGAGGCTTTTTAAAATCATTATTATTATTCACATGCTTATCTTGCTCTATTACTTGTCCACTTGCCCTTTCACTGGTGGCTGCACTTGTGAAGAGAGAAACGGTTCCATCTGGGTAAAAAAATTATGCAGACTTTTGATTTCAGGAAAGGACTAGTAGAGATGCAAGGAATCCAGTCCAAGGGAAAAATAAAATTAACATTAATAAGACTAGACCACCAGGAGGAGAAGGAAGGGTGAGGAGTGAGTGGATTTTAAAACCTGAGAAACAATTATGCAGCGATAATAACAGTGATAATTGAAGGAACACAAAAGTAGCACAGAGTATAGCATAGGGAAGAAGCAAACAGGGACGTTAAGCAGCTGGAATTGAAGGGATAAGGTAATAGATGAGTGGTTTTGTTTTGCTTTGTTTAGGATTAGACAGATGGTCACTTGAGATGAATTGGAAGACAAGGAAAATGTGCATTTTCAGTTGCATGTTTTTGTTTATGTAATATGGGAAATAGTTTATGTGTAGGAGAGACAGAAAGACAGACAGAGACAGAGACAGACAGACAGACAGATTTCTACGCCAAATGTATAATGTCTTCTTTTTCCCAATAAATCTTATACATTACTTTTGCATATAATTCCTGCCAGGGTCAGATCTTGTGCACTGAAATAAGACATACACTGTTTTTATACTCTTAATAATTTGCCTTGCTGAATGATTGAAATCAGAAGCAGATAAGGAAGTGCTTCCTTCATTTCATTAAAAAAAAAAAAACACCAGCAATCATCACATCATAACTTTTGCAAGTGTGGGAGACACACTAATGTTGGCATTTCTGTGCAGTCTCTGCGAGGACAGAGCTGGATTTTGGTAAGTTGCCATTTTTATGTCACAAAGGAGGGTTTGCACACAATACAGATAATTGCACATTATAAATTATATACACATTACACATTACAGTTACACGATATAAAAGGCTGAGCTTGAACATTTTCTCAGCTGTATTGGGGGGCTCTTTGTACAGCTAGTTCAAGCATTGTACAACTCCCTGGAGGCAGGGAAAAAAAAAACCCAATGGAACTTTTTCCCAGCTGTTCTGGGAGTCTATAAATTGAACAAAGCAAAGAAACAGAATGCAATAATTTTTGCACAACTCCGTTCTGTCTCTGTGGTGAACCGTCTTTGGATGTCCATTTCTGAACTGTGTGTATATCACAAAGCATTCAATGAAATTAGTGGGATTTGCTTTACATAAAAACCCGCCACTGTCATACACAAACCCCAATCCCAGCCTACCAACAATAAACTGGCAGCTATTTTTTTAAAGTTGTCATTGGTCAAAATAGAGAAATACAAAAGAAAAGAGTCTACATTAAATTGTGATTATGAAAACATTTTCCTATATGGAACATATACATTTGTTCCATTGTTTAAAATAAGCATTTTGCCCCTCAGTTACTTAAGCTTATCTTCTTGGCTATGCCCAAACCCTTCCATCGAGTCAAAGTTGCTATTTGTTGCTATGAGTAACTGAAGAGATCCCATGTTTTTTAGGAAAATAATGCAATGTCAAACTGAGATAAATAAATATATTTTCTCCAAATTATATTAACATACTTCTTGTTTTGAAACTAGAAAACTAAAACACCTCAAGACTAAATAGTGAGAGTTAAAGAACTTTCAAGCTTCTTACATTGCTAACGTAAAAAATCTAATGTGCCATCTTTTGTTAAACATTATTTGAAGGTTTCTATAGAACTGAGATACTATTTACTAATGAATTACTTTCATCCTTAAATTGCAATCTGTATAGCTGCCTATTTAGCACGATTCAGGGTGTTGTAAATAATTTTTAAAAACTCAATAAATTCAATCAAATACACAATTGTATGTATGTATGTATGTATGTATGTATGTATGTATGTATGTATGTATGTATGTATGTATTTGTGTTACAACCCCTGGTATGCCCAAATATATATTTCATACACACACAAACACACACACACACCGTATATAAACCAAAAGTACCAGGAAAATAACTAATCTAAGATCCAATGTCTAAGGAAAAACACTTACCTGTATTTTTTCTAAAAAATGCTGAAAATTCTCCTTACTAAACAAATCTTCCCCATCTGGCCTCGCCATTGAGAAAGAGTCTGCTCTGGATTCCTCCCAGGGCAGGTGGAGGAGCATAGGATAGGAGGTAGGTCGTCTGTCTAGTGGCTCTCCAAACTATAGATGACATGGCTTCATGTCATCTGTAATATCTATCCTTTACCTTCTTGTGAAGGCACTTACAACTTTTTTTGTTTCAGAGAACCTCAGCTTTGAAGATGTTCTTTGAGTAATACTCCATTTCATGTATTCCTTTTATTTATTATATTGCTTAATGCTTATGCTGTATTTTTAATTGCAGATAGTCCTCACAATAATGGGGACCAGGAAACCATTGCTAAGTACTAAGACTTGACATCACGTGGCCATGATGATTTAGAATGGTGATGCTGACACCTATACTTAGATACTAAGTCTCTTATGGTTGTTGCACTCTGCAATCACATGATCATCATTTGCAACTTCTTGTTGGCTTCTCCACTGAATTTGCTTGTCGGAAGCCGGCAGTGAAGGTTGCAAAGCCATATAACTGTTTAAGTGCTTAATCATACTAAGCACCCAAATTACTATTGCTAAGTGCAGAGACGCTGCAATGACTGCTACTATGAAGACCAATCATATCTCTTGTTCACTGCTGTCATAACTTCAAATGATCACCGAATAAATGGTCATTAAATGAGGACTTCCTGCTTTCCTATTCTGTAACAGACAGACAAACACCCGATTTCAATCATTACTCAATAAAAATACATTCAGTAAAGCAAGGAAAGTTAATCCCTAACATCAAAGACTGTTGGCAACTATGCTGTGCACAATGCCAGAATGTTAGGATGATATAAAAATGCTATGGAATATCATAAAAGAAAAATAATGTTCTGCTGTAAAAACTTCAAAAGTCTCCTCTATAAGGAAGAGCGATATAGAAATAAATAAATAACCTGGAGCAGCTGTTATCACCAATAGTAGGAATAAGAGGAGCACTTTTTTTTTTTCCTTTTGCATCTTCAAAAATATTCCATTTATTTTCAGGAGAAATTCCAGAAATTCAGTGGAAGTCAAAGAGCTTTGCCAGGGAATTTCCCACTACATTTCATGCCATATCACATTACAATTACTGTAGCAAAGTTGATCCGTTAAGGCAAATACAATGAGATTGCAAAGATTGATCCGGTGTCTCATTCGTTGTCTATTTCCAGAAACTGAAAGTGGTTGCAGGGTCGGTGAAGAGAAATGTCAACAATAACAACAACAATAAATCTAGTTTATTTTTTTGAAGATAAGCAGAGAAGGATTTATAGGGTGATTTGAATATCCAGCAATTTATTGTGAGTGATGCAACACACACACACACACACACACACACACACACAACAGGGGGATGGGAGGGAGGGAGGGAGGGAAGGAGAGAACGAGAGAACGAGAGAGAGAGAACGAGAGAGAGAGAGAGAGAGAGAGAGAGAGAGAGAGAGAGAGAGAGACTATATAACTGTGAACAAGAGTCTCCTGTGTGCAGTAACCAACCAGCCATGAAGGAAGCTCAATAGATTGGCTTACTTGGAGATAATCCAACCACCTCTTCTCTACGTGAAAGCACTAAATAACAGATGGGAATAGGGTGACTGATTTAATTAGAATACTTTAATGGAGGAATGGCTAAGCCTTTCACAGGTCTATCAGTCAGATAGGGGAGGGAGAATATTCCATTAAATCTTCCAAATTAATTGTTCCTTGGGGACAGCATGTCAAATAAAACAGATCTTGAAATAACAATAGTTACAGCAATAACAGTAACAATAATATTGATTTTTCCTGATTCCTCTTGGAAGTAAGTTGTTATGAAAATGTTATATGATAAATGAGTCTTTATGGATAGTCAAATATTTATCTAGGCCTATTAATAGAAATTAAACCTCTGCTTAAGTTATATACCCACCTGATTCTGTCATAATGGTAAGTGCCTGAAACTTTTTTCAGAGAGAAAACTAATTATTATAATTTGTGAAATATATAACCTTTGTCCAGTTCAAAATTAGTGAAGTCAGGGTCTAATGTATGTGTATTTGTATGTATGAAATGATACAGGGAATTAAATTAATGTTTAAAAATCCTTTCTCAGTCACTCATGTCATGAAATATAGAAATCCTGCATTTTTAGCTCGAAACAGAACATAGAATACTAGAATTAGAAGGGACCTTTGAGGTCTTCTAGTCCAACCTGCTGCTCAAGCAGGATATACCATCTTTATATGTATATAAGAATGTCTGTGTGTATGTTCCAGCATTATTCTGGAACGCCTTAAGCAATTGCAACCAAACTTGGTACACAGATGACTTACTCCTTGGAAACATTCTGTGGGGATAAGACACCCCTAACACCCTTCAGTGTGTGTGTGTGTGTGTGTGTGTGTGTGTGTATCTGTGAGTTCCAGCATAACTCTGGAGCGATGGGTCACTGAAACGAAAAGGAATGAATTACATCTATAGTGTCAAATCACACTGTGATTTGACACTATAGATGTAATATTGACTGTGATAGTGTGCATTAGTGTGATAGTGTCAGGATACAGCCTGTTGTGCCTTAAGATGGTGCCTACTGTACAGCACAGTGGAGTTGCCATTGTAACGGCTTCACAGTACTCCACAAGGGGGCTCCAACCTAATACTGAAGTAGGATAAATAAATACCGGGCAACGCTGGGTTTTCAGCTAGTTTAAGATGAAAGGTTGTCCAGTCTGTTTTTTAAAGCCTTCAGTGATGGAGCACCTACAACTTCTGAAAACAAGTTGTTCCATTGGTTGATTGCCCTCACTGTTAGGAAATTTCTGCTTAGATTTCTCTAGATTGTTTCTCGCCTTGATTAGTTTCCGTCCATTCTTTCTCATCTTATCTTGGAGTTTGGGAAAATGGTTTGACTCCCTTATTTTTATTGTATTATGATATGATATGTGATATATTATTATATTGCTCCATTATCTGTATATGATTCTTGCAAATTCTAACAAAGCTAATGGCAACCAGTTGATGCAACAGTCTTCTTATCATTCAAGCAAATCCTCACACATGGCAAATTGTATACTAGGATGATGAAAGAATAGCATACCACAAAGCCTAGCAAGGCAACACTTAAGAAGTTAGTTACTGAAATAATGATGCTTTGAGTAAAAAAATTCTGAGTAGATTATTCTTCTGATATAATTAAATGAATTATATCAGAAGAATAATCTACTTTGCATTTTTCCCATGCATGGAATTTGTATAAACAGTAGTGAACAGTATGAGAAGAAATGTTATTTGTTCAGTGCATCTGAGCATTATGGATGATTACAAATTATAACGGGGGAAAACCATTCAGAATAAAAATAAAGATATGAACATGGCACCATTTTTTATTGAAATATTGCATTTTTCTTCTCAAGAATAACTATTGTTCTGCCTGATAAAAGAGAACTCTATATCTTCTTCCAATTCCCTCAACTGAAATTTTCCTAGAATGTTCCACTGATTCAGGACTGGATCCAAAAAGTTATACTAGACAGAAAGATGTTTCTTGTGATCCTTAAGTTAATTTAAAAACTTGTTGAAATGCCTTCCATTTTTCTCTCTCTTTGGGATTCCTTACAGACTTACAAATCCTATAACCTTTTACTTTTCCAGGAAGAGTGGTCCTAAGCATTTGGCACGCATTTCAGTGTGAACCAACCTGATCCAGAGTTCTTGAATTAATCTGTAAGCTAATATATAATTGTTATTCTACTTTTCATGCTCATCTGAATTTGTATTGTATAAAATTTAAAAATAAAGCAAAAAAACTTCCCTTAATGCAAATAATAGTGTAATTATTTTAAAAATATACATAAAGTAAAGGGGAAGTCCACAAAAAGTCACATAGTGCTTGCAACCATGTTTGATTTGATTTGATGATGACCCTATCTTCTTGTGACCTCCCCATGTCCTTTTTCCTATAAATATTCTTCAGTTGAACCAAGCAGAAGACTGTTCTTCAGTCATTATTAAGTTTTCTTGTTGAGCATCCTCATCTTCCAGAATATATATTTGTTTTAGTAGATTTTCATGGGTGTAGGTAGGCTGGTCTTGTTGTATTGGAGTCTTTTTCCTTGGAAGATTACATGGGAAAAGACCCGAATACAACAAGACCAGCATACCTGGTCCACCCACACCAGCTCATCCTGCAGGCCATCCGACAGCCCATCTTGAAAGGTGTCCATGAGGGCTGCCTCATTCCAGGCCGAATCTTGGCAAAGGAGCCGGAATTCACTGACATAGTCCTGCAAGGAACCCCAGCCCTGCTTCAGCATCTTGAGATGTCTGGTGGCTATTTCCTCTTTAATGGAGTCCTCGTACAAGAGTCTGAGGTGATCACAAAACCCCCTCAAATTGTCCATCTAAAGGCTAACAAAGGAGTAGCCCAACAAGCTGTGGAGCCGGAAAGTAAGCTGATGATAAACCCCACTTTAGTGGGTATTCTGTTAAGATACAGCCTATTGTGCCTTAAAATGGCTTCTATTGTACAGTGCAGTGGAGTTGCCATGGTAATAACTTCACAGTACTCCACAAGAGGGCTCCCTCTGGTAAGGGGGAAAATCCAGCATTAGAAATTACATTTGGTCCAGACATTTCCCCCTATAAATAAATACCCAGGCAATGCCGGGTTATCAGCTAGTTATACAATGAAAGCTGGTGGATTCAGAGATTTGAAGCTTACATACCCAAACTGGCAAGACAAGCTAGTATGTATAAACAGGCATCCGATCTCTTACTGACCAATGATGTCCCCTAGTTGGATAATGAAACTTCTGCAAGCAAACAACCAAGCTCAGAAGGCACCAAGATTTTGTACTAGAATACAAATTTAGCTGTTCAAAATTACTTAATGACACAGCCTTTTTAGCTACCTGGTTTAAAAATTTGGCAACATCTTTAATTTTACTTCATTGATGCTTTCTTCCCTGATAATCTGCAGTACAGATATTAGAAAAAAAAAAAGTGAATAGCTGAGAGTGATAAATGTTATGTGTTTTCTGTTCCTCAAACAAAATGGAATGAAGAAGAAAGAAAAGATAATTATAAACTATTTGAATATTTTTTTAAAAAAAAATAAGTATAACAAGTTGAAGGAGGGCCTACTGTTCATTTTCATCCTGACGTATCAAGAACAAACTGTTTATCTTACCAGCTCTGATAGCAAGGAGAGTCCTATTTCCAAAGATAAGTAAACACAATTTATCAATTCTTAATGTTTAGATAGATACCTGCAGAAGGAGGTCATTTTTTAAAAGGCAAACGACATTTTGTCCTTAAGGGAATTTCTATTAAATACTACATTCCAATTGGTTTGTAGATTTGTGACAAATATTCTATATTTTGAAATATATTATTGCTCCCCAGAATTGCCTTGGAGCTGAGAAGATGAAGTGAGAGTGGAGATGTTTGGACTTTGAAATTTATAGCTATGGGGAAAAAAGTATTGGGGTTTCAATATATTTGGGGAAGTATTGGTTGATTCATTGAGTTTCATTATTCTTCTTTTCTCATTTTCCTGACACTTGGTATTGACTTTTAGAAAGTGGTAGGCAATACTAAAACATCTTTTTAAAATAAATATTTTTCTTGCATCATCTGGCTTTATTTATTGTTTGATGGAGCCTTTTTATTCTTGTTTGTGTTTTTGTAATAATGTGCTTTTATGTATATCCATATGTATCTATGAAAGCAATATATACCAGCACAGCATCTCAATATCCCTGCAGCCAACTGATATATTAAGGCTATTTTAAATTGTGTTTTGGAGCTCTTCCACAAATTCAATACAAGCATAAGTTCAAATGTTCTGGGGCTATTTTAACTGGAAATTTTTAGTTTGCTCCTTGTCCAAGAAAATTATTTTAACCCATCATCTAAAGAAAAAAACAACAACCACCCATCTCCTTCTTTCTTACTGTTGGAAATATGATTGCAACCCTTTTATTTGGTTGAGATTGGTTTAAAAATCTAGGTGAAGATGGTCCATCAGGCAAAATAAATTCTTCTTGCAGTTGTATTTAGAAATACACAATTTATTATTCAGGAATTGAGATTTCAGAAAGAGTTTCTCCATTTTCCACTTTCAGGGCAAGTCCCTCAAAGCAGTTAATTTAATTTGGGAGGCATACAAATTAAATTAATTCTTAAATTTATATGCCTCCTAACTCCCAGTGACTCTGGAGGCTTATAATAAAAAGATAAAAATGACATACATACAAACATACATACATACATACATACATACATACATACATACATACATACATACATACACACACACACACACACACACACATATATATATATATATATATATATATATATATATATATATATATATATATATATATATATATATATATATATATATATATATATATATATATATAACAACCAACCAGAAGGTTATGCATCACCAATAAAATCCAAAACCATGGAGACTTTGTGTTCTAAGACCTGGGAGAACAACCAAGTTTTAATTATTTCCTGAGATATCAATATACAGTTATATTTAAGTAATTTTGGTAAACCAGAGTGATATTACATTGTACAGAATAAGACAGCTTTAAGTGATACCACCAAAAAATGGCAAACATTTTATAATTACTCCATAAAGTTGCCATCCTATTGTGCAATCTCAGTCCCCTTGTAAAATTTAGATATTCATGAATAAAATCTCAAGAGACTGATGGTTTTGACTGAGAACTTATGAAATCTTATACCATTTAACTATCATTCAGGGTTTAGGAGTCAGTGTTCTTCTATTAATAAGGGCTTCAGGTGTCGGTGTGTCAAGTGAGGGTCTTGTGATGAGCTGTGAGTCATCAGTGAGTCTTGTGATGGGTCTTGTGATAAGGTGATTACATCAGGTCAGGGTCCTTGGGAGGGTAACTGCTGGTGTGGGAGTGTTGCATGGGTTGGTTGAGTGTCAATGCTGTTTCTAGTTGGCTGTGTAGTTGATTTAGATTCTTGGCAGCTGAATTGACATCTGATTGAGCAGATAAAATCTCTTTGTATTTGTGGATAATGTTTCATTCCTCCAGTAAGATCAGGGCCTATCCAGGTGATATTGTTTAAGGTAAAGGTAAAGATTCCCCTCATGCATATGTGCTAGTCATTCCTAACTCTAGGGGGCAGTGCTCATCTCCATGTCAAAGCCAAAGAGCCAGAATTGTCCGAAGACATCTCTGTGGTCATGTGGCTGGCATGACTAAATGCCGAAGGTGCATGGAACACTGTTACCTTCCCACCAAAAGTGGTTCCTATTTTTCTACTTGCATTTTTAGGTGCTTTTGAACTGTTGGCAGTTGGCAGAAGCTGGGACAAGTAACGGAAGCTCACTCCATTATGTGGTGCGAGGGATTCAAACCGCCGAACTGCCGACCTTCTGATCAACAAGCTCAGTGTCTTAGCCACTGAGCCACTGCGTCCTCTTTATTGTTTAAAATGCCCCCAAATCAGCTCAACCTTTTGCTTTTTCCATTATTTCAGGGAAGCGCTATTGATCCCCTATGTTTCCCACTATTTATTTTATCTCCCATTTTATGTCTTGTTAGAATTGAAGTTGTGTGAAATTCCATGAATGAGTTCTGTGGGAAAGTTTCCTCTGACAAAACAAACCACTTATTTCTTTATGCTTTTTAATAATACTTTACTGCCAGCTTGTTGGCTGTTTCTTTTTATTTATTCTGATGTCTAGCCTTATATTTTCCTCCTCTTGTTATTATATGTGTAATAAGAGTTACACATGATTACACAGATGTTGAAATATTAACCATGTCATGATGCTGTTATTATGGTAAATAATAGCTAAATAATCAACCCAAATTTGCATGCAGAAACTCAGGAAGGTTTGCTCCTAAAATAATGCATCTTGAAATATTTCTATCAGGATTTCTGCAAAGAGCTAATCACCATATTCCATTGTTTTGAATGGGAAAATTAAATTTGTCAAACATTAAATTAACAAGAGTAAAACTGTTCTCAGGGAGGGAGTCAAAAGATCAATATGGTCACCACAAATATGTGATTAGAATCTTTTCATGTTGCAACTCACATAAAAAAGGGGAAGACCTCCCTGGTCAAAAGCAAAGCATCATTCTAAAGAAAAGCAAATGGAAATAGCAACTGGCTATGAAGAAATAAACCATCATGTCTAATATTTGTAGTAGACCTATTGATTGAAATTCTTTTTTAAAAAAATATTTGCATGCTGTCCTGTTGTTCTTATAATCTTTTCCATAGTTTTTATTTTAAAGTACTATTGACACAGTATATGCAATAGAAGGTTACATTTCAAATCTTGCTTGTCAGAAACTGCGTAGGAAAGTCACTAAGGGGAATCACAAGACCCTGGGAGGCTACAACTATTATAAATATGTGCCTTTGCCAACTGCTCAAATTTTGATCATGTGACTTTGAGGATGGCATGACAGTCATAACTGTGAAGATCAGGACTACGCTTCTTGTTTCAATGCCTGCTGAACACTTGCTACGTAGCAACAGATGCTACAAATGGTTGTAAGTCGAGGGCTACCTGTACTTGATGCCATTTACTCCTGGTTTAAGAATACTTTGGGGGAAAAAGCTTGCGAAGAAAGTAAAAGAATGATGCCTATATCCAGAGGTGGTATTCAGCAGGTTCGGACTGGTTCAGACGAACCGGTAGCGGAGATCATGAGTGGGCTTGTCCTCCTGCAGTGGCTGTTTGTGGTCCTTTTTAGCCACGTTTTTGAGGATGGGTGCATGCATGGAAGTTGCATGCTTGACCAAAGCACAAGTGCAGAAGGCTGGGCGCATGCACGGTGGGTGCGCACGGGCGACAAATTAGTGGTAAAAATATTTGAAACCCACCGCTGCACTGTGTAAATGGTGAAGGAAGAGAATACGTTTTGAATGAGCTGAAATGAAAGAAGTTTGCATCTTCCTCTAAGGAATCAAATCAATTGCCAGTGTTTTTTTTCTCATCAGTCTTGCCCCCCCTCCCTTTTTTCTCTTTCCTACCTTTAATTCTTTACTCGTGATACAATATTTATTTAAGCACACTTTATTTTCTTCACTGTCAGTGAATTCTAGCCATAGCAATTTCAATAGAGTATTTCAGTGCTGATTATTTTAATTATTTCAAACACACAGCATGATTGGCCTGAGAAAGTAGAAGTCATTAAAACTTTTTTTGAGCAGCCTTTCCTGTTTAAAGATTTATTAATCAAAGAGAAATGAATTGTTGGCAAATGTACTAAAGAAGGAATGCATGAGAGTGAGACCCAATGTATTTACTTTAATAAATGTTACAAGGGCAGAAAGTTTCAGATATCTCCAGACTAGTGGGGGTTATTGCTGATTGCTCTGCAAAGGGCATCTTCACTCTTCTGAAGGAGAGGACTATTGTATTACTATGAGGTTTAGTCATTTTCTGCTGATACAGGAATATGAGATGATAGACACCTGAGATAATAGAATCATACAGTTGTGGAGTTGGAAACGACCACAAAGTTCAACCCTTGCAATTTGCAGGAAAGTCAATTAAACTATCCTTGAGAGGTGGCTCACTAGATTGTTAAAAACTTGTAGAGGTCCCACAACTTCTGCAGTTATTGTTGACTGTTTCACTGTTGTACATGCCAGGAAGTTTTTTTTTCCTTTCTTTCTTGTATTTCAGTGAAATGTAGACAGCTGCATCTTATAACATTATTTCTGGTTTTAGTAACTTTGGCAATAGAAAGTAATTCCTGACCATCTTCTCTTTTATGAATCTGCACACTTGTATTGTGTCTCCCCTAAATCTCTCAAGTTTATGTAACCTGTCCTCAAAGGGCGTGTTCCTGTATCATCCTTGTCACCCTCTTCTGACCTATTCTAGCTTGTCAGTAACCTTCTAGAAACGGAGTGACACCACTAATGTAAAGTAGAGGATATTTGTAGGGACTTTGTACTTATTTGATAAATGCTTCTTGTAATGCAGCCCAGGCCAGAGTTTTGTTAGTCCTTCTAACAGTTGTTTTACCCAGCTGGTTCATGTTCTGTTGGTTGTTAATGGTTACAGACAAGTTCTTCTCTGATTTAATACTTCCAAGCCATGAATTCCTATCTTACATTTTTTCTTTCTTTCTTTCTTCTTTCTTTCTTTCTTTCTTTCTTTTTCTTTCTTTCTTTCTTTCTTTCTTTCTTTCTTTCTTTCTTTCTTTCTTTCTTTCTTTCTTTCTTTCTGTCTTGTGCTCTTTTTGTATTGCTCTTTGTTTTTACATGTTTTAACAATTGCAAATTGTTAGAGTTGCTGGCAGTCAGACTGCACATAAATTTAATAAATTATTGTTATATTCACAACAATATGAAATCAAAGCTGCCAGTTATTTAGTTGGTTTTGGCCTTCATAGACATCAAGTTCTTCCCAACAATCTAGGATGTTGTAATGTAATTGGTATCATACATGTGTAGATGCAAGCAGTGTGGCCTTTTGTAATTGACAGATGGAAAGGTTGCCAATGTGCAGATTTTCTAAGTGCTGTCCAGTGCTTTATGGAATGTAATGGGTGCCAATAACCACTGGGATCACCACAGCCAGTTTATGCTAAAATCTTTCAACTTCACTGTTCAGATTTTTATACTTTGTGATTCCCCCCCCCCTCAATTCTTTGTCTTCTGTTCCATTATTGTCTGGTATTGTCACATCAATTATCCACACTTTCTTCTTTTCAACCACAGTTAAATCTGGTGTGATGTGCCAAGTATTTATCAATTTGTATTCAGAAATCCCACAATATTTTAACCTGTTCAGTTTTTACTTCTTTGTCAACTATATGTTCCCACCAATTTTTCTTTACTGGCACATTATATTTTTTATCGAAGCTCCAGTGAATCAATTTGGCAACTTTGTTATGGTATGTCATTGTTTATAATCTGCTCATATGATCTTCTTACATTTTTATGGTTTGTTGAACAGTCAGCCAAATGTTTAGATTGGATTTGCAATATCCACCTCTTGAGTCCTTCTTAGGAACATGGAATGCACAGATGTTGTTATTTAATGGTATGAAAGTATCAACAAAACATATAAATTGTTTCAATACAATACAATACAATACAATACAATACAATACAATACAATACAATACAATAGCAGAGTCGAAAGGGACCTTGGAGGTCTTCTAGTCCAAACCCCTGCCTAGGCAGGAAACCCTATACCATTTCAGACAATGGCTATCCAACATCTTCTTAAAGACTTCCAGTGTTGGGCCATTCAGAACTTCTGGAAGCAAGCTGTTCCACTGATTAATTGTTCTAACTGTCAGGAAATTTCTCTTCAGTTCTAAGTTGCTTCTCTCCTTGATTAATTTCCACTCATTGATTCTTGTTCTGCCCTCAGGTGCTTTGGAGAATAGTTTGACTCCCTCTTCTTTGTGGCAACCCCTGAGATATTGGAACACTGCTATCATGTCTCCCCTAGTCCTTCTTTCTCTTAAGCTAAACATACCCAGTTCCTGCAACCGTTCCTCATATGTTTTAGCCTCCAGTCCCCTAATCATCTTTGTTGCTCTTCTCTGCACTCTTTCTAGAGTCTCCACATCTTTTTTACATCGTGCTGACCAAAACTAAATGCAGTATTTCAACTGTGGCCTTACCAAGGCATTATAAAGTGGTATTAATACTTCACGTGATCTTGATTCTATCCCTCTGTTTATGCAGCCTAGAACTGTGTTGACTTTTTTAGCAGCTGCTGCACACTGCTGGCTCATATTTAAATGGTTGTCTACTAGGACTCCAAGATCCCTCTCACAGTTACTACTATTGGACAAGGTACCACCTATACTGTACCTGTGCATTTTGTTTTTCTTGCCTAAATGTAGAACCTTACTTTTTTCATCATTGAATTTCAATTTTTTAGATAGTGCCCAATGTTCAAGTTTGTCAAGATCCTTCTGTATCTTAAGCCTGTCTTCTGGAGTGTTGGCTATTCCTGCTATCTTGGTGTCATCTGCAAATTTGATGAGTTCCCCATTTATTCCCTCATCCAGATCATTGATGAAGATGTTGAAGAGTACTGGGCATAAAACAGAGCCTTGGGGTACTCCTTTGCATACCTCCCTCCATGTAGATGCAGTTACATTGAGGACTACACATTGAGTGCAGTTGGTCAGCCAGTTACGAATCCATCTGTTGGTGATGCTGTCTAACCCACATTTTTCTACTTTATCTAGTAGTAGGTTATGGTCTACTTTATCAAATGTCTTGCTGAAGTCCAAGTAAATTATATTGACAGCATTCCTCTGGTCCACTAATTTTGTCACTTTGTCGAAGTATGCAATAAGATTAGTCTGGCATGATCTGTTTTTGACAAACCCATATTGGCTTTTGGCTATTATTTTGTTTACTTCTAGGTGTTGGCTAATTTGTTGCTTGATTATTTTTTCCAGAATCTTCCCTGGTATTGAGGTCAGGCTAATAGGTCTATAGTTTCCTGGATCTCCCCCCCCCCTTTATTTGAAGATGGGAACCACATCAGCTCTTTTCCAGTCCTCTGGCAGTTCCCCGGTGCTCCAGGATCTCTGAAAAATATAGTTCAGTGGTTCTGAGATCTCTTCTGCCAGTTCCTTCAGAACCCTGGGGTGTAATCCATCCCATCCTGATGATTTGAACTTGTCTAGGGTAGACAGGTGCTCACTTATCATTTTCTTCCCTATTTCAACTTGTGTTCCTAATCTGATTTTTGTAGTGCTGTTTTTGGTAGGTTGGACTGTTTTCCCCTTTGTGTAAAGACAGGTGCAAAAAATGAGTTAAATAGTTCTGCTTTCTCCCTGTTCAAGAAAAGCTGCCTTTTACTAGGGATTTTGTTAAAGCTGATGTTGTTCAAATGGTGCTTCAGAGGTTTTGGGATTGCACCAGAGTTGGTATTCAGCAGGTTCTGACCAGTTTTGAAGAACTGGTAGCGGAATTTTTGAGTAATTTGGAGAACTGGTAAATACCACCTCAGACTGGCCCCGCCCCCATCTATTCTCTACCTCCGGAGTCCCAGCTGATTGGGAGGGAATGGGGATTTTGCAATAACCTTCCCCTGACATACCCATCAAGCCATGCCCACCAAACTACACCATGCCCACCAAGCCACGCCCACAGAAGTGATAGTAAATATTTTTGAATTCCACCACTGGATTGCACCTACTACTTTTGATCCTATCTTTGCTTTCTTTTACCACAGTCATTCTACTTTTTTATTTTATCATCTTCTCCAGTTCCTTCTCTTCTATTATGCTACCTCAGGTACTGCCTCACTGATTATCCAGCCTATTTTTTTTTGTCTTTCTTATTGACAATTGTTAAGCTTGGAGTATTATGTGGCAAGTGGTTGTCTCTTTAAATTCTCAAATCCCAGAACACTTCAGTTTCTTCAGTTTCTATTATTTTATCTTTTTTGTGCCCCCCCCCCCCCAATTCTTGTTGCAGGTAACTGTTACTTCTTGCAGATCTTTCAATGCACCCCTGCTGCTGCTTTTGTCATGTTGGTAAAATGCTGCCTTTGCAAAAATCGTAAAGAAACAATGGTTTCTTTAGTTAGCTGCAACAGCAAACTATTGTTAGACATATTTTTCCTCAAACCTCCATCTCCAGCCTGTGTAGAATAAAAAATAATCTTGTTTTGTGTAAGTTAGTTGCAGATGTGCATCTTCTATTTTGGTGTGTTTTTTTATATCTTTTTTTAAAAATTTTGAAGAACTTATAACAAGATAGAACTTTAGTTTATAATTTGTTTCCTACCGCAGGCAAAAAGATGTCCTTTACTCAACTCAGCCCTTGGTACTGAATCTATGCAATTTTATTACTTAATGTAGAAAAGCTGTTTATCTTCTTCTGGCTGTTTTTTTTCCCCCTTGAATTTCCAGGATATCTTCCATCCAGGTTTTAATTGGGCCAAACTTTCTTAACCTCTGAGATTGTTCTGAGTTGGCTAAATGATAGTTTATGTTAGTACCCTAAGAGTATAACTATCTTGATTTTTTTTCAAGAAACATTTCACTCAGTTTTATTATTTTCAAAGGGAAACAAATTCAGTGAAATTCTCAGTTACACAGTTATAACTTACACTTATTTATTTACCAGGTGGCCAAGGACCTAAAATGATCATAACATCTCTTTCATGCAATGCAGTTTCATATATTCCTCAGACTTCATTAATTAAATCTCAAACTATGACATCCTAAAGGAACTTTTTTTTTAAAAAAGGGGGGGACTGTAGGTAGTCAGAGGATTTGAAGAGTAAAGAAGATGATCTTGATGGTGATATGCAAGAGTTGTTACCTAAGCAAAAGGACTAGAGCATTTATTAAGTCTGGCACAATGAGATAACATTCAGAAGTAGCTTAGGCAGATTCCTCCTTAATTCACTGAACTATGAGAAGGAGGAGGACATACCGTTCACCATCACACTTGCAAGATTCTGTAATTATAGCCAATCTCAGTAAAAGGAGTTTTTAGCCTTCCTGTGGAATTGATTTCTTGGTTTGGTCTACTTAATGGGCAACAAACCCTATGTCAAGTCTGCCATAAAACACGGGGGGGGGGAGGGAGGAATATGGGATGGTAAAGTTCAGGCATGAGGAGGAGAAGACAAACGATGGGGAGGGGAGAACCAGATGAGCCAAATCGGAATAAAGCAGCTGTTAAGGGAACCTGTCCTTCAGTGATGGGTTCTGAATCCCATTGCAACCAATATGCTGTGGCGGGGCCGGGCATCCACCACGCACACAAGCGCTGCGTGCACATGTGCACCCACTGCCCGCAACGTTCCAGCTGCTTGGTGGAGCATCGTGCAGGTGCTGTACGCTCCGTGCGCGTGTGTAAATGGCCCGTTTGGGTCAAATAGAGGTAAGGAGGGTGGGCGGGCGGGCTGGTGGGCCCTCAGAAGCACCGTACCAGAAAGGTACCTGGTGCTCCCAGCAGACCGGTATGCCCATACTGGGGCGTACCAACGGTAACCCACCACTACTGTCCTTGGAAAAGAATGTGAAACTGCCTCAAGAGGCTCCATGCATTTAAGCAGTTCCCCGAACATCAAATTGGCATGCTCTTGAACATTGTTCTGGTCAAGGGGGGGAGGGTCCAGGGATGGAGGGAAAGTGTAATGTGTAACAGAGGTGGTGTTCATATAGTTCTGACAGGTTCTAAAGAACCAATAGCCGAAATTCTGAGTAGTTCGGAGAACCGGCAAATAGGCTGGCCCCGCCCCTGCTGCCTCACAGTTGCTCTTCTTTTTCTGCCTTGAACAGGAAAATGGAGGTGGAAAGCAGTTTAGTGGGGTTGGGAAGGGAATGGGGATTTTGCAGTATCCCTCCCCTGCTATGCCCACAAACCCACATCCACAAAGCCACACCATGCCCACAAAGCCACACCATGCCCACAAAGCCACGCCCACAGAACTGGTAGTAAAATGTTTGACTCCAATCACTGATGTGGGGGTATGCTGAGATCTAACTTTACTTTCGCTACATCCATGTAACTTTAGTAAAAGACCTTCAGTTCACTTCAACCAAATGCAGCCAAAGTTCTTTCTTTCCTAGACAATTAAGCTGAGGAAGTCTGATACCCAACCAAGATATTTAAAAAAAAAAATACTCAAGCACTCTGAAATTAAAAAAATGTAAGCATCTTTCACATGGTTTTCCCCCCCTTTTCCTTAACAAATGACTTGGTCATTTCCTTTACACATTTTCTCCTGGTAGGGAATTTCTAAGATAGGGTATATTCTAAATTGTTAATTCCTTATATTCATTGAAAAGATTTACCCCATTATGCCCATCTCTTTCTGCAACATGTGTACAGCTGTGATTCCATCAACATCTGAAAGCTCAGCTGTATTTCCATAAATAAAATGAATAGCTATGGAAGAATTCTCTTCAGATTTGCTAATAGACTATGCTGGCAAACTGGTATGTTATCTTGGCTGTCTTCATGCATTTTTATCGATCATGGAGTTTAGTACCGAAATAACCATAAAACCTAGGAAGCTAAGGATAAGTTATTATACTGTATCTTATAAGAAAGATCTTCTGGACATTTTTCGCAAATGCAAATGGGGTTGGTTGACTGAAGCATTTGTAATTAATTTTTTGGATGGCTTGTAATTTATTACTTCTCTGTGAGTTATATATGAGCAGATGGCAATTTGTAGAAATGTTTATTCAGAAATTTTCTAATTTTAGAATCTAGCTTGCTCATCCTTTAGTATCTGCTCAGAAAATGTCCATACTAATTTAAATGAGAACATATTTCCACACCTTTTTTTATTCATTCTTTGACCTTCAGAACTTTTACTGGTTAAAAAAAGGAGACAAAAATGCAACTAAAAATAACATGAAGAAAAAAAAACCCTTAATAATAATGCAATTATGTGGAATTCAATAGCAGATGGTACCAAACAGATTCATGTCCATATCATACACAGACTAAAAGGGTGTGTGTGTGACATTTTAGTAAATATTTTGAATCTTGGTGCTCTTTATTTTTTTTAAAAAATATGGATTTTATAAGGTCCCAGATTATGTCTTTTGTTCAAGTATCATTGAAATTAATTCATAAGATAGTTTCAGAAGATAGTTTGTGGTGAATCTTACTGAATTTTGGCTCATTAACCTAAGCATTTTTATTCATTCAACTCATTGACATGCTGTACATGGTCCTAAATTATCAGAAATGATTCAGATTTTCTAGTATCACTCTTTCTCTATCTCTCCTTTCTTGGTGGTACAGTGGTTAGAGTGCAGTAATGCACTCTATGCTACTTCTGCTGACCGCTGGCTGCCTGCAATTTGGCAGTTCAAATCTCACCAGGCTATTGATTCAGCCTTCCATCTTTCCAAGGTGGGTAAAATGAAGCCCCAAATTGTTGGGGGCAATATGCTGACTCTTTAAACCACTTAGCGGGTGCTGCAAAGCACTGTAAAGTGGTATATAAGTCTAAGTGCTATTGCTATATGTTTTGGCTGTCTTTAAATTATTACATTTAAAAAATAAAATTATATAGAGATTTTATGTTAATTTTCCTTATATCACCCATAATAATTGTCCATTCAATGTGTTGGGAATGCGATGGTATTACAAGGGGATGAACATGTTTTTGAATATGACTACTGTTCAGCACATAATCATTGTGGGACATCCTAAAGTCCAACAATATCTCATATCATTACCAAATAAGGACATAGAGATCCATTTCCCCAGGGATATCATTCACCATGTCTTTTACCACATATCAGCCATTTTCTTTGCTATCAAATACATTTTAGTTAATTTTTTTTTAAAAAAAGACTATATTCAGATCTATTCAGTTACATATATGTATCAGGTTGATATGGGTATTTTTAGAGATGCACGGAATTAAGGGAACTTAATAAACATGAGACAGCTGTAACGGGGAAAAAGTGACACATTTGAAACTGAAAAGCCTCAAAGAAGGCTAAAAGTCTATATTAAATTTCAGGACTTTCTGAACTGAGGCTCTGATGCTGGAAGTCTGACATGAATTTGACCATTGGGGTTATTGTGGCTGTCTGAAAAGCTTCAGGCTATGAAATGGAGCTTGCTATGCCTTCATTGGGCCTGGGAAGAAAGGAAACCAAAACCTCTGTCTGAAATATTGGTAAGAGTGGCATTGACATTTGAAATAACGGGTGGCTCTTTTTGCATTGAATTGGCTTTTCTGTTCTCCATGCTGCCAGCTTTGTATCTTTGGAAAGTAGAATGCTTCAGCTTTAATTTATGGCTGTTTTTCACTTACCATGACCCAATAAAATCTTTCTCCTTCCTTTTTGTGTGTGTCTCACTTCTGAAAAGTTAAAGCCAAATATTAACCATCTGGTCTGGGGCTTTGCAAGATAATTCTGCACCTCTGATTTTGCCCCAGCGGGTGAACTAAAGTTATAGCATTTAGCTTTTTATATGTCATGCTTTCACATTTAAGGACATGGCTTTGATTAACATTTGAGGGAGAACAGTGGTTCCCAACCTTTTTTTGGCCATGTCCACCTAAGCATCTCTAAAATCCTGATGCACCCCATGACATATAATTCTTACTTTACTCAAAAAGTGAACTCTAACTCACGTGGAGAAAGCCCAAAAGGCCATTAACTTGGTTTAAACAAGTTTCAAATTGTCCCCATTAAAAATCAAATTGCCTTCCTGTGGTGCATGGGCCCCATGTTGGGAACCACTGGTCTAGAAGCATCTGATGTGGACGGGGGAAGTATCAAAAACAGCAAGACGGTGAATGTAACCATGTGAGTGAAACCCACTCCTTTATATGTCTGTGGCATATATGAAAAGGTATGGAGCTTAAACCTTGAGGTTACAGACAGATTTTATTAACAAATATCAGAGGTGGATTCCTACCAGTTTGGACCGGTTGACCGAACCGGTAGTGATATGGTGGCCTGAGTCACTGAAACCGGCAGTGACCCAAGCTTGCCATGCCCCCAAACCAGTTTCCTGGTAACTGCCGTTGCCACCATTATTTTGTTTTTGAGTTCTGCACATGCGCAGAATAATTTTAATTCAATCCAGCATGCGAGCAAATGAATGGGCAGTAAAGCCGGCCAGAAACCACCCTTGGCAAGCATGTTATATTGCCTATATATATATTGTCATATTATGCCATATTGCAGGGGTGTCCAAACTTGGCAACTTTAAGACTTGTGGACTTCAACTCCCAGAATTCCCCAGCCAGCAGAGCTATCTGGGAGTTGAAGTCCACAAGTCTTAAAGTTGCCAAGTTTGGACACCCTTGCCATATTGGAAAGGCAGAAGAAACAAAGATACCAAACCGCTGCTTATTTCTAGGCTCCTTCCCCCAAATGTTTAACTTCTGCAACTTTACAAGGAAATAAAATGATGATTGTACAGATAATTGTGACTTAGTTCCTCCTAGCAAACTCCGAAAATTCATAACAAAGATACTTAAGAAATCATTTTTTTTCCTGATCCGAAGACATCCCCCCCATCCCCCCCATCCCCCCCACCCCCAATAAAAAATCCCTGAAGTGAAGTGACGTCAATGAGAATACTTACTATGTTGCAAAGAGATTATCCTTTGGCAGAAAACATCAGTTTCTGGCCCATCTAAACAGGAGTCCCACTGGGCTTTCAATATCACACTTCCTTTTATATATAAGCAGTTTAATGGCTTTGGCAGCTTAATACAATCCATTTCTCTCTGAATTTTATACCTCTTTAGTCTTTCTGTGACTGACATGCAGCTCTCTCCTTTCACAGATAGAGGGCGCCTGGTTCCTCTTTATTGCAGATCGATAAGCCACTTACATCAGTTTTTCCCTAGGCAGACAAAACTGAATTGAATCCAAAATATTAGAATAACATTTGTCTCCATTGCTGATGAAGGCCAGCACATATTAATTTGTCATTTGTGGCATATTTATCCACCAGATTGTAGACTATTGCCATACTGAGACCGTTAAAAGCTTTCATTAAAATGGACGCCTCAGTTTAATACTTTTAAGTGCAAGTGTGCTATTAAGAAATGGGATACATATGTAAATGTATTTTAAGTTTGAGACCACTGAGGGTGTTTCTTTCTTTTCTTTTCTTTTTGTCAAGTTAGACTTTCTTTTGTTTTGCCTAGCTGAAGATCGTTGCCTTTCAGATTGGGTCAGTAATAGTACAATACTACAATACCATAGTAATTTAAATTTTGTTAAGTTAATGTATAATTTTTATTTGGCCTTAAAAGAACTGAAGAAAATTTATGCAAAGCCAGGATGCATATAAACCAAACAAAGTTTTGCATAATCCCTCTTTTTTTTTAAAAAAAAAATGATGCCTACATTATAATAATTTACATGGTTTTTTTTTTTTTAAGGTTCTGAGGAGAAATGTCTTGCTTTTTAAATTATAATATGAATTTTTCAATCATACTGGTGGGGTCTTCTGGATTCAATTTCTGGAAGAAACAATTTGCTTCGCTTGATAGACTGGCAATGTGGCCTCTCACGAGTAAGAGAACTAACCCTTTAACAGAAAAAAAATCTCCATTTTGTTAAATTCGGTAAAGAACAGCTACAATTTATGTATACATTATTAATTTGTTGAAGGAATACATCTCTCCAAAGTGAAGTTTTCCAAGGATATTTTATAACCTTTCAAAACTGTATGAAACTATAAGGTGCAGTGTCAAAGGATCAAAGTGCATTAGAGTTAAAACACAAAAAATAAAGCCAGTAAGTGTAACATATACTTCCTGACAAAATAGCCATACAACTATTCCTTTAATATTGAGACTGACTGTCTGAGGTTGATGATTCTGGTGTTAGGTGTGGAGTTATATCACTTTTAAAACCATCATTTTATCCTTCTCTGTTATTGGTTTCCTGAGATTTAGAAGAGCAATGCAGAAAATGGGGGAAAATATTTTGGGTCATCCTGAGATTTAACCCTACTTTGCTAGCATTCACTTATAAGACACTTAATCAACTTTTGCCCTCAATTATCTGAGCTTGGCAGGGCTAAGTCCACCTAAGTAAAGGTAGCAATGGGTAGTAGAAATGTGAGAAATGTACAGCCAAATCTGAAATCCTTTTGAGGGGTGGTGGTGTATATTTTGAGATAGACCAGTAGTCTGAATTCTATCTTCTATTAAAATATTAGGGTTGTTTTTCTTCACCAAAAGGTTAAGGCTCCTTTCTTACTTACTAGTTCAGCTTAAAATATGTCTAGCCAGAAGTAATTTTATTGGGTTTAATGGAGATTATTCCCAGATAAGTAATGACATTGTATATGTACAGCATTTATATACATGCAGAGAAATCCTGCACATTCAGTAACTAACGTGTTGTGTTCTACATCTTACTAACTGTATCATAAATTTTATGTTATTTCAATGAATCTGTGACCTGATCAATTTTAACTGGATTAGTTTCTCACATGAAAATGTTCATAAGTATGAATTAATGGATTTCTTTTTACTATACTGCATCCGTTCTTTTTTTTCTTTTTCACCGCTAAATACACACTGATTTTACACTAGATAATGTAATGTTTGCTAAGGCACAACCATCTTGAACTAATTTTCTCATGATATAACTTTATTAGCTTGTGTTATAGTTTGCATGCAAACTATCTAGAAAAGCTTGAACAATCTGTTTAACATAAATCATATTTTCTTCCTTTTTTTATAAAGCTAAACTTTTTCTTGTAATTCATTGTGCCATGGTCAGTTTCTAATTTTTTTTTACTTAGATCTTTCCAGTTTCATTACGTCTCATAATAGAAAAAAACAAAATTAAAATATGCAATAAAAACATTCTACCATAATATGCAGTTTATTCTAGCTGGAAAATTGCAAGTTCCAAAATGTTATTCTCAGGTCATACAAATAAAGTTATGTATTATACTGTTTTCTGTTATACTCATTTTCATGAAAGTTGTGGTCTTCTGTAAATGATTTATAAACTAAACTTTCTCAAATGCTCTTTGAATGATTGATTTCTCTAAGCATTAAAAGAACAACTCTAAGGAAAGCTATATTAATAATTTACCATTGTCTTTAGTAAGCTTGTTCCAATGTGAAGTATGAATGGATTTGCTAGAATAAGCTCTTACAGCAGTGGCCACTTAATAAACTGGTAGACGCATACATATCTTATAACAATTGACTATCTGAGTTTATAAGGCAAATATGCCAAATGTAATATCATTCATATGATATGAATATCATTCATATGTGTATCTACAAAAAACTGGCATTCAGAGGAATATGACCTCTAATCCTTAAAATCTTATAGATTTTAAGACTACAATACTTATAATCTTCATCACTACCTCCCACAAGTAGCCTTATACTCTTCTGATATATCATATCTAAAAATGATTGAGCAAGTAAATAGGAAAAACTCATAGGAGTGTAACAAGGGAATTCAGTGAGAATTTTTAGAGAAAGGTTAATAACTTTTTTTCTTTAAGTAAAGTATGTTTAATTTGAGAATGTGAAGTGGACAAAAATAAAATAAGCTATTGTTATGCTAATTTAATGAATACAAGATGAATTGATATGCCATGCAATATTTATGGTATGTTTGTGTTCCCACATAAAAAACATACTTGTAGAAGAGGCAGGCTAGCTATTAAGGCTAGCAAAAGGAAGCATGCATGAAGGGAAAAGAATGAAGATTGGAGTAGGGAAGACCCATGGGTCAGCTCATAAGAGAGATTTCTTTAAAAAAAAATTAAAGTCAGAATCTGCTACAACAGGAGTTGACAAAGGAAACATCTCTTCAAAAAGAAGAGAGTCAAACAAAGGAGCAAGCTCACTGGATAAGGACGATAACAGAAATAATAGATGTACACGATTTTTTGCACAACTGGAACTCCAAAATAGCTCTCAGGCATTTGCAGAAACAGACTGAGTGTCCAAGAAATAAACTAAAGATGAAGGCCAGAGGCCTAAACAGCTAAGAAACAAAGATGACAGTTGCAGTAGCTGGTGATTTTGTAAAATGAGAAGATAATATGTGCTAGCCAGCCCTGATTTATAAAATATTCTGTCTCTCAGAAGAAGGAAACAGGAATGTGGAGTTGACTCATTAGGATACTCTCAGGTGTCAATTCCTGCTTATCTGTGTGAGAACAAATTATTCTCCCAAAGTATTATATCCCACAAATTGTGGCGAAGAAATGTGTTACTCTGTAGTACGATAAACCCAAGGGTGGGCTGCTACGGGTTCGCCTGGGTTTAGGAGAACCCATAGCTAATGTTATGGCCAGTTTGGAGAACCTTCAAATCCCAACCCTGGCTGGCCCTGCCCATACCGCTCTGCCCCCCCTCCCAGGAGTCTCCACATGACCTGTTTTGCAAGCAAAGTAAGGGCAGGGCCCACACAGAGGCTCAGGGTAGGGGGAAATTGGCCACCCTGACATTCCGGAAGGCTGGAAATGGCCCCATTTCCAGCCTTCAGAGGGTCTCCAGAGCCCAAGGGGAGGCAGTTTTCACCCTCCCAGAAGCTTGAGAAAAGCCTCTGGAGCCTGGGGAAAACAAACACGTCCCCCCTGCCATACTTCAGGAGGCCAACTAGGCCACGCCCACCATGCCCATGGCCACCTGGCAACCGGTCTGACAACCTGTTGCTGAAATTTTTGAAGTCCACCTCTGGATAAACCTGATCAGAAGGATTTTAAATAGAATCCAGAGAGCTTTAGAAATGGAAATCCAGAAGTAATAACTAAGGCAAGTAAGGTAATAATTTGTGCATCACAAGTATAAGTGAGAGAGCAACTGTAGTAAGGCCTGTTAGACTGCATAATAAAACATCAAGAAATCATTAAGTTCGTGGTCTTTTTTTTATTACAAACTAATGCTCGTGATAAGAAAATAGACAAGATGAATGTGAACTCTTATTAAAGAACAAGTAATAGGATTTAATGAGATGTGCTGGGATAACTCCCATAATTGGAATACAGCAATTGATGGATAAAACTTGTTCAAAAGGAAGGAAAGCAATAAAAAAGGAGTAGGAGTTGCACTGCATGTATGAATACACACACACAAAACACACATTTACACAGAAATCCAAGAATATGAACTTGGCAGTTTCAGAGAATCTAAGTTAAAATAAGTGGAACAATGAATAACAACAGCATCTTTGTTGTAGACCAGCTGAGCACTCAACCAAAAAAGCAGAAAATAATTGTGAAGAAGGACTTTAATTATTCTTGCAAGAGAGGACTGGTAACAAATAAAAGGCTGATTTACTCAATTTATATTTTGGGTCACTTTTCTATGAGAAAAAGAAACCAGATCAGACTTGACAGAGTGTATTTCAAACTTGAGCAAGAATTTCTTCTCCTCTTCCCACCCATAACAATGAACTGGAATCTCCATCCTTCTCTTTTCCTTACAAATGTGCATTTTCAGATATTCTGGAGGATGGATGAAGGAGCAGATCACTAGAGACTGCCAAATCCTTAGTAAACTGTGGGGATGTTATGGAAGTAATATATCTTGCCTTCATAAAAACGTGATGATGATAAGATTAATAAACTAAGTATGAGTTGGAGGACATGTTTCTTAGGTAGACATATGTCTTATTAGAAAATTATAGTTGGAAAATGCTCAACAATATTAATGTTTCAAGCTGAAGTCAGGCATGCAGGTTTTAAATACTAAGGTATTTAAATAGAAATTTAGAATTATGGTTGATTAAAAGCTGCAAAAAAGCCAGCAATATGAAAGGGCAAATGCAGTTTTAGGCAATAAGTATAGCTTCCAAATCATAGGTCATAAGTGCTCCAGTTATATTCTTTATTGGTAAAAGTATTGTACATTTATTTGAACAGCTATTTTTACAAAGATTTATAGAGATGAGAGATGGAATGGAAGAAATGTGGAAGAATGGGGGGGGGGGTTAGATTCCAGGCTTATGAGAACAGGCTCAGATAATTTTACAGGTTGAAGATTCAGAAAATGTAAGAAGTATTTAGTATTTTTCTACAATCAGAGTAGTGTTAAAATAAGTTTAGTTTTTTTCTGCAGTGAAATCATAGACTCTGGTCTGGTTACACTAAGGAAACTCCAGTTGAATTTGGGAAAAACCTTACTCCCTATCCGTATGAACAAATGGACAGTTGAACCATAGAAGGTGCTGAATTCTCTCTGTTGGATTTTGGGACAGGAAGAGTTAAAGGAGGGAAGAGTCACAACGCTTTAAGCTGTATTTCTGGATAGAGCTGTGGATATCATTTTACAGATATAAAGCCCCTTTCAATTCTGTTGTGTTTTTTTTGGGGGGGGACGCAAACACTACTGTATCTAAATGTACTTGCATTTAGAAAAAATGAGAATTGTGTCTAAGGAGGATTGGTTCAAAAAAATCAGTTTCTACTTCCGTGCTTTTGTTTTACTTGCTAGGCATATCACTATAACTTTGCAGCCTGTCTGATATTATTTGCTTTGTGATCTTAAAAAGCCTATTAGCTGTTCCATGATTGTTCCCTTTGGACTGAACAACAGTAAAGAATAGTTCATTGGGGAAACAGTTGGGCACTAATGTGGGATATTCATACATTCCTCTTAGAAACTATGCTACTATGATAAATGTAACATTCCTTTTTATTTTCTGTAAAATTGATTGACATTAGTCGCAAAATACAGATGAAGATTTCAGCATAGCTGTGCATGTTATTGGCCATGGTAAAGCAACAATTGTCACACTGGAGTATTTAATCATGTAATTTCGAAAGACTTTGAAAGGCCTAAGGTCAACTTTCTGATTATGCTGCTTTGCTTTGGAACAATCGGTTTTAGAGAAGTCATCTGCCACATGCAAGGTAGAAGCATCAAATGAATAATTATTCCATTAAAGAGTTGAATTCAGTTTATGACATAAATAGGTTTAGGGGACCTAATGGATGATGAAGAGTGGATTATCTTCTAGTACTGCTACTACATACCTGCCAAAGGGAATGGGGTATTTTGAAAATATAGAACTAACCTGGAAAGATATCTCACATACAATATGTTATATGCTATGAATATATTACATATATTATAAACAATGTATAATATATTAGAATAAGTACGAGTATATAACCATACTTATACTAATATATTAAAAATTGTATATAAAGGTAAAGGTTCCCCTCGCACATAAGTGGTAGTCATTCCCGACTCTAGGGGGCAGTGCTAATCTCTGTTTCAAAGCCAAAGAGCCAACATTGTCCAAAGACGTGTCCATGGTCATGTGGCCGGCATGACTGAATGCCGAAGGAGCACAGAGCACTGTTACCTTCCCACCAAAGATGGTCCCTATTTTTTAAACTTGCATTTTCACATGCTTTCAAACAGGTAGGTTGGCAGAAGCTGAGACAAGTAACGGGAGCTCACTCCATTACGTGGAGCTAGGGATTCAAACCGCTGAACTGCTGACCTTTCTGATTGACAAGCACAGCATCTTAGCCACTGAGCCACTGTGTCCCTTCTACATTGTATATAAACATATCTAATATGTCATGAGTATAAACATATCTAGCCTTTTAATGAACCCCCCTCCCCCCCAGCAAACTCACATTGCTGGAATAAGTGTATCAATGTAAATAAAAGATTCTGAATTTATGTATGAGTGAATTATTACCAGGTGGAACATTAATGGGTACAAGGAATGCACTGGATTGCATTTTTCATGGAGTCATAAAACATGGAGGAAGAATGTGAAGTTCCTGACATGATCGGGCAAGATGTACCATACACATAAACTCAGAGTAAACAAGCTGAGTATAAAGAGATGACTGGAATGAATCCAGACTCTGAAACACAAAATGAATCTTGTTGGAGAAGGGTTGAGTCTCTTGAGTCTGCTTCATGCCCCACTCTGATCAGATGATTGTGTGAATGTGTAGCCTACAGCAATACTTACAGCAACTTAAGTAGCTTTGTTGAGCATAGTAACCTCAATAGTTTCTTGATAGCCTTGTTGGCCCCAGTTTATTATACCAAGATAACTTTGAAATTAGACAAGTACTATATATGTACAAGGGACTAATTAAGCTTAGTTGCAAACTTTCTTGTCTGAATAACACAAGAATAAAAGAACTACGAGAAACAAAAACAATCTATTTTGAGTCTTTGAACTCAATTTTATGACAATCACATGGCTTGATGAGGTCACAGTTAGACCTCAGGGAATAAACACCTGAGAATTTGTGTCTTGAATCCACAGTTACAGCTATGCGAGATGGCTTTAATAAAGAGATGCCTTATAACTCTATTTGATGTTTATTCCTTTACTTATTTAATCAGTCAATCAATCAGTCTTTCAATTTGATTTTCATCATCTAGATCAGTGTTTCTCCATTTCAGAAACTTTAAGATGCATGGATGCCAACTCTTCATCCAGCATACTGTATATTCTGCACCATTATCTATCTTCTCAAATATCTGTTTGTGAGCCAGAATGGATGTCTATATCATTATGAATGCAAATTCATTAATTTGCCCCTCTCTCTCTCTCTCTCTCCCTCTCCCTCTCCCTCTCCCTCTCCTCCTCCCTCTCCCTCCCTCCCCCCCCTCTCTCTCTCTCACACACACACACACCAGCATAATTGGTTAGATTGTCAAAATATCTGAATTGTTTTGTATAATATGCATTGACTGTTGAGAATAGATAATCTCTTACAATACAGCTTGTCTTTGAGGTTATCACTATGTAAGTAAAAATAATTATGCATCATACCATGGGTTCTGACTTTAATTGATACTTGCCTATCTCAGGTGTTTTCCACTCCTACCAAGTAGCCCTTGAAATATTACATTAAATAAAGGCATATGGATCCATTTAATATGGTTTCACACTAAACTTGTACAATGCTTGATCTTACCAATATATAATGGCACCTTTTTTGTCGCCAACACATTAATGGATTACAGCTGACTGCTTTTATAGCTTTTAATTAAAGTCTGAAGTGGAAAGAGACTATTAATCAGTGTGTGAAGCCAGTTATAAGGTAGGAGTAGTGCAAACCCAGCATAACAGAGGTAGTGGTTCAGGGGTGGGTTCCTGCCAGTTCTAACCCCTTCTATAGAAGAGGTTCCACAAATCTACCAGGCAATTTAGAACCGATTCCAGCTCCCTCCCCCCGCCCGTTCGCACCATGCTTGCCCCGCCCGCTGCTCACTGATTGGCTGGCTCACCAATCGCCCCACCTGCGTCTAAGAGTCCTATCTAAACCTTAAAGTCTTAAAGCTGTCAGGTTTGAACATCCCTGGGTTTTTTTTCCTAAAGGATTAGCGGTGTAAGGGTCTTGTAACTTGACAGCTTTAAGACTCACACACTTCAATGCTAGAGTTCCTGAGCCAACATGACTGGAGGAGGAATTCTGGGAGCTGAAGTCCACAAGTCTTAAAGCTGTCAAGTTTGAACACCCCTGGGTTTTTTTTTCTAAAGGATTAGGGATGCAAGGGTCTTGTAACTTGACAGTTTTAAGACTTGTGTGCTTCAAATGCCAGAATTTATGAGCCAACATTTTGATTGCTAAGCAAGAGCGTTGTTAAGTGAGTTTCACCACATTTTACAAGTTGGCCACACCCACCCAGTCACATGACTGCCAAGCTACTCCAACTCAGTCACATGGTCACACCTACAGAAGAGGTTCTACACATTTTTGAAACCCACTACTGTAATGGTTATATCACTTCTGCCACCTTTGTCTTTTGTGATTGAAACTTCTCATTCAAATTAATGGTATCTTGATGGAAGGTCTGGAAGTGTGCTGGGTTACTAGCAATCTGCAAATATATTGCGAAGCAGATTTTTTTTTTAAATGAGGATTTTTTTGGGAAAGGATATATTTGTTAAAATGCATGTAATTACTTTGAAATTAAAACAAGAGTTAATGCTATGCTGTGACGCCAAAGCTAACTGAATTATTTTTCTGAACGGTTTGTTTTTATAGTGTTCTAGACCTTGGTATGATGATTAGAATATGTTGATGCAAATCTAATTCCTAAGAACGAAAAATATATAGCAGATATAATAAATAATATCATGCTAATATCTGTCAGGGAGTGTATACAAAAGTCAAACCTCATGGAGGATTTACTCAGATTTATTTTGGTTTGAAGTGTTACTTATATCTTGTTTTTTATTTATTTATTCATTTTTCTTTTGCAATCTGTCTACAAGAAAATGCCGGACTTACTGTGTATTGCTGTTCTTCTCAGAGGCACAGTTTCAGCAGATATAAATAAATGTTCTTCTCAAAGACTACCAAACAGATATAGCCAGCAAAACATAAAATATACGTAAAAACAATAAAGACTCAGCAAATCTTTTTATTTACATTTCTATACACATATTTGCTCAAAAGAAAGTCCCTTCAAAGTGTAAGAGAAAGGCGGTGGTGAGGCCCTTACTCAAGAGGCCTTCCCTTGACCCGATGGAGCTAGCTAATTATCGTCCAGTCTCCAACCTTCCCTTTTTAGCGAAGGTTGTAGAGAATGTGGTGGCACAGCAGTTCCCGCGACACCTTGACGAATCCGAATATCTAGACCCACGCCAGTCCGGCTTCCGACCCGGGCACAGCACGGAGACGGCCTTGGTCGCGTTGGTTGATGATCTCTGGAGGGCCAGAGATAGGGGTTGTTCCTCTATCCTGGTCCTATTAGATCTGTCAGCAGCTTTTGATACCATCGACCATGGTATCCTATTGCGCCGGCTGGAGGGGATGGGAGTTGGAGGCACCGTTTTGCGGTGGTTCGGCTCCTACCTCTCCGACCGGATGCAATGTGTGTTGGCAGGGGGGCAGAGGTCGATCCTGAGGCCACTCACCTGTGGGGTGCCACAGGGGTCGGTCCTCTCGCCCCTTCTGTTCAACGCATATGTGAAGCCACTGGGGGAGATCATCCGTGGTTTTGGGGTCGAATATCATCTGTACGCTGATGATACTCAGGTGTACATTTCCACTCCAGACCACCCCAACGAGGCTGTCGAAATGATGTCCCGGTGTTTGGAAGCCGTCGGGGTCTGGATGGGGGACAACAGACTCAAGCTCAACCCCTCCAAGACTGAGTGGCTGTGGTTACCGGCACCTCGGTTCAACCAGTTGACACCATCTCTGGCCATAGGGGGCGAGCAATTGCCCCCTGTGGAACGGGCGCGCAATTTGGGCATCCTCCTAGATGCCCGGCTGTCGATGGACGACCATGTGGCAGCCGTGGCAAGGGGGGCGTTTCACCAGGTTCGCCTGGCGCGCCAATTGTGCCCCCTACTGGACTGGGATGCCCTATGCATGGTCACTCATGCGCTGGTGACGTCTCGTCTGGACTACTGCAATGCCCTCTACATGGGGCTTCCCCTGGGACGCGCCCGAAGACTAGTTCAGAATGCAGCCGCGCGGGCCATCACGGGGAGTACCAGGTACTCCCACATAACACCTCTCCTGCGCGAGCTGCACTGGCTGCCTGTGGTTTTTCGGGTGCGTTTCAAGGTGTTGATCACCATCTTTAAAGCGCTCCATGGCACAGGACCTAGCTACCTGCGGGATCGCATCCTACCGCACACATCCCTGCGACCAATTCGCTCTCACAGGGAGGGACTCCTCCGGGTGCCATCCACCAAGCAATGCCAATGGGCGGCGCCTAGGAGTAGAGCCTTCTCTGTGATGGACCCAATCCTCTGGAATGACCTCCCCCCCCCCGACATCAGAACTACCACCGACTTCCGCTCCTTCCGACAAAAACTAAAGACTCACCTGTTTCGATTAGCCGGCCTGGCCCACTCATAGTTTTATCTTACCTCCTGGCAGATATTTTAATTGGGAATTTCATGGGTAATGGGGCATTTCTAGGGGTTGTTTTTACATACTGTTCTTAATGCTTTACTTGATGGTACAGTTCTATATAGCCTCCTCCATTTATGTATTTATATATTTATGTATTTATTGATATGCATCCTATTTGTGTTTTAGCCTGACTGTACACCGCCCCGAGTCCCTTTTGGGAGAGGGGGCAGTCTAGAAATACAAAATAAAGTAAAGTAAAGTAAAGTAAAGAGTCCTAACCAAGGACCTAGGAACTGTTAAGGTAACATCGAAGGATATAAGTTGTTCCAAGTAGGGTGGTTTTTTGTAGAATCAGAATGTTCAAATCTGATAAATTTAAAATTTCCAAATAGCGAGGTAGTCCTTTAGATATTGCTCCAAGGGCTCCAATTACAATCGGGACAACACACGATTTCTTTTTCCACAGTGGCTCAATTTCAATTTGCAAGTCCTGGTACTTTGTGATTTTTTCTTGCTGTTTATCTTCAATTCGTGCATCTCCAGGTATCGCAATGTCAATGAACCATACTTTTTTCTTTTCAACTATTGTTATGTCAGGTGTGTTGTGGGCCAAGTGCCTGTCAGTCTGGATTCTGAAGTCCCACAAGATCTTGACTTTCTCATTCTCTAAAACTTTCTCAACCTGATGGTCCCGGTGGTTTTTGCTGTACTCAAATCCAAACTTTTGGCACAATTTCCAGTGAATGATCTTAGCAACGCGGTCATGGCGTTGTAGGTAGTCAGTTTGTGAAATTTTGCTGCACCCACTGATCAAGTGGTCGACTGTCTCGTCTTTCTCATTACAGAGGCGACATTTGCTGTTGGTGGTAACATGTTGAATTTTTGCCTTCATGTAGTTTGTGGCTATGGCTTGTTCTTGAGCTGCCAAAATAAAGCCTTCTGTTTCTTTTTTCAGTGCTCCTGATCTTAACCAGTTCCAAGTTAGCTTTTGGTCAGCTTTGCCTTCAATACTTTTCAAGTATTGGCTATGCATAGCTTTGTTTTTCTAATTTTCAGTTCGCTTCTCAATTACTTCTTTCTTATATTCAGCTTTTGACTTAGTTGTCTTTAAAAGGCCTCCTTTATTTACTTCCTTAATCATTGGTTCTTCACTTTTCTGGATGTAATCATTCAAGCTGTGTTTTTCTTCTTCCACAGTCTGTTTTACTTGTAGGAGTCCTCGACCACTCTCTCCTCTTGGTAGATACAATCGGTCAACATCACTTTTAGGGTGCAAAGCATGATTCATTGTTATAAGCTTCCTTGTTTTTCTGTCCAAATTGTCCAACTCCAACTGGGTCCAGTCAATTATTCCTGCAGAGTATCGAATTACAGGTATAGCCCAGGTATTTATGGCTTTTATGATGTTTCCTCCATTCAATTTGGACTTTAAAATCTTGCAAATTCGTCGAATGTACTTGGCTGAAGTTAATTCCTTGACTTTATTATGCATTAAGTCAGAGGCCTCTAAAATCCCCAAGTAATTGTAGCCTTCTTCTGGTTTTACTGCCTTTATCATTTCTTCATTCTCAAGTTCTATTCCATCATCTTCTATGACCTTGCCTGCTTTGGTTGCCATTGTTGCACATTTGTCAATTCCAAACTGCATACCAATGTCTTGGCTAAATTCTTTTGTGCTTTCAATTAATAAACTCAGTTCAGCTTTTGTTTTACCAAACAGCTTCAAATCATCCATGTACACCAAGTGCGAGATTTTCAGTCCTTTTTTTGCAAGTTCGTATCCACAGTTCATCTTCTTCAAAATGATTGTCAGTGGTATCATTGAGAGTACAAAAAGTAGGGGTGAAAGGGAATCGCCCTGGAAAATGCCTCGTTTAATTTCAACTTCACCCAGTTCTTCTTCATTAGCTATAAGCTTCGTTTTCCAGAGGTTCATTGACGTTTCCATGAATTTTTGTATGTTGCTGCTGATGCCAAAGATTTTCAGGCTTTTCTTGTTCCAGCTATGGGGAACTGAATCAAACGCTTTCTTATAGTCTATCCAAGCCATGAACAGGTTGGTTCGTCTTTTCTTTGAATTCTTTAGGATTAGCTTGTCAATCAGCATTTGGTCCTTTGCTCCTCTTGAATTTTTGCAGCATCCTTTCTGTTCTACAGGAAGCAAGTTATTTCTTTCCAAGTATCCATAAATTTGGTTTGCAATGATACCAGTAAGGAGCTTGTATGTTGTTGGCAAACAGATGATTGGCCTATAGTTTCCAGGGTCCTTTCCTTTTTCTTTATCTTTTTGGATCAAAAATGTCCTTCCAGTTTTCATCCATTCATCATTTTCAGGTGTTTTTAAGATCTGGTTCATTTGGGCTGCCAATCTTTTGTGCACACTTGTAAGTGCCTTTAACCAGAAGCCATGTAACTCATCTGGTCCAGGTGCACTCCAGTTCTTCACTTTTCTTGACCGTCTTTGCATCATTTCTTTTGTTATTTTCACATCTTCCATTTTAGACACTTTAATAGAATCCTCAATTTCTTTGATCCATTTTGCATTTCTGTTGTGGTTCTTGTTGTTTTCACACAAATTCTTCCAGAATTTCAGAGCTTTCTCTTTATCGGGCTTTTCATTTGTTCTTACTCCATCTCCACTTTCTAATCTTTTATAAAACTGGTGCTGATTTGCTCTGAACTGTGAGTTTTCCTTGGTAACCGAGTTACTCGGTTTTCATACCTTTTAATCTTTTCAGCAACGGCAACAAACCTCTGCTTCAGCTCTTCAATTACTACCGCAATCTCCTTGTTCTCCAAATCGTATCTTACTTCCAGGCTGCTTTTGACCTGCTTGTTCTTTAGCTGCCCTTGCCTTAGGTTCTTCAAGTTGCTCAAGTCTCCACGAAATTTTCTGATCTTCAATTCCAACCGAATTTTCCACTTAGGCTTCCCCTTCTTGCCTCTTTGGTTCTTTTGTATTTTCAAACCCAATTCTTTGGTGGTTATGAAGGCTGCTGCATACATCATTAATGTAGTGGTTTGAATGGTTTGCACAGCCTCATTGACCTTTTTTAGTACCTTTCTCAATTCTTTCCAGTTCACTTGGTTCAGCTTTGGCAAACGTGTTCTTTCAGCAACTTCCATTTGATGCTTTATTTTCTCAGCTAATTGAGCAATATCTGTTGGTGTTTGTTCTTTAGTGTTTCCTTGCTCTTTATCTTCATCCATTTCAGCATCCTCTTCCTCCCTTTCTTCCTCAGTTTGCTTTTGAGTTTGCAGATCATTCTTGATGTTACTCTTCTTTGTTGGTATACTCAGACCATTAGTTGCTTTCTCTTCGATTCCTATTAATTCTACTGTAGTGAAAAATTTGTGGCTTAGAATTACACGTCGTTGGTCCGTTAGCCTTTGTTCACTGATATCACAATCCGTGTGGTTCATCTTCCAAATCTGATACATTCGTTTTTGAAATCCACGTTTTGCTGGCTCAAATTGATAGTAAACTTTGATAGAGATGTTTTCTTCCCTAGTCCAGATTTGTCGCTTTTTCGCTTTTTCTTCCAGTAGCTTGTCAGCTCCATGCCCTGGTTGCCTAGCAGAGGGAGCTGAGCCCTGTAGCTCATTTTGCACAGAATGCCCAGGAGCCATAGCATCCAATGGAACCCTTGTTAATCCAGGCGACGGTTCAGCCGGCATAAATTTCATTTTTTTTTTGTATTCACCATATTTGAATGGGTTGTGGAGCAAATTTTGTCTGACCCTTCACCTGAGATCTTTCTGATATGGTTGCACCTGTTCAGCATAGCCCTTAGGATCATTAGAGCACACAAGCCCCTCCACCTCGACAAGGTAAAGCTCCTCGGAGGGGTTGTTGTTGTTGTTGTTGTTATTATTGTTGTTGTTGTTATTATTATTATTATTATTATTTCTTTTATTCATTAAATAATTACATTTCCACCCCGAACCACCCCAACGAGGCCGTCGAAGTGATGTCCCGGTGTGTGGAAGCCGTACGGGTCTGGATGGATGACAACCGACTCAGGCTCAACCCTTCCAAGACGGAGTGGCTGTGGGTTCCGGCTCCCCGGTTCAACCAGATAATTCCATCTCTGGCCATTGGGGGCATTCAACTCGCCCCCGTGGAGCAGGCGCGCAATTTGGGCGTCCTCCTGGATGCTAGGCTGTCCATGGATGAACATGTGACAGCCGTGGCCAGGGGGGCATTCCACCAGGTTCGCCTGGTGCGCCAATTGCGCCCCCTATTGGACCGGGACGCCCTACGCACAGTCACCCATGCGCTGGTGACATCTCGCCTGGACTACTGTAACGCTCTCTACATGGGGCTTCCCTTGAAATGCACTCGGAGACTGCAGTTGGTCCAGAATGCGGCCGCGCGGGTGATTATGGGGAGTACCAAGTACTCCCATGTGACACCTCTCCTGCGCGAGCTGCACTGGCTTCCTGTGGTCTATCGAGTGCGTTTCAAGGTCTTGATTACGATCTTTAAAGCGCTCCATGGCTCAGGACCTAGTTACCTGCGGGATCGTATTCTGCCCCATACATCCCTACGACCCATCCGCTCGCACAGAGAGGGACTTCTCCAGGTGCCGTCCACCAAACAGTGCCATGGGGCGGCGCCTAGGAGCAGAGCCTTCTCTGTGGCGGGCCCAGCCCTGTGGAATGACCTCCCCCCGGATATTAGGACCACTACTGACCTCTGCTCCTTCCGTGTTAAGCTCAAGACCCACCTTTTCCAAATAGCTGGCCTGGCTCAACCATAACTTCGTAACGCTCCTGATGGGTTTTTTAATTTAGTAATTTTATTTAAGGGGATTTTAAATTGTGTTTTTAATTGTGTTTTTTAATTGTGTTTTTAATTGTCTTTCACTTATAAGTCAACTCTCCTCCATGCACATATGTATATGTCTCTGTTCTTTTTGTATATATGTTTGTCTTATGTGTATTTTTATCCGTTTTGATTGTACGCCGCCCCGAGTCCTTCGGGAGAGGGTTGCGGCTAATCAAATAAAATTATTATTATTATTATTATTATTATTATTATTATTATTATTATTATTATTATTATTATTATTATTATTATTTATGAAACTCATTATCAACATGAAAATATTATTATTACAACAAATCAATTGATTACATATTCTGGGTGATAATAATCACCCATAATTACAGGAATTAAAGAATGGTTATAGGAATTGGATAAGTCTAGTCTAATGAAAAAAAAGAGACTGAGTGGGACATGATAGCAGTGCTCCAATATTTGAGGGGCTACCACAAAGTCAAGGGGGACAATCTATTTTCCCAAACAGCAAAAGGCAAGACAAGAAGAATTGGATAGAAACTAATCAAGGGGAGAAGCAACCTAGAACTAAGGAGAAATTTCCTAATGGCTAGAGCAATCAGCCAATGGACTAGCTTGCCTTTAGAAGTTGTGGGGCTTCCATCACTGGATATTTTCAAAAAGAGACTGGACAACTATTTGTCTGAAATGGTGCAAGGTCTCCTGCTTGGGGCGGGAATTGGATTAGAAAATACCCAAAGTCCTTTCCAACTCTAGTATTGTACGTCTATGTTTATGTCTGCTGGTGCAGTGTGCATTTATAGATAGACATTTGTCAGCTCCCAGGCAACCACTTTATCAGTAATGTATAAATATATAAGCACCCAGATTTTTGAAGGAGGAGGAGAAAGAGGAAGACACCTGTTCTAGGAAAGGAAGACGAAATATGATAAATAAGATGAAACAGCTCTCCTCTAATTAGTATGTTTGATTGAAAAATGGGATGGTGGGTAAGAAAACAGCCAAGGCTACCCATGATCTTCATTTACTGAGCTGTCAGATTATCTAGCTAAGGAGAAGAATTTGCCCTTTTAAAAAGAAGACACAATTATTTTCACCAGGGGACGGTAACCAAGCATACCCTAAAATAGACACAGCTGCAACAGCATTGGAATGAGCAGCAATGAGAGGCAAACCAAGTTAAAAATACACTATTTATAAGCCAAGACCACTGAAATATGATAGAACTATAACTTAATGAATGAATGTATGAATGCATGCATAGATGAATATAGAAACATTATGAGAATAAGTTTTACCTTATGGAGAATAAAATGGAAAATTAGAATTCAGATACCTAATCTGTGTGAAAATAATCTGGAAAATGGATTATTCTTCTTAACAGAAGCAAAAAAAATCTGACTAAGGTTTAGTGAAAGTTCTATTTCTATCTTGGCAAGGCCACACTTGGAATACTGCATTCAGTTCTGGTCACCACGATGTAAAAAAAGATGTGGAGACTCTAGAAAGAGTGCAGAGAAGAGCAACAAAGATGATTAGGGGACTGGAGACTAAAACATATGAAGAACGGTTGCAGGAACTGGGTATGTTTAGCTTAGACAAAGAAGGACTAGGGGAGACATGATAGCAGTGTTCCAATATCTCAGGGGTTGCCACAAAGAAGAGGGAGTCAAACTATTCTCCAAGGCACCTGAGGGTAGAACAAGAAGCAATGGGTGGAAACTAATCAAGGAGAGAAGCAACTTAGAACTGAGGAGAAATTTCCTGACAGTGAGAACAATTAATCAGTGGAACAGCTTGCCTCCAGAAGTTGTGAATGCCCCAACACTGGAAGTCTTTCAGAAGATGTTGGATAGCCATTTGTCTGAAACGGTATAGGGTTTCCTGGCTAGGCAGGGGGTTGGACTAGAAGACCTCCAAGGTCCCTTCCAACTCTACTATTGTATTGTATAAGCAACTATCTACTTTAGACGCTAATTTACTTCCCCTTTTTTGTCCCTAAGGTCTTGAGTTTCCATCTTCAGCGTATTTAAAGTGCTGTGGATTTTCTGATGAGTGAAACAGGGGGGGGGGGGGGCAAGAAGGGACAATGGACACAGGCAGTAAGATGTTTTACCAAAAACAAATGACTAAGGGTGGGTTAAATAGTTATCCAAACATTTCCTAGGAATTCCAGGAAACCTATTGGGGGTTAGCAGTGGAAAACAGAATGATCTTAGTGACAGCTTGTCACTTCTCCTTTTTGAAATTCATAGCTGCAGGGGAGCACTGGATGGCTTGAGATGCTTATTTACTGTAGCTCATACATATAGAAGAAACTCAGTGGACTGATCAACATACAATACAATACAATAGTAGAGTTGGAAGGGACCTTGGAGGTCTTCTAGTCCAACCCCCTGCCTAGGCAGGAAACCCTATACCATTTCAGACAAATGGCTATCCAACATCTTCTTAAAGACTTCCAGTGTTGGGGCATTCACAACTTCTGGAGGCAAGCTGTTCCACTGATTAATTGTTCTAACTGTCAGGAAGTTTCTCCTCAGTTCTAAGTTGCTTCTCTCCTTGATTAGTTTCCACCCATTGCTTCTTGTTCTACTCTCAGGTGCTTTGGAGAATAGTTTGACTCCCTCTTCTTTGTGGCAACCCCTGAGATATTGGAACACTGCTACCATGTCTCCCCTAGTCCTTCTTTCTCTTAAGCTAATCATACCCAGTTCCTGCAACCGTTCTTCATATGTTTTAGTCTCCAGTCCCCTAATCCTCTTTGTTGCTCTTCTCTGCACTCTTTCTAGAGTCTCCACATCTTTTTTACATCGTGGCGACCAAAACTGAATGCAGTATTCCAAGTGTGGCCTTACCAAGGCATTATAAAGTGGTATTAACACTTCACGTGATCTTGATTTTATCCCTCTGTTGATGCAGCCTAGAACTGTGTTGGCTTTTTTGGCAGCTGCTGCACACTGCTGGCTCATATTTAAATGGTTCCATAGCAATGGAAGTTAGTGTGTATCCTCAAACAAAACCAAATATAAAAAATACAGGAAAAGCACCTTATCCCAGGTCAGAATGTTTACCTGTCTACCCAAATGGTAGAATTTAAGGCAAAGATATTTTCAATTATGCCCTTTAATTTAACTCAAAATCCAAGTTTTGATCCTGGGATCTTTGGTATGCAAAGCAAATAATCAACCACCAACATACTGTACTCTCCCTTCCAATCACCCTTGTGGGCTTCTGGAAGGACCTACCCTGTTTTCATAGTATGAATTTAAATGTAAATTAATGTATAAATTATGCTGATTTTTTTTAATGGTGCCATGAACAGTAGACATTATGTTGGCTACAATTTTGTACCCGGGGTCTTCCCTTGAGCTTTAATCTGTTCCTTGTCAGCCAAATGAATCTCTTATAGTGTTATAACATCTATCCTATTATCTATGGCCAATCTGCTTAGATAATCACATTTATGCTGTTGATTTGAGCTCCAAGCTTGGCAAATTGGTTGCAATCATTTCATCACCATTATAGGAGACATCACCAGTGCATTTTGAATTGAACACACTGACAAGGTCTCGTCAAATGGTGATGAAATGTTTGCAACCAAATTGCCAAGCTCGGAGCTCAAACCAACAACCTCACTACAAACATGAGCTACTAATATTCAATCACATTTATTTCTACTTAAGTCTTCTATGTTTAGTTGTGAAATATGATCTGGAATCCAATGTCTTTTTTTCCAGTGAGTTCTTAAAAGAACTGTTGTAGTACAATTGCTGCCTCTTCTGTGAGGGATGCAATAACCAGTTTGGTTGCCATGTGTACAGATTTTTAGCTGCTGTGTTAAGACAGCATGTTGCACAGAGTATACCATCATGGAGGTAATCTTAAATCTAGGAAATTAATTTGGGATAATATACCATATCTTATGATCTAGATAAAGAATGGCAATTAAGATGGGAGATTTCATACCATACCATACCATACTGAAAACAGTGCACCTGTATGGGGAAGAAGTTGTCATATCAACTTCTAATTTTCACCTTAATGACACAATGCAAATGTCAGGGGAAATTTCACCCTGAGCTAATGAGGTGTAGACAGTCGGCTTTCCTAAAAAGTATACCTTCAGAAAAAGCGAAAATAAGACCCAATAACATGTTCTAATGAAAACAAGATTTAATATGAAAATAAAAATAAACAAATCTATCTAATTGTTACATTTTGGCAATAGCAATTGTCGTCCACCTTCTTGGCAGACGAACAGAAGATCAAAAGTACAGAAGTCTCTGGAATGTGTGATGTATTAAGAAACGTGTTAACAAGCATGCACAGTAAATCATTGCTGATAAGGCCTATGACCTGCGCAGTAATATTCAGTTCAGCTAGAAAACAATTAACACAGTGACAGCAAATAATATTTGGAAGACTTAAATCCATACCATTCTTATGACTCCATGTTCTTTCTAACATTGTCCCTCCTGATCTCAGGCTAAAACAACAGACAATCCAATAGTGGTCTTCCAATACATAAAATATTAGACTCTCTACTTCTCATGAGACTTAAGTCTAAGAAACCAATTTGGTATAATATATCACAGCTTGAGTTCTAGGTGAAGAATGGTTATTAAGATGGGTGGCTTTTAATAATTACAACCAAACAGATCACGCAGATCCAACAAAACCACTTCTAGAAATGCAGTTGCCCCCAAAATATGGAGCCATCTGAATAGAATCAGGAGAGACCCTGCCAGAACAAAGGCAAAGCTCTTTAAGTGGGGAATGGCAAGAGCCCACAATGAGTCTGTGGTGCTCTGGAAAAAAAACAAAAACACATGTAGTTCAAGACTGTCAATTTTCAAGGCACCTGTGATGATCTCATCGCAACCACACCAAAAGCATTTAGATCAGGGGTGTCAAACTCAGACCATCATGGTGATGTCACGTGATGTATCAGGACTCTCCCCCCCCCCTTGCTAAACCAAGCCTGGGTGTGGCCAGCGCTTGACGGGAGTTTGACAGCCCTTCTTTAGATACTGAATTATAACCTGCATTCTAAAAGCTGATTTTTTTTTAAAAAAAACAACTTTTTACACTTGTTGAGCAGCAGGCACAGGGCATGGTCAGGGATGACTTCAACAGGCATTGGATAATTCAGCATTTGTAACCCAATTTAGGGAAGAAGATCCTTGCTACAGAGACTGATGTCCTCATACCACCTGTTTGGACTTCTGCAACACACTTTACATGGGACTGCCTTTAAAGACTACTCAGAAGTGTGGTTGCCCATGTGTTTTCTAGTAGGAACACATCTTACCAATAGTGAGGTTCTTGTACTGATTGCTGATAAATTTCTGGGTACAAATTAAAGTCTCAGTGCTAAACTATAAAGCCAGGTTTGGCATCCAGTTATATCCAGGATCATATTTTTCAACCAGTCCAATTCAATTTATCCAGAAAAAGCTGGCTCTTTACTTTAGTTGGCAGTACCAGTCCTTTGGAAAGGCTTTCTGTTGGACATCAGATTACTTTCTTTGACAGTGTACCAGAAGAAGCTCAAAACAGAGCTCTTCTGGAGGATTTTTGGTTACATCTTAAATTAATAGATTGATTCTTTATTTGTATATTTTTGTACTCCAACTTTTATTTTAATTTGGATTTTGGATGTTACACACATATACATACACTCTCATACTTTTATCTTGATGAACTACTAACAGTCCTTGGGGATTGTGGTGGAATTTAAATATGATTAATAAATAAAGTAAACCAACTGTTTGGTAAACTAAATGATAGAATTAGCTAATTAAACTTCACTTATCAGCAGACTTCTGAATAACTTACTGACATAGCCTGCATGTGGAATAATTCTCTGGAGTCCCAGAACGTAGGCAGAAAAATATATTTCACAAATAAAAAGATGTTTTAATCCAGTGAGCAACTCTTCACAGAAGGACTGAAAAATTAATAAACAGCCTGAAGTGAAGTCAGCATATAACCTCCAGGTTGTCTTCGTATAACCTGTTAAATATTAGGTTAAATGATGGGAGAAAGGTCATGTTTTGAGTAAAGAGCATTGCAAAATGCTACAAATTTAAACTGAGCTGGACATACATTATTGTGCAAAAAATTAATAGTGTTAATAGTTTATTTTTATCAGTTAACAAAATGGAAAGTAAATGAACAGAGAAGTAAAATCCAAATCAAATCAATATTTGGGGTAACCTTGCCTTCAAAACAGCATCAATATTTCTAGATACACTTGCACAGAGTTTTTGAAGGAAACTTAGCAAGGTCCCTTCAAGGTTGTTACAAACATCTTGGAGAACTAACCACAGATATTCTATGGATGTAGGCTGCCTTAAATCCTTCTGCCTGTTCATGTAATCCCAAAGAGACTCTGATGATATTGAGATCAGAGCTTTGTGGAGGCCTAATTAGCACTTCCAGGACTCCTTATATAATAGCAGAGTTGGAAGGGACCTTGGAAGTCTTCTAGTCCAACCCCCTGCCTAGGCAGGAAACCCTATACCATTTCAGACAAATGGCTATCCAACATCTTCTTAAAGACTCCCAGTGTTGGGGCATTCACAACTTCTGGAGGCAAGCTGTTCCACTGATTAATTGTTCCAACTGTCAGGAAATTTCTCCTCAGTTCTAAGTTGCTTCTCTCCTTGATTAGTTTCCACCCATTGCTTCTTGTTCTACCCTCAGGTGCCTTGGAGAATAGTTTGACTCCCTCGTCTTTGTGGCAACCCCTGAGATATTGGAACACTGCTATCATGTCTCTCCTAGTCCTTTCATTAAACTAGACATACCCAGTTCCTGCAACCATTGTTCATATGTTTTAGTCTCCAGTCCCCAAATCATCTTTGTTGCTCTTCTCTGCACTCCTTGTTCTTCTTTATACTGAATGACATTAGTATGTATGCCTGTGGTCATTGTCCTGCTGCAGAATAAATTTGAGGTCAATCAAATGCCTCACTGATAGCATGGCACAATGGATAGGTATATGTATGTCTTTCTGAGCACTGAGGACACCATTTATCCTGACCAAATCTCCAATTCTACTTGCAGAAGTGCAGCCCCAAACATGCAAGGAACCTCCAACATGCTTCAGCATTGCCTGCAGACACTCATTGTGTATGCTATTCAGCCCTTTAACTAACAAACTGCCTCCTGCTACAGACAAATATTTCGCATTTTGTTTCATCAATCCAGAGCACCTGCTGCCATTTTTCTACACCCCAGTTCCAATGTTGTCATGCAATGTTGAGTCGTTTATCCTGGTTTCCACTTTGGAGGTATGGCTTTTTGGCTGCAATGAAAACCACTTCTGGCCACTTTTGGCTAGACCTCTACAGACAACATATGGATGTAGCTGGGTCCCACACTGCACCTGTGGTCCTCAGAGTTGCCTATTTCTTTGTAGTTCTTCAAAAGAGCTTGAAAAGAACCCATCTTGAAATCCCAATCTGCTTTGCAATCTTTGCTTGGGAGAGATCTTGCTGATGCAGTACAATTATCTTTCATCTTGTTCCTGTGCTCAGTTTTACCATGGTGTATGATCTGTGCCATGAAACTGCCTTCCACAATCTCACCTTGGTAGCAGAGTTTGGCTGTGCCTCATTCAGTTTTAAGACTCCTACCCAGCTGTTTCTGTTTTAGTTAATGACTGCGTTTCAATCTGCATCTGAAATTGATGATCATTAAACCCTGCTTGGTATAATTTCTTAATAAAATACCTGACTCTAATCCAACAAAATCCCCGACTTTGTGCAAATGTGCAAGTGTAAGAATTGATACTATTTTGAAGGTAAAGGGTGGCCACCCCAAATATTGATGTGATTTGGATTTCTCTACATACATACATACATACATACATACATACATACATACATGTGTGTGTTGTATTTGTGCTGATAAATAAATAAAGGGAGACTAGTATAGATCTATTTCAAGCTATTTAGCTCTCATCAGCTAGCCATAACCTTACTGGAATTCGAACCAGGGCTGTATTACATATTAGGCAGTTGTATTAGCCACTAAGCCACATGCTCTCCTCATCAGCTGAGCCAGGGAAATAGGTATGAATTTGTGTTACAACCCCTGGTATGCCCAAATATGGGAGGGAGCTCACTACTCCCCCTTTCTGTCCTTTGGCTCATTACAGAAGACCATGCAGGCAGAAAACCATATTTTTATTTTTAACGTTGCCTTTTTATATTTGTGTTGTATTTGTGCTGATAAATAAATAAAGGGAGACTAGTATAGATCTATTTCAAGCTATTTAGCTCTCATCAGCTAGCCATGCCCTTACTGGGATTCAAACCAGGCAACATTAAAAAGGCAACATTAAAAATATGGTTTACTTCCTGGATGGTCTCCTGCAGTGAGCCGATAGACAGAAAGGGGGAGTAGTGAGTTCCCTCCCATATTTGGGCATACCAGGGGTTGTAACACAAATACATACATACATATATACATATATACATATATACATACACACAAACACACATGTATGTATGTATGTATGTATGTATGTATGTATGTATGTATGTATGTATGTATTTGTGTTACAACCCCTGTGGTATGCCTAAATTTATTTATCAGTACAAATACAACATATATATATAGTCTTAGTGGCTAAGACTCCTGCCTAAGATATATACAGCCCGGGTTCAAATCCCAGGAAGGGTATGGCTAGCTTATGAGAGCTAATTAGCTCGAAATAGATCTATACTAGTCTCCCTTTATTTATTTATCAGTACAAATACTATATATATATATATATATATATATATATATATATATATATATATATATATATATATATATATATATATATATATATATATATATATATATATATATATATATATATATATATATATATATATATATATATATATATATATATATATATATATATATATATATATATATATATATATATATATATATATATATATATATATATATATATATTCGTAGATTTTCACGGGTGTAGGTATGCTGGTTTTGTTGTATTTGGGTCTTTTCCCGTGTAAGGTTGAGATTGTCTTTGCAACGTTTTGGCAGGATCTCACCTGCCATCTTCAAGCAATGTGGGCTTAAAATGGGAACGGAGCTGCCGTCTTTCTGTAAGTCTTGGTGGGAGGGGATGGGGTGCTGGCTTTTTTTTCTTACTGCGTTCTTGTGTTCTGTGATGTGTGCATTTATCCTTCTGTTTGTTTGTCCTATGTATATTGCTGGGCAGATTTTGCATGGTATTTTGTAGACTCCTTGGTTTTCTAGTTGGATTTTGTCTTTGGGGTTTCTTAAGATGTTGGCTATTTTTTGGTCAGTGGTGAAGGCTGTCCTGATATTGTGCTTGTGGAGAATTTTGCTGATTTTATCTGTGGTGCCTTTGATATAAGGGAGGAGGGCGATGCCATTGTCCTGTTCTGTGTCTTGGTTTTTTGGGGGAGTCTCTTTTTGGATTAGGTTGGTGATTGTTTTTCTTTGGAATCCATTGGAGATTAATACATTTGTGAGTTTGTGTAATTCAGAAAAAAAGAAAAAACTTCCTCCCTTTTCCAGCACCTTAAAGCTACAGGACATGAAATCAACTTTGAAGGAGCCAGGTTAATCTCCAAAACAGAACACCTCCACAAGAGAATAATCATGGAAGCCATCGAAATAGAGAAACACCCCCACAGCATGAACAAACGTGATGATACCTCCCACCTACCAAACATCTGGAAACCAGCCCTAGCCAAAAAACGAACACCACCCACCACCCAAGCCGTTAAAATACAAAACAACAATGCACACACAGCCTGCACCAATCAGCACCAATCTACCAATCATGATACAACCACACAACCAATCATTCCACTTACGGAAAAAAAGCCAGTACCCCATCCCCTCCCACCAAGACTTACAGAAAGACGGCAGCTCCATTCCCATTTTAAGCCCACATTGCTTGAAGATGGCAGGTGAGATCCTGCCGAAACGTTGCAAAGACAATCTCAACCTTACACGGGAAAAGACCCGAATACAACAAAACCGGCATATATATATATAGCCAGGGAAATAGGTATATATATAGCCAGGGAAATAGGTATTTCCAGGAAAATAGGTAATAGGAAATAGGTAATAGGAAATAGGTATTTCCAGGGAAATAGGTATGTATTTGTGTTACAACCCCTGGTTTGACACACCTATTTCCCTGGCTCAACTGATAAGGAAGAGAACCCGTAGCTTAGTGGTTAAGACTCCTGCCTAAGATATATACAGCCCGGGTTCTAATCCCAGTAAGGGTATGGCTAGCTGATGAGAGCTAATTACCTCGAAATAGATCTATCCTAGTCTCCCTTTTTTTATTTATCAGTACAATTACAATACAAATATAAAAAGGCAACAGTAAAAATAAAAATATGGTTTTCTGCCTGCATGGTCTTTGTGATAAGCCGAAGGACAGAAAGAGGGAGTAGTGACCTTCCTCCCATATTTAGTCATACCAGGGGTTGTAACACAAATACATACCTATTTCCCTGGCTCAACTGATAAGGAAGAGAACCCGTGGCTTAGTGGTTAAGACTCCTGCCTAAGATATATACAGCCCGGGTTCTAATCCCAGTAAGGGTATGGCTAGCTGATGAGAGCTAATTAGCTCGAAATAGATCTATCCTAGTCTCCCTTTATTTATTTATCAGTACAATTACAACACAAATATAAAAAGGCAACAGTAAAAATAAAAATATGGTTTTCTGCCTGCATGGTCTTTGTGATAAGCCGAAGAACAGAAAGAGGGAGTAGTGACCTTCCTCCCATATTTAGTCATACCAGGGGTTGTAACACAAATACATATATATATATATATATATATATATATATATATATATATATATATATATATATATATATATATATATATATATATATATATATATATATATATATATATATATATATATATATATATATATATATATATATATATATACACACACACACACATATACATACGCACACACACACACGTGTGTGTGTGTGTGTGTGTGTCACAGTTAATGTGTTCAGTAGTCTTGATTCTTGTGAATAGGCCTTAAATGGACCTTTGCTATTAAGTCAGAGGAGAAAAGTAAAACAAATAGAGACTGAACTAGCTGGAAATAGCCAGTAAGACTGTGATATAGTATCAGTAATTTCATTTTTGAGAGAAGAAAAAAAAATGTGCTCATTACTTTATCTCTATCTTTCTCACACATAGAAAACGTACTATAAAATAGGAAATGTGTGATAAATCAATGACAATATTGGATGTATTTTTATTTGAAGGTGTTATTTAATTTTTAGATGTCGCTAAATCTTTTTATTATTTATTTTGCTGTTTATATAAATGTACAGGTTATTTTTATTATTATTATTTGTGGGTTTTAAAAACAGCAAAATCCATTTGTTGCCACAGTCAGTATGGAAGCAGAACAAGTGGAGAAAAGATACTTAAGCATTTATTTCAAATTAATCCTTTCAATAAGTATGTAATACTGTAGTTCATGTTTTTTCTGTCCAGACATAGAACATGAATCTTTTAGCTCATTAAATCTCCAAAGCCTATATTATACCATCATGATATGTAGTTATAAACATTTTGCTACATAAAAACACAGCCTGATGATGGGTTTATTTTGTTTGTCTGGGGTGGAAAAGCATGGCAAACTAGCTTGGCCAGATTTACTAATAAGTCTAAATTTATTTTTAATTAAAAAAATTAATCAAAATAATTCAAGGCAGGAGGAAGGGGAGGAAGAAAGGGCCTTAGATATTCCATTTGCATTAGGAGCTCTGCTTAGAAAACCCAGCACAATTATATCAAAAATAATGCAGAAATAATTTGTCTACACCATGCATGTTTGTGAAATTGCATGGAATACCTTTCAGGAAGACAATAATTGAACGATGGCAGACGATGATTGATCATAGATAGAGACTGCTATATATGCTTACTGTAGATAGTATGGAAGATGACTTTGACGGCAAGAATTGTCCCCTAAGCAAAAGCGGTTGAAGCATAAGTCCAGATCAATGAGATAGCATTTGGAAGCAGCTTGGGCAAATGCTGTTTCACTGTCATATAAGAAAGGGAGGAAGTACAGCACAATCAATCTTGCAAGATTCCACTACTACAGACAATTTCACCAAAGCGGTGGTGGGATTCCAAATCTTTTCCTATCGGTTCTAAGAGAGAGCGCTTTGTGCACGCACACAGAACTCAAAGACCACCCTTGGTGTCAGCGCTGGTGAGCTGAGCTGTTTTTAGCTCAGTTGAGGTGCCGCAATCCACTCTGCTGCTTGTGCAAAATCAGCTGAGTTAAAAAACAACAACAAGGGAATATAGGACAGGAAAGGACAGGGTGGGAGGGCTGGGCCAACCAGAGGTGGTATTTGCCGGCTCTCCGAACTACTCAACATTTCCTCTACCAGTTCGCCCCAACTGGCCAAAACCAGCTGAATAACACCTCTGCATCAAAGTAGTTTTAGCTTTACTGTGCAGTTGATTTCCTGGTCTTGTCCTACCTAGTGGGACTGACAAAAGAATGCTTCAGTAGAATGCTGCAGTTGGTCCAGAATGCGGCCGCGCGGGTGATTATGGGGAGTACCAAATACTCCCATGTGACACCTCTCCTGCGCGAGCTGCACTGGCTTCCTGTGGTCTATCGAGTGCGTTTCAAGGTCTTGATTACGATCTTTAAAGCGCTCCATGGCTCAGGACCTAGTTACCTGCGGGATCGTATTCTGCCCCATACATCCCTACGACCCATCCGCTCGCACAGAGAGGGACTTCTCCAGGTGCCGTCCACCAGACAGTGCCATGGGGTGGTGCCTAGGAGCAGAGCCTTCTCTGTGGCGGGCCCAGCCCTGTGGAATGACCTCCCCCCGGATATTAGGACCACTACTGACCTCCGCTCCTTCCGTGTCAAGCTCAAGACCCACCTTTTCCAAATAGCTGGCCTGGCTCAACCATAACTTCGTATCGCTCCTGATGGGTTTTTTAATTTAGTAATTTTATTTAAGGGGATTTTTAATTGTGTTTTTAATTGTCTTTCACTTATAAGTCAACTCTCCTCCATGCACATATGTATATGTCTCTGTTCTTTTTGTATATATGTTTGTCTTATGTGTATTTTTATTCGTTTTGATTGTACGCCGCCCCGAGTCCTTCGGGAGAGGGTTGCGGCTAATCAAATAAAATTATTATTATTATTATTATTATTATTATTATTATTATTATTATTATTATTATTATTATTATTATTATTATGTAGAACTAATGGAAGTAACCCAACATATGTAGGGTATTGCTTGGGAACTGAGACTCTTATAACAAACCAAGGCAGCAGTTGTTCCATTACCAGTAAAGGCTACCAATGATTTTTGGATGGCGGGAAGGAATGATGTTGGATGTTACTCACACAACCACCATGAAAATGATCCCCAGTTATATTTTTCTGCACGTATTGCTTTAAGTGCCACAATTTTTTTTAAAAAAATAAAACGGTTGTCTTGTTGACATGTTATTAATATTAATATGAATACTTAGGAAATTTTTAAGGTTTTAAGCAAGCAATGTTGCTCAAAAGTAGCCATTATATGAGAGGGAGTCAGAGAGTTCATGTTTAAGTATATTCCTCAGAACGTTCCTAAAAAAATTATGCAAGTATAAATCTTGAAATGCACCTGCCTTTTTGTCTTTCTGGATGCATTATGATTTAGGACAAAATACATCTGAACTAAGCAGATTGTCTTAAAAGTGTTTTTAAATGTATGATTTTATTGTAAACTGGGTAGACTTGCTTTGAATAGTAAGATGGGTGACATATAAACAACTAAAAATAAACAAACAAATAAATAAGAAAATACAATATTGCTATTTTAAAAGTGGACAGGTCTTAAATCATACATATCATGGTAATGATGATTTAAAGCTGATCAGCCAATGTAAAGCTGATGCAACTGTAAGGCTGGTCCAATGAATCAGCACTGGTATAGCCACTTGAAGACCACAAAGGGATCCACACAAGACTTTACTACTTTAAGAGGTGTCTATTTAAGGGAGGCCATGAGAGGATGTATCTCTCCTCATGTATCTTTCTTCTTGTCTCTGGTATCCATTGCTAGGTTCTCCATGTAGAGTTAAGAAGAAGAAGATTGATTACTTGTCAGTTATTTGCTACCACGTATATATCTGTATATAAACCACTGTTAAAAGTCTAAGTCTCTGTGTGCTGTGTTTTGCTCCTGGGTTGTCTCCTAATAGTAGTCATGCTGCAAACGTTCTGGCAATACAACTCACAAGCTTTTTAGAGTCTTATGGGGATGACCCAGATGACAGTTTTTCAAGTATTCATTTAAACTTTATTTCTCTAACTATGTGTAGATGGCCCTTCCCCTTAACCAGAGTAATTTAACTATATTTGCCTTTTACAATTTAGCCTCTGGATTTCAACAACTGGGATATCAGTAGTGGGCATAATAACAGGGTATTTAAAGAATTATCTTCAACTGATGGTACCCAGTAACTGATGGTACCCAAGTTGCAGAAGAGTATTCCTTAAAATACATATACTACTAGATTTTTGCAGTAAATAAACACCTCATCTAAAAGACTTGGCATTTTCTTGAGCCTTTTTCTACTGGCTAAATCATCACAGTGCAGTGTGTAATGTGGTTGGGAAAAGCCCTTGTTGGCTATTTAGATTTCTAATATCTTGTTGGAGTGTTTCCAGCTAATTATTGGTGGCTTTTATTTCTGCTCTCCTAAGTCATTCCCAAGAAAGAGAAGGCTCCTGGAAAGATTGTTTGTAGTTCCTTTGCATTACTCAAAGTGGAAATAATGACACGCCATGTTTATTTATTGTATCTTCTTAGCATCCTCCTCCCAAGAATCATTTCAGCCTGGGTAACTTAAGACAAGGAGATTTGCAACGGTACCCATACAAAGGACACATATTTAAGAACTTTTTGAAAAGAAGTATCATGTGACATCTGCATATAGCAATAAAATAATCCCTCTCAAACTTAAAGTATCTTTAAAAGTAAACAATAGTGTAAAAACCCAAACAAAGCAAATTCATATTTCTGAGAATAGTCTTCATTCATCTTGATATCTTGGGATCGAATTTACCAAAGGCTGATGCCATTAATTCGCATTTATGAACTCAGAGCAAAATCACTGGCTATGCTCAAAGTTTTTGGCATGACTGCACTACTTTACTTTAGCTTTCAAAAGCTATGAGATAGTGAGTTTTAATTTCCAAAATTATCAGCCATGACCATGTTTACACATTTGGAAAGAACCCAAAACTCAGAGGAAAAAAAGTTCAGGAGTTACGATATTTTTGTTTCTTAAAAAATGCATTTTACATTTTGAAACTGTATTTCAAATATTTTATTATTATGGTATCCTTAGCAATAATTCTTTAATGTTAATTCTAAAGTTTACACCATATTGTAGCTTTTGACACTGAAATGCTTAATAGATATTAAGATGTATAAAATAGCGATTTTTTCAAAAGGCTATCCAATCACTTCCAAGTTGGAATGAAATCTGACATGGAGATATAATTCCTTAAACATTTTGTTCTTATATTGTTTAACTTCCGCTGCAGCACTCAAGAAATGTTGTTTGAAAGCGATATTCTTCAAATGAAGCCTACATCTACTCAATGGTTATGAACATTCAGTCTACCGACAAAGGCATTTAAGTCCTCATATACCAGAACTGAGCATTATAGATTTTAGAAAGACATTTGATCTTTGTGGAAATCCACTTCTGTTTTTAAAGTTATTGATATGGTAGGAAATTATATCACATTGAGCAGCAGTAGAGCTTTGGAACAACTTACATTCTACCATTTCAGAAGAAGGACTGCTGTCCACCATTATGAACTTCAACTACTTCTGCAATAATATTTTATTTTTGAGATGCATTTTTATGATGTTTTGTAATGTTTTTTTTCGTAGTATTTGTAATAATTAATAGCAATAGCACTTAGACTTATATACTGTCCTATAGTGTTCTACAGCAGTCTGTTGGTTTACAATGTCAGCATTTTGCCCCCAACAATCTGGTCCTCATTTTACAAACCTTGGAAGGATAAAAGGCTGAGTCAACCTTGAGCCCCATCAGAATTGAACCCTCAGCTGAGGGCAGAATTTGCCTGCAGTACTGCATTGTAATCACCAGGGCAGAATTAATAATAATTTTAGTTATGTATGATTGTTTTAGCTTTGCATCTGTTGTACAGAATTGCATGTTTGGTGAGGTGTGTGGCTATATAATTTGGACACATAAAATGATAAACCTTCTAAATAGATATAAAAAATAATAAAAGTTACAATGAAGCTGATGCCTCTCAATAATAGACCATACATTGCTACTGGAGTTCTTACTACAATATCCTTTTTGTGAACAATAATAGAAAACCAACGGACCCCTTCTGTTCATTGTATAACATGAGGAAGAGCTGGAAGAACATGTTTTTCTCTCCTCTAAGAAGATAAAACAGAATTAGCTGTCAGCATGTTATGTGTTAGCTTAACCACCTTTTTTTTTTACATAGTCACCATCCAGCCAGCTGTACTGTGAAAAAGTTTTAAGACAGGGTAGAAGAGAAATCTGATTTAATTTTAAAAAAGGACATTCTCATAAGAATATCTTTTGAAAAAGATATATCTCTGACTGTGATTTTAAGAGAATGGGTAGTCTTAAATGCCGTTTCCTTATCCTGATTAAGTCTGGAATGTTTATAGAACTCTCATGATCATATCTCATAATTCTGCCCTGGATCAAAAACACAGTCTCAAGTTCTACTCTCCTTTAAGATGGAACCCTTCAGCTCTACTCATTTTAATTGCTTTGAAGAGAACTCATAAATCTATTCTAAACACAAAATTTCACTGTTAAGGTTTAATAATGTTTCTGAGATCTTCTCTTCTAATTAATTCCAAAATCCAGGTCAAAGATATTCCATTAATCACTGTCAAAGAGGGTTTACATGGGTTCCGGTTCCGGCGGCCGACGGCGACGGGCAGCTCCTTGCCCGCTCCGGCTCCCCGGTGGGCTTCCCCACTCCTTGGGGGGCACAGGACACCCCGCAGAGGGGTCCTGCCAGAGGGGCAGCATCGTGGAGGACTCCTGCAGCGGCGGCGGCCGGCGGGAGGTCTCTCGCGCGCCCAAGGCACCGGGGAGCAAACTCGGAGGGCGCTTTGCGTTCCTGCACCTCGCGCCTCGCTACAAGCCGACTGGAGAATGCAACAATAGAAGGAAGCAGCTGCAGTGCGGTGAGGTTGCTTCTCTCTTCATTCCCTACTCTGCACGAAAGAATTACTCAGCTTTTTAAAATTTTAACTTTCGGAGTATTTTGGAGGCGCGGCTGGAGGGAGGGTTTTTTTTTCCCCCCCTTGGACAAGCGGCGAGGAACAATTCTGCTCTCAGCCCCCGGGGAAGGAGGAGGGGGGAGAGCCAACGAATGAAGCCTCACCCAGGCTGAGATGATTTTATCTTCAATTTAATTCTACATATTACTGATGATTTGAGGACTTTTGGAACTTTTTAAAACTTTGTTTTGCCTCTGTGCCCAAAACTGGCAGGGCAAGATGGCACACTTCCGTTGTCTTTATGAACTGTGAAACTTGACTCCACCTTTAAAATTCAGGCTTCCGGTCTTTGTCTCCGTGTCTCCCAGAGGAATCTCTTGTGGATTGGTATTTTTTAAACTTTCTAGGGGAAATTTTCTATCTATTGCCAGACTTATTAGAGAGACTCTCTTCTGCCTGGTTCTTCTGCTCCCGAAACTCACCTGGCTACCCTTCTTTTCTAACTGTCTATCTTATATATGGACTGAACTTCTAACGTTATAAATGATGCCACCCAAAAGACCACCTCCTGGAAAACCTGGCTTTGCCACTTCTGCTCCAACATCCGCAACATCCAGTCCAGCCACACAGTCAAAGATAACAGAACTGATGCAACCTAAGACTACAGAGATGGACTTTCAACAAATGCTTCAACAAATTTTACAGGGCCAGGAGGAAATCAAGAAACAGTTAAGGGAAATGAAAGGTGAAATTAAAGAAAATCAAGCCCAAATATATAAGAACTCACAAAGACTGAATCTTGTGGAAGGGGGGTGGAGGAAGTGAGGGGGGGATAGAAGCTGTGCAGAAAGGGAACAAAGATCTTGACACCCAACAGATGAAAGTAGAATTTGAGAGAATGTCCTATTACCTTAGATTTCAAAATGTTATAGAAGAAGATGGGGAAAACATAAGGGACATCATGACAAACATCCTGGCTGACTACACACAGAAAGAAAAACAACAGATGGGGTGGGATATAGACCTGGTTTATAGAGTGAACTCAGCTTATGCTAGAACACACAATGTACCCAGGGAGGTTCACATTAAATTTCTTAGAAAAAGCACAAGAGATGAAATTCTGGGTGTACAAAGGGGGCAAGCATTGTCATACCATGATAGGGAGATAACCATTCTGAAGCAGATCCCTAAGAAGATTAGAGAAAAAAGGAAGAATTATTCGCAATTAGCGAATAAATTATACCAGAAAGGGGTGTGGTTTAGATGGTTGATGCCTGAAGGTATGCTGATATTCTGGGAGGAGACAAGAATCAGAATCAATTCACCCATAGAGGCGCAGGCCTTTATGGAAAAAAACAAAACACTCCTAGAAAAAACACGAGACACTACAACGGACACACAGGACACGGGAGGGGCCAGAGCTCTGCCAGTGGAGGGAGAAGGGGCAATAGCAAGAAAACTCAGATCACAAAAATAAACAAGAAAATCATATTATTATAAACTGACCGAAAGTGATAATGGAATTATATCTGGATTTTATACTGTAATGTCTAATCTGAATGAAAATAGTAATAGAACTAACATGCTGATTGTAACCAATTATATACCAATGCATTATATATAAATGTATATTATGAGTATGGAGGGAGGGGCGCCTGCCACATTTTGCAACTTCCAAAATTTGTATACCTGTCCATTTACCCTTTTCCCTATAAATGTTGAAAAACCAATAAAAATTTTTATTAAAAAAAAAGAGGGTTTACATGAAATTGGTCATGAAAGAGAAGCCTGCCCATCACTACTTCTGACTTTGCTTACTGAAGACCCCTTTCTTTCATTGTTAGCCAGACACTAAATCTGGTGGTTTCAGGATACACAATAAGTAGTTTACACAATTATTTGGGGAGGAGATAGTTATTTGTTCTTTTTTCAAGCTTAAATTGAACAAATGGCTTTAAAAAGTTCCATATGGAACATCATCTCGGCAGCCTCCCATTCTACCATCTGAAGTATCCAAGAGATCATTCAGACAAAACTGCAGAGAATTAGTAAGTTTTCTTTAACTGAGAAAGCAGACCACTTACAGGATGGATCTATAGGGGGGATATTTAGGTCAATGCGATTTTCAGACTCTGAAATATTTCGGATTTTATTCATATCAATCTCATTTTCCACCAAATGTTCTACAATTAGTTTTGTGATATTTAACATACAGCCCAGGCATCTATGAAATAATCATGTTTATAAATCCATGTGATGATTTTGAAGCATACAATTGTGCAGGGTTTTTCTTTTTTTCATTTCAGTACCTGGTAGACCATCTACAATTTCTTTCTAAAATATGAATTTAATTATGAATCATACTATTTTGTTATTTAAGCTTTTATTCTTTAGTATTACTGTACATTTTGAAATAATAATCAACTCTAATCACTATGTTATTGAAGCAGAAATTCACAGGAAGATTCTGATTACATATTTTATTAAGTTTGAAGCTGAAGGTCACTATAAATAGTCAACACCCAGAGAAATAGTATCAGGGAGAGGACAAATCTTAGTTCTAGTTAATATAAAAGAAGCAACATCTAAATTTTCCTTTCTCAAAGCCATTCCTTCTGCTACACCCTTCCAGCTGGCTCTAAGTGCCTAACCATTTGGTATTACATGCAGTACATGTTCTTACAACAAGTCCCAAATGAATATTTCCTAGCTAAGCAACTTTGGGAGGTTGAAACAAGTGAGTAAGTATATGCAGGTGTGGGACTATGTGTATCTGTAGATGTCTTTACGATAATATCTCTGAAGGTTCCCTATTTTCTTGCATTAAATTAAATGGCAAAGGAAAATCTCATTTCTGGACAGCAAAAAGAACTACAGGGTAAAATAAATAAAAAAATATGCATTGAATTAATCTCAAGAAGACCACTAAGAAAAACAAAACAAATACTGGATCACTCTATAAAAAGAAAAATGTTTTAGAAGACGACAAAATCTTCTGATAAATAGTAATATGGGTTTCTCACATACACAAAACCAGAGATGGATAATCTAGAGCCTGGATGGCAAACCTATGGCACGCGTGCCACACATAGCATGTGGAGCCATTTGTCAGGGCACGCAAGGTGTTGCCCTGTCAGCTGGCCAATTCAGCCTTTTTAAGGCCATTTTTCACCCTCCCCAGGCTTGAGAGGCTTTATAGGAGCCCAGGGAGGGTGAAAACAGCCTCCCCCACCCTTCTGGAGGCTCTCCAGAGGCTTCAGGAGCTTCTCTGAAATCTCTGGAGTGCAAAAACTGGCCCTATGGGCAACCCGGAAGTTCAAGAACGGACTTCTGGTTTGCTCATAGGGCTGGTTTTAGCCCTCCGGAGCCTTCAGGGAAGTCTCTGAAAGGCCCCTGAAGGCTCCGGAGAGCTAAAACCGGCCCTACAGACAAACTGGAGTGTTGTTTTTTGCCCTCCAGAGCCTTCAGGGAAGCCTCCGGAAGGCCCCTGAAGGCTCCAGAGCACTAAAACGGGCCCTACTAGCAAACCGGAAAGCCGTTCGCGAACTTCCAGTTTGCCCATAGGGCCATTTTTTTGCTCTCCGAAGGCTTCAGGGAAGCTCCTGAAACTTCTGGAGAGCCTCCCAAGGGGGTGGGGCAGGGGAGACTGTTTTTGCCCTCCCCAGGCTCCTATAAAGCTTCTGGAGCCTGGGAAGGGTGAAAAAAGCATGCAAAAATGGGGGGAGTGCTGGCCATGTGCACATGCACGCTGGGAGTCACACATTGCCTTACGGGTGTGGCACACTCACACGTGACCCCCCTGAGCTCCCCGCTTTTGGCATGCGAGCCAAAAAAATTCACCATCACTGATCTAGAGCTATAAGACCTCTAGATGTCAGTAAAGAGATACAGAATGATCTCCCCTTTCCTCCTCTTTAGTGGTTGTCTGGATTTTGGTAGTTCAGAGACGGTAGCCCATTAGAAACCGTTGTCATCAATTGTATCTCTCAGCATTCTTCATTATGACACTGGTGTGGGATTTCATGGCTGGTCTCAGTCAAGCAGTGACGAGATTTCTGGTTAAATGTTCAGTTATCTGTGACCTGCCACAAGGTACATCCAATGGTGAGATTCAAATAATTTAACAACAGGTTCTCTACCCTAATGATTTATTCCAACATCCAGTTCACCAAACTGCTCAGAAAGTTAACAACTGGCTCTCCTGAACTGGTGCAAACTGGCTGAATCCCACCACTGGGTACACCCCAAAACAGCTTATTCGGCTTCTGAAAATGACAGCAATATCTGCTATCAAAACATCACCAGAAAACTAAGCCATAGCCATTCAGTCTGAAAACTCATAACTGCTTGATTCCTTCAACATCTGGAAGATCCAAGACTATACTAACAGCAAATGGTTTTTCTAAGTTTGTATCATTACGTAGGCATACCAGCACCATAGCTACCAAACCATACCCAGTTACAGAAACAGAATATACAAATCTTCACCCATTCAATATAAGGGTAAATGTAATAGATGAAATGTAAAGGCAATCAGTAAACTATTAATGATTGTATAGCCATAAATTAGCTTAGAAATCCAACAATTCTTTGTGCTATGCAAAACAAAAGTCTGTTCAGGTATACAACAGGCCAATCTACAAGGCCAGTTTGTATCTTGGCCAGTTTGCTTCTGAAATTGCTTATTCACATGAGCTTCTCCATTATTTTAATGTTACTAGCAATTATCTAGAAAGCCCTCTAATCAGCCTTGGCAATTTGAAAGGAGCCTTGCGATCTTTTCTAAAAGCTACCCTCTGGTTCTTGGTACAAAGACACTGAGGTAACCAGCAAATCTTTGAGTGCTTTCTGTCATTTTATTTTATTGAAGCCTTGCCATTTATGAATTTTTGCTGCCATTCTTTCAGATTTTTCCTCCCTCCTCGTTCCCTTCTGACAATTCTGTATTCATTGTGCGAATAACACCAAAGAGCATTTTCACACTTCTCTCCCACTCTTTTTGTTCCATCTGTGAATGTTTTTAAGTTAGGATGAAAGAAAGCCATTTTTAAACCCATGATGCAGTCTTACCCTCAGAGGTTTGGATTGAGAGCCACATCACAGCAGACGGAAATTCAAAAAGCCTTCGAGTGTCACGTGTGAAAATGTTTTAAGTGTTCTCATTTTAAATCAAGCAATTTTCCATGTTGCTTCTCATCCACGATGCTCCCAAAAGTAAAACGTTGCTTTGAGTTTTAGGCAAAGTTTAATTGCTCTTAGATGTTTCTAATTCTCATCTACCCTCCACATCCAATTACAGCCTGTACTACTATTTGCTCTACAATACTGTTTGCTGATTATCTGTCTCTGTTGATCCAACATCCATCTTTTTATAACTCAGACAATTTCTTGTTTCTATCCAACTACTGTACTCATTTTTTTTAAAAAAAAAATCACAATATTTGTTCACTTTGGCTTCCAGCTTAGAAAGTGCAGACTCTGAACCAGTTAAGTAATTAGAGCAATTTCCTTTACAATATTTACAGAAAGTGGCTTATGGTTTCTGTCTCGTATGTTTAAGGGCACAATTTTCCATTGTCGCTCCTGATTTTGAGGCAATCAACTTTTTTTCCCTCTTGATAAAGAAATGGTTTGGCCACAACTTAGCTCAGTTTCATGCATTTATGCTTTACTGAATTTGACTTAACTGACTATAATTGTGTATCTATAGATTTGGGAATTACAATGTGGTCTTTTTTGACTGCAAAAAAAAAGTTTTACTTTCCCTGAATTTTTCAGTAGAATAAGCACTAAAATAAAACTAAATTTTCTGGAATGTATATATATATATATATATATATATATATATATATATATATATATATATATATATATATATATATATATATATATATATATATATATATATATATATATATATATATATATATATATATATATATATATATATATATATATATATATATATATATATATATGAAATTAGATTACTTTCTACAACATGGATGGTAAATATTCTTTTTTTAAATATTTTTTTTATTTCACATTTTCCAAACATTAAAATCACAATTACACTTTTACATATTTCTGTTATCGGTATTTGTTTTTTCTGATTTCAAGTTTTCCATTTTCCATTCTACTATTTTACACATATTCTTCTTTGTTTACTTTCTCATTTTTACAATATATACATCCATATACAATATTTCCATCTCTATTGCTTTCTAAATATATGCCATCTCTTTTCATTGTGTTTGCTATGTGTTCCTTATGCATTGATTTTGCATCTCTTTTCAAGCCAGTTATACCACCTGTTCCATATTCTATAGTACTCTGTTTCCTGTCTAACTCTTAGTTTTATCATTCGTTTGTCCATTTCTGAGCATTCTAACACCCTTTTTATGATTTCTGCATTTGATGAAATGGTTTTTAGTTTCCAACTTTGGGCATATGAAATTCTGGTAGCAGTGATTATATGGAACATTAAACATTGGATATCCTTACTAATATTTTTGTATTATTCCTAGAAGAAACAGCTCAGGGTTCATGTTAATTTTTTTATTCTATTATTTCTTCTAACCATTTTTGAATTTTTGTCCAGAATTCTTCGGCTTTCGGACACGTCCACCACATATGATAGAAGGTTCCCTGTTGGTGGTTACATTTCCAACAGTTTGGAGATCTATTTGGGAACATTTTGGCCAATTTCACCTGGGGTTGGATGGTAAATATTCTATTAAATCAGATGTTGATGCTTTCTTCCTTTCTCCTTCTCCTTCTCCTTCTCCTTCTTCTTCAGCAGTGTTTTTTCTAAATGGCAAGCTTAAGACATGCTTCAACTCCCCAAATTCTCTAGCCAATTCATACATCTTAAAGTTGCCAAGTGTGAAAAATACTGTTCTAGGGTATACAGTTGAGTATAAAGCAGCTATCAAAGAGAACCCCATTTTGTTGCAAAGTTCATTTTCAGCAGTACAAACTGTATGGTAAAGGAATAAGAAAGCCTTGAACTTTGGGAATAAAAGGACATCAACAGATGGTGATTAAAATGTTACCCATCAGTCTCTGAGCTGGCAGTAAACTTACTTTTCCAATTGTCAAGCCCTGTTCTGCTATGGCAACTTATTCTATCCTTACCTTTTTAATTCAAGACAAGTTAAAGATTGCGATTGATATATTAACCTGATTTCAATTTCCAATCTTTCAAGATCCTGTGTCATTGGAAAGCAACCACTCCTCACTTTCCCTAGAGTGTGTTGAGGTGAGATAGATATAGATGTGCATAAACATAATGCTTCTCGTGTTATCTGTCATTTACCCAACTAAAACAAGGAACACTAAACCAAAATATATTTCCAAAATATATACTGGCTGACAGAGGTCATAGGCACATAGGTGTGTGTGTGTGTGTGTGTGTGTGTGTGTGTTTGTGTGTCTGTCTGTCTGTGAAGCAGGAGCAGGTGTGGTATACCAAACAATGGTGCTAAGAAATGGGAGAACCGAGCCAGATCTGTCCTCGTGATATTCAACCCCTGAAGTAGCTTGTGGATGGTCAGGAAACCAAAATGGAATAAGCACAATGGCACTTCCTTTTAAAATAATACAAACTGTTAACAGGCAGCCATGTGGTAGAAGTAGAAACCCTGTAATGGACTAAGTGACAACAGATCGAGCACTGTACAACTGGCAGAACCCAACCCTTAAGCACAAGAAAGTACTAATCTTGTTTTTTTTAAAAAAAAAATTAAAAAGGTTTTTTTTTTTTAAAAAAAAAGAGTTCTGGTTTCTCCATTCTTTAATTTGAAAAGTGAAAAATTGCCCCATTACAGTAACATTTGTTAAGATAAAGCTGTGCAATATCAAGAAAAATCAAAACATTGAACAGAGTTCTGTGTTTATTCTATTTTTCTTGCCCTATAAATTCATGGTGAGAAAGTAAATGGAATTGCTAATTTCATGCATTCCTTTAAAATATTATTGCTTACCTAATTGGAAAAAAAAAACCCACCAGCCACCCTATGTTCTTTAGTTAAAACAACTCATTCAGTGATATATTACATTAATGTTCCTGGGTATTTTATAATCAGAGAAATATTTTTTTTCTTCTTTAAAAAAAATAGAGTTCACAAGATATCAGCAATAAAAAACATGGCTTGCTTGAAGTTAATAATATGGAATTATGAATTACTCAGTTAATTGGTTCCAGTCCACTGCAGTGTTTAACAAGATCAGATATAAGTAGCCTAATCTTATGAAATTAGTTGAATAATTTCAGGCAAAAATAGGGTGGGGGGACCACCACTGCATACAAGAATGGCCTAGGGACTATGACTTTCCCCACATTGTTTCAGTATACTTCTTCCTTCAGTTGAAAGGAATCTTTACAGACTTTGAAGAATATCAAAAGGCTTCAGCAATTGGTGTACAAAATTTGTACTGTACAATATCCTGATGCAACACTTCAATACTCGGTAAAGGTAAAGGTTCCACTCACATATATGTGCTAATGATTCCCAACTCTAGGGGCGGTGCTCATCTCCATTTCAAAGCCAAAGAGCCAGCACTGTCCAAAGATATCGCCATGGCCATGTGGCCGGCATGACTAAACACTGAAGGCACACCGAACGCTGTTACCTTCCCACCAAATAGGTGGTTCTTATTTTTTCTACTTGCATTTTTACATGCTTTCGAATTGTTAGCTTGGCAGAAGCTGGGACAAGTAATGGGAGCTCATTCTGTTAAGAAGCGCTAGGGATTTGAACCGCTGAACTGCCGACCTTTCTGATCGACAAGCTCAGCGTCTTAGCCACTGAGCCCTTCAATACTCAATACCTGAAGATATAATTCAGACATTTTAGTCTTACTTTCTTCTGAGTGTAAGCAGTCATATTATATAGCCGGATTGTGCACACTTCAAAAATTATTTGAAAGAGGCACTTAGGTCTTCATGTGAGTGGAGAATTCTCTCCTATTTATTAAAACAGCTTTTTTTTTTGGCTTTCTTTAAAGACCTCTTTCCAGGCAAGGTTTTTTTAAACTGCTTTTAGGAGTCTCTTCATTAAAGTTAATACAACGCTTAAGAAGAATTATTTAATGAGAGCAGAAAGAAGCTGTGCTCAGGCAAATCCAAAACAGTTGTTCTGAATTATTTCAAAGCATGGGCAACTTTAGTGAGCAACCAGCCCCAATACTAATGGGTGTTGACTCCAGTATCTAAAATGCAGTCCATATATCTACATTAAAGAAGTTTCAGCGTTCCACACAATCCACCACCTTGGACATTTAAGTTCAGGGCTTGTTTCAAGAGAAACACCCAGTCCGAACACATTCATTTTGATGTGTATTCCCCATTGTGTGGGAGCTTACTCTCCTGAAGTCCCTTTCTCTTCAATTTATTTATTTTTCTTTATTAAATTTATATGCTGCCCATTTTGCCAAGGCAACTCTAGGTGACTTACAATCTTTCAATAAAATATTGAGGCAACTCCAGGTGGCTTACAATTTTTCAATAAAATATGAATGAAGAGTGATCCCTTACACAATACAATTTAATTCAGTATCTCTGGGATTAAAATGGTAGGCATCTTAACAAGGACCTCTATAATGAAGATCAACAGTAAAGATGGTGATCTTGAAACATATATAAAAAGAGTTGTGCTTCACCCACCTTGACTTTTTTATGTTTTGTTTTTTCCATCTCCTTTGAGAACATCCTTCTGATCTGATATAAGCGCTTTCTCTGGCTGAGGAATCTATTCTCCAGTCTAAGAGCTTGGGTGTTCCCCTCCAAATTTTCAGCATGAATTAAGTCATATGACTTTTCCATTGGGAGGTCATGCGTGCCACATCTAAATATAGATATTTGCTTTTATATCCTTCTCCCTGTAAATGGATCTGCATTATACCAGCAGATAAACGTAAACTCACATTTTCCCAAAAAGGAAAATGCAAAGCAGTAAAATGTCAGTTGACACCTTATCTTTAAAGAAATGTACAAACAGTAGCAAACCTTTACGTGTATATATATATATATATATATATATATATATATATATATATATATATATATATATATATATATATATATATATATATATATATATATATATATATATATATATATATATATATATATATATATATATATCAAGATATTGTCTCACACTGTCCTCCCACATTCTTGGCAGCTTGTAGACGCCCAGTTTCTAGCATTAGCTACACTTGGGTTGCAGAGAAACTGTAAGCTTTTCTAAACCTATTGATCTGCAGACCTTCTGAAATTAAACTGCCAGGTGTCACTGTGTGCATGATATGTTATTGATTTTCTTCCAAATGCTTTGGAGAAAATGTGAGGAAGTAAGGAGGGCATGACAGAAACAGCTTAGTTTCATTGGGATGATCACTTTATTATGCATCAACAAAGCTCAGCTAATTTATTGTCTTCTTTCAGCCTTTCTACATAGACACATATATTTAAAAACACATTTAAAGAAGTTTGATTTTAAAGAGGCAGATGATATTTAAGGCCCCAGATGATATTTAAAAGAAACAAAACAAATGGGTGGGTAGATGAGGTGTTAGATCACATCCTTGTGATCATTCTCACCTAAGCTTTTTTTCCCCCCATTCTGTTTTTCTGTACATTTATTTTTAAACAATCCACCAGAAATGTGATTTTTGATACATTTTTTTCCTTTCCAAAATAGCGTTTTCAAATCTCATGATGTTATCAGATGTTTGTGTTCTGATGCATTTGAATATATACATCGATCTCTATATACTGACTTGCAAATAATGGAAGAAGGTTAAAACAGGACAAGATTTGCTAGGACTAGCAAATACGGAATTGATGCAGCCATCACGGATGTAGCAACATAGTGGATTTATGTCTTACTTAATTTAGTTTTTTTTTAGTGATTTCCTCCTGAATACAGGTGATTACAGAATGCAGGTGATCTGTATATGTTAGCCTGTTCCTAAGTTCTAGTTCTTTGGTGTAGGTCATGGGTCTGCAACCTTAACCATTTGGACCCATTTCCCACAGAAAAGAAAATACTAGGAGCCACAAAACCTGGGTGGGCGTGGCCAACTTACCCACTCACGCCCCTACCACCCAGTCGCATGACCCCCTCCCCCCCAACCATGCCTACTCAGGTTTTGTGGCTCATGGTATTTTCTTTTCTCTGGAAATTATCTCTCCCCCTCCCTCCTCCCTCCCTCCCCCTCTGTCTCATTGGTTTTGCACTTGTGATGAAAATTAGAAGTCATATTTTTCCAATTCCTTTCCTTTCCTCTCCTCTTCTCTCCTCTTGCATTTTTTTTTCTTTTTTGAGTTTTTGTCTTCTATTATTGTATATACAAAACTTTCAATAAAATTATTTTAAAATGCTCACTCAGTAGATGCTCAATACACATTTCCTGTTTCCCGGTCAATAGCTGACCTCATCTTTTGTTTTACTACACTGACTTCTTAAGTATCCCCTCTTCGCTGCATTAAACTTACTCTTATTTTCCTGCACACACAACAAACATCTTCTACAGACCATTTCAGCTTCTTCTGACATTTATTCATTCCTCAAAGCACACTACTCTTCCTAGCTTCTCTCAATTTCCTATTTTTTTGTAAACATTCACTCAAGATGCAACATTCATTAACTTGCTCTAGTTTTTCACCATTTTTATTATGCTGATTCAGAGGAGAATATAATGCTGGACTCCCTACCTTCTGTATAGGAAGCAAAAGGCTATCAGCCACCTTGGAAAGAAGGATCAGAATCAGTGATTGCAGCTGCTAATTTAGAGAACCAAGAGATTGGAGGCTGACCTTAGGAAAGTTATATTATACTACAAGTGGGGTTTGGCATGGCAAAAAGAGCAGATGTAATTACATTAACTAGTCCAAGATAGGAACTCTTGGCTATATCTGAACATTCTTCCACTGCAGGAAACAACTGTCCTGATTCCTGACTGGTGTTTCTGTGGCTTTCAGTCCTTTCTGCCCCAAGCATACTTTGGATTGTCTTTTGTGGATTTCTAATCCTAGACTATTTTTGGATAAGCCAACTTTCTGTCACCAATCTCTTTGAATGAATAGCCTTATACTCCTCTCACATGGCAAGATCTATTTTTAATCCTTTGTGGTTCTCTCTTGAATAATCAGCTTCAATCTCTGCCTTGGGTCCTGTTGACCCAAGCTGATTAAAGTTCACACAGTTGTAACTGCCTTGCTTTTTATGAAGTCTCAAGCTTTATAAGACATATATTTTGCGATCCTCCACTTCACTCCATGTCAAATACAGCTATGCAGATACATTTATTTTCATGTGGGTATTCCTCTTTGCATTGTGTTGTGCAATCAGTCTCACATTGACTCACAGACAATTTTCAGAAATAAAGAGGGAAAGCCTTGCAAAGAGAGGGCAAGCTACCAAGAAACTAGAGAATAACTTTTAAAATAAGAATGCTTTCTCTGCACTGAACCACTGACTGTGGAATATGTAGTCTCACTCTTGTATTCTTTTTAGAATACATCTATTTTTCCCTACCTTAGGGGTTGGCAACCCATGGTTCTGGAGCTGCATATGGCTCTTTCATACCTCTGTTGTGGCTCCCTGTTGTCAGTCAGCTGCACAATTAATAGGGCTTTTAATTAGGACAGGTAGAGGAAAAAGGATGCCGCACTAGGAGGAGACTCTATGGTGGGGGAACTGGACTTCTGGTCAGCTCCAGAACTGAACCGGGGCGGGGGGCTTCCAGATTGCCCCTTTTTGGCTCTTTGAGTGTTTAAGGTTGACGAGTCTTGTCCTCCCTGATTCTTCCAGGCTAATGGCAATAAATTCATATTTTCTCTATTTATACCCATTGTTTTGACATCTAATTTGATGTAGTGATTAAAGTATCAGGCTAGAAACCAGGAGACAGTGAGTTGTGTTCCCACCTTAGGCAGAAAACTAGCTGAATAACCTGGTGTCAAATCTGTCACCACACTGCTTCAGCCTTGCTTCCCTTTGATGGCAGTCTGCCATAAAATGTGAAGAGGGGGGTAAAAGAAGGATATAAGGAGGGGCAAATGACATGAACCAGAAGTGTCAGCCTGTGGCAATGGTTGAATGATCTAAGGACACAGGCATGGAATGCCAACACTCACCAAGGAGGTGCCAAACTTTAGAACTGTTACCAAAACAACTAATTTGAACTTCATTGGACACTAGCAAGATGATGGGGGGGGGGGAGAGCCTGGAAGAAAGGAACATTATTGACCTTATGCAGGATTCTTTGATCTGACTTTTTCTACCCTAATCACTTGACTTTTAATAAAATATAACATTCACTACAAATGGAGTCTTTCCTTCCTAAATGCACAAGCTGGGACAGGCCCGACACTTTGGACCAGTCAGTCTCTCTCAGCCTTAGGAAGAAAGAGGCAATGGCAAACCATTTGTGAAATTGTGTCAAGAAAACTGCAGGCAGTTGCCAAAAGTCAAAAATTGACTTGAGGGCAACCCCCCACCCCAGTAAAACAAAATTCATGTTGTTTGCTTTCTGAAATAATTTCTGCCCGTATAAATATTGTCCAATCCATAAGGAATAGATGCAAAGGATTAGAGTCTAGCTCTTCTACTACGGAAAGGGCATCATGCTGCAATGCTATTTCATTTCTCTGGAGAAACAGCAAAATCAATTTACAACCTCCATAGGAAAATAATTTTGTCTAGACATATAGGCATGCCGCACTCAATAAACATAAAGTGCTTGCCACTTTTGGTCAGTGTAGCCAAAAATGGCTGGCTGTTATCGTAACTACATTTCTCCTTGTTTTCACTTCGTGTATATTCTTTCATTAAGCTTGACAGATGTCAGAACAAGCAAATTGAATTTCACCCCCACCCCCCTTCAAGTCCCAAAAGTCTTATGAGACAGTGACAAGTGTAAGAGGGTGGCTATATTGATAACTGGCAAGTCTCTTTTCATTGGCTCTTAATTTTAGTTGTCAACACTTACAGTGATATCTCTCTTTCAGGTTTCTGCATAAGGCTATTATTTATTTCCATATCATTGAATACGTCGCCCATTTTCCATTTTAATTGGTAGTTCATTTGCAGTGTGGTTTGAACCGACGGCGGTGTTTTAAGCTGGATGAAGCTTGGAAATAAACGGAGTATCCATGTTTTAAATTATTCTAAGCCTATTCTAAGAAGAAAGTCATGGCAGTAAAGTGCACTTAGAAATCTTTGAGATGGGTGTTAACTTGTGTGCAGAGGGGGGAGGGGAATTGTTGGAAGTCAGCCCTAACTTAGGATTATTATTATTTTTTTAGAATAATTGGCTTAAGTTAGATTTCAAGTTGTTTTACAGGATATAATACATACAGCTAATAGACATGCTGGCAAAGGTCACTACCTTGGGAATAGAAAATTATGCTGTGCCAAAGAGTTCGCTCCAAATTGAATATGCTCCATTTGTGAAGGTGGAGAAAACAGAGTGAATGGAAAAAGGGGTATTAATTCGGTCTCAAATTCTTTTGGGAATGACCTTAATTGATTGATGTCAGATGATGCTTTTTCCTTTAAAAGAGGGGCCCTTCACTTATTTTCAACAAATGAGCATATAGTGCTTTACGGCCAGGAGATCAATATTTTTTTTTTAAAAAAAAAGAAGAAGCAGGAATAAAATGAAGTGCCCTTGTCATACTGCACATATGTGCAAGTATTTTTTTGGAAAAAGAGAAAAAAAATCAAGACTTCTGCAAATGATGAGCCTCTATTGTTAATAAAAAAAAATGCTGATGTTTTGCTTGTTTAAAAGAGGTTATCATTATACACCCTGTTAATCTTTCCCAGTTCATGTTTTTTTTCTCTGTACTGTCTTTGACCAAAATAAATGTTGAATTGGAACCATTTAAATTTATGGTTTGCCAAAATGTCTGTGGTAATTTGTATACTCCTCCTGCTCCTCCCAGTTAACTGGGTTTATTTGGCCTTTAAAATGCAATGAATCAACCAATTAATCAATATTAAAGGGGAAAATTCAAGATTGTCCTTTCACCCTTTATGCCACAACTGCTTCTGTATCAAAACTTTTCTCCCTAAATGCCTGCCTCCATTTAGTTATTAAAGAATTAGGATTATTTCCTTTCCCTATGTATTTGCAACAGACATATACATTCTGATAAATTACCTGCATGTTAGCTAAGCATATTGTTTATTTCCAATCAAAATGTATATTATAATACTCAAAGTTCACATGTGATTTACAATGTAATTTGAATTAAATAAGTCTTCTATTTCTCCCTTCCCCATTGACTCTCTTGTCTCACCCCTATTACAAATATATATTTTACCTGGGTTAAGCAAGGCATTAAGTAGGATCTAATCTGATCCAAAGGGTTCTGCTGTTGGTGTCATTAGAATCTTAATAAAACTATAATATAATGAAGCTATTTGTTTTCCAGCAAAGATGTCTGTTAACCAGCTAACTTATGACTTATGTTTTGGGATGTGGCTTGTCTCTCACTGATTGTCAGCACATAAATATACTAAATCTAATCCAGAAATGTTTCCTTTCAGTAGTTAGAAGTTCTAGCCTCACCTATAATGGATTGTATCTGAATGAAGCCAGTTATATTGAAATCCTATTGAAACCACTGGGAGAAGGTAAGGCTTCTCATTGCTTTCAGGGCAAATATAGTTCATTCAAAGGAGTCTGGATTCAAGGTTGTATTTTGCTACCTTATCAGTTTTAGAATTTTTCCAGCAGTATTTAAGTGCAATTTCTCTAAAACTGTAGCATCGTATAGACATAACTATCAGACATAAGATAAACCAAGGAACATTTCATTGATAGTCCATTCATTTTATTTATTTCAGAATTTTGGAATAACAGATTTGGAAGAAACTTTGGAGGTCTTTTACTGCAATCCCATGCTCAAGCAGGAGAAACTATACAATTCCAGACAAATGACTGTCAGCTCTCTTCTTAAAAATCTCCAGTGATGAAGCACCCACAACTTCCGAAGGAAAGTCTTTCTGTTGGTTAATTGTTTTCACTGTCAGGAAATTTCTCCTTAGTTCTAGGTTGCTTTTCTCCTTCATTAGTTTCCATACATTGTTTCTTGTCTTGCCTTTTGGTGCTTTGGAAAATAGGTTAATTCCTCTTCTTTGTGGAAGAATATTGAAACAATACTATCATGTCACTCCTAGTCCTTTTTTCACTACAGAAATGCAATTCCTGCAACCATTCTTCATATTTTTTAGGCTCCAGCCCCCTAATTATCTTTGACAGTGATCAAAATTGGATTCAGGACTCTAACTGTGGTCTTATCTACTTGGACTCCAAGATCCAAGATCTCTCAGTTACTGCTATTAAGCCAGGTTTCACCTAATCTGTACCTGTACATTTGATTTTTCTTGCGTAAGTGTAAAACCTTACTTTTTATACCTTGAATTTATTTTGTTAGACAGGGCCCAGTTTTCAAGTCTATCGAGATCCATCTGTATCTTGAGCCTATCTTCTGGAGGCTATTCCTGCCAGTTTAGTGTCATCTGACTTCCCCTTCTATTCCCTCATCTAAATAATTTATGAAGATGTTGAAAAAATACTGGGCCTAAAATGGAACCTTGGGATATCCTACTGCTTTTTTCCATCCATTTAGATCCATGTTGAGTATGATTTGTCAGCCAGTTACAAACTGGAGGTGATTGTCTACACATTTATTTTAGCTTACCAAGAAATAGATTGTGGTCTACTTTGTCAAATGCCTTACTGAAATCCAAATACTATGCCCACTGCGTTATTCTAAATTAATATAAGAGATCTCATATTTTATTGTTTTCTCCTTCCATCTTAATGTTTCTCAATCCTGGGAAGGTTAAGATGTATGGACTTTAACTCCCAGAATTCCTCTGCCAGAGTTCTGGTAGGGGAAATCTGGGAGTTGGTGCACACATCTCAAACTTGCTGAAACTTAGAAACACTGATCTAGAGTAACATTTAACATTCTTTCCTGTCTTGTATAAATTGTCTCTTAAATTATTATTGAAGGAGCCGCATGTTTCTGCCAGATAAAGAGATTACATCAAAGGCATTCCTTAGTGCCATAGATGTTCTGGGTATATATACACTGTTCAGTTTTACTCATAAATCATCAAAGACCAGACCAGAATTGTTATTAGTGTGCCACACAGGCAAGTGAGAAGTGGCTTTTGGGCAAAGTGAGTTTAATTATTAGTCCTGTCAAAGGTGGAGACTTAAAGATGACAGGCTGTGGGTTGGGAGATTTCTTTCTTTTTCTTTTAAAAAAAAATCATTTAAAATTAGTTTAATGCAGATAGAAGCATTCACTTTAAAACTGGTATCTGTGCCTCAGACATAAATCCTTCAATGTGAATTATTTGTTATTTCAATGGGTACAGTTGCCAAAAGAGGTTTAGCTTGTTTTTTTTTAATTAATCCATGTTCTGGGTTTGCACAATGCTTTTAGCCATAAAATAAAAACAAATTGATAGGGTCCAAACAATTCCCTAAGCTTTTTTTAAAAGCCCCTAGATACAAATTAGTATACTTCTTTTAGCTTTCCTGCTACAGGAACTTTGGCCATGAATAAGCAATGTAACACCAGTGGATGCTAATGGACCCAAATATTGAATGTTTGCAATTTCCCAAATTAAATATAAATTAAGCACAAGCCATTTAAAAATGGCCCCAAACTCAAAAGTTCAGCAAATAATTTAACTCTACTGAAATCTTACAAAATTGTACAAATCTGAATTCTAATCTTAAAATGATTTTGAGGCACTGACACATCATGCAAGATATATATATATATACCTACCAATCATGATACAACCACACAACCAATCAGTCCACTTACTGAAACAAAGCCAGCACCCCATCCCCTCCCACCAAGACTTACAGAAAGACGGCAGCTCCGTTCCCATTTTAAGCCCACGCTTGAAGATGGCAGGTGAGATCCTGCCGAAACGTTGCAAAGACAATCTCAACCTTACATGGGAAAAGACCCGAATACAACAAAACCAGCATACCTACACCCGTGAAAATCTATGAAAACAAATATATATATATATATATATATATATATATATATATATATATATATGTATGTATGTATGTATGTATGTATGTATGTAGGTAGGTAGGTAGGTAGGTAGGTAGGTAGGTAGGTAGGTAGGTAGGTAGGTAGGTAGGTAGGTAGATAGATAGATAGATAGATAGATAGATAGATAGATAGATAGATAGATAGATAGATAAAAGGAGGAGAGAGAGAGAGAGAAGCTGAAACGGATGTGGACTGTTATATGCAGAAGTTGTTTCAAATTTCTAGAATGGGTTGCTGCAGCCCACAAGCTGGATGTGTCATGTGCTGGTCACATCTGTCCCCATTTTAGCAAATGGGAAAAAAGTTGCAATACATCACATGATGACAACATGATGCATGAGTTTGGTAGAGGGGGCTACTAACACACGGAATTCAATTTGCTGTACGTTTCTCCGTTTTGTAGCTAAATAATTGGATGTCTAACTTCTAATTCTAGAGGAACCATTGTGAGAATATTTATAGTAAAATGGAACTGCGATAGCATGCAAATCACAATAGTAGGGAAGAAATATGTCTGTAACAAATGTTACTCCTGAGTCCAATATCTAGGGAAATATAACCCTTTTATCATATTCTAAACATTTTAGCAGATATGTGAAAAGAAATATCTGTTTTAAAAGTTTGCATGAAGGCATAACATTCTTTCTGCAACTTGTATTTTATTGCTAGAGCTGTTAGTACTATTTCATGCACACTCTAGTTCAATTTATTGTTACTCACTGCACACTGGATTCTGCATTCCCTTACTCTCTACCTGAGTGATTCAGACAGATGTGTCTAACATACAGAGCATATAGCTCTCTTCAACAAGGGGGAAATAATTACAAATTACCCAGAGTCGCCTTACAATGAGATGGACAGCATATACCTTAAATACATGAATAAATGAATAAACATCACTTTCAATTGAACCCTGAGCCTTTCAAGGTTCTAATTATATACACAGACCCACCAAATGCAAAGCTGCAGCAAAGGTTTATCAGTTGCAGTATGAATTTGTTTTCATAGTCACACCCATATCACCACATATCCCAATTCTGATCAACTACAATACAATACAGTAGTAGAGTTGGAAGGGACCTTGTAGGTCTTCTAGTCCAACCCCCTGCCTAGGTTGTCTAGAGGCTAGTTAGAGGAACAGGATCTATCAAGTCCAGACTAAATAAAGTGTGAATGGGCTTCATGGTCCAAATTTATCACACAAAGTCTTTGTTTGTCTATTGGGAGGTGTAGTAGGCCCAGCCTCCTTTGTTATGTCTTCTGATGGCATTTCTCCTTTGATCCTTTATGGCTTGGTTCTTTTTATTTGTTTCACAAAGGGATCGTTTTCATAGGATTCCTAATTTTTGTGCTCTTTATGTACAACCTTGGTTTTTTTTTCTAAAGGCTATGACTACAACTGTAAACTTTAGTCTAGTCTTACACTCCTTCTCTAGATTTATTCTTGAAAGCAGAACTTCAATGCTATCTATTTTTGATGGACACATCTTTCAATGTCAAGTATATGATGCTCACCTCAACTTCCCCCACACAAAACATGAAGAATGGCAGAAGTGACATACTGGACAGGTATTGTTGAATACCGAAGAGCCTGGCCAGCAGAGGGCGTTTAAAGGAAGCCCTCTGATTGGTCCAGGCACACGCTCCAGCCGGCGGGAGAATTCAAGAGATTCTATTGGTTTGCCGGCTGACAGCTGTAAGTATAAATAGCTGTCAGCCGGCTCGTGTTTTGTTCGTTCCTGTCAGCCTGTTCGTTAATAAATCTGTTGAACTGACCGCTGCCTCAGTCTCCTCACTACCGATTTAATACTGGCGACGAGGACGGGCGACACGGACCCCTTTGTAGTACCGCCAATGGCTACCAACGCCGCATTTTCGCCTTTCAGGCCAGAGGCTGAGGCTTGGGAAGCGTTTCTCGAAAGATTCGAGTGCTTCCTCATAGCCCACGACCTCATTAGTCTCTCTCAGGAGAGGAAACGCGGCATCTTCCTTAACTATTGCGGCGCGGAGATGTTCGCCACTGCTCGGGCTCTTGCTGCCCCAGAACCGTTTCGCCCGGCGACAGTACTTCCGTCGGTGCATACAGAAAGAGGGCCAAACCATTGCCCAGTACGTTGCTGCTCTCCGTGCTGAGGCGAGCCTGTGCGAGTTCAGCGACCTAGAAGACGCGCTGCTGGAGCAGTTCATTTATGGGCTCCGCGACGTCAAACTGCATCGTCGCATTCTCACACGACCAGAATTGACTTTAAAAATTGCGGTCGATGATGCGAGAGCCTATGAAATGGCTGATCAATCCACCCCGGATTTCAGCCACCTCAGCCAGCACCCTCACTCTGCCTACGTGCCGCCTTCTCCATACGCTGCTTCTACCGCCTCTTACACGCATTCTACAGCATCTACCTTCCGTACCGACGTCGATCAGGCCGTCGACCGCCTCCAGTCGCTCTCCACCAGAGATGGACGTCAATGCCTGAGTTGTGGCGGCCGCCACCAACGATCTCAATGCCGTTTCCGTCAAGCCCTGTGCCACAATTGCGGCCGAAAGGGCCACCTAGCCGCTGTGTGCCGCTCCGCGCCTCCTGACAGACGACCCACACAGCAGCCTCCTCACCCTCCCCGTGCTCCAGCCCCATTACCTGGCCGTCGCCAAAATTCCCTCAATGTTGGCGACCCGGCCGCTGCCTTTCCAGAGTGGCTGGTGGACTCGGCCTCTTCCTCTGCGGAGGGCCGAGGTAAGCTGCATCTCCCGATAGCTATTGAGGGAGTACCAACCTCCATGGAGGTGGACACGAGATCGGCTAGATCCATCATGTCATGGGACACCTTCCACTCCTTGCTGCCAAAAGTCCGGCGCTCTAGCCTAGCCCCCCCAGACTGCCGCCTCCGTGATTATCAGGGGAACCCCATTGACTTGCTAGGCCGTGGCAAATTTAACGTTGCCTATGGTTCCCGCCACGCCACACTGCCTCTCCTCATTGTAAAAAACCCTCTGTCCTCTTTGCTAGGCCTAGATTGGTTTAGGGCACTAGGACTCTCAATAGCCGGGGTACATTCCCTACTTCCCTCTCCTCTTCCCTCTTCCATTTCTGTTTCTTCTCTCCTAACTGAGTTTGCTGACGTCTTCAGCCCCTCCCTGGGTTGCTATACCGGTTCCCCCATTTCCCTGAACCTCGACCCATCCATAGCCCCCATCCGTTTGAAGGCTCGCCGTCTGCCGCTGGCTCTTAAAGCCAAGGTAGACGTGGAGCTAGGTAAACTTCTCCGCCAAGGCATACTTGAACCCGTGGACTTCTCCCCATGGGAGACGCCAATAGTTGTGCCCCTTAAGTCCGACGGATCCGTGAGGATCTGCGCGGACTTTAAATCTACATTAAATAAGGCTCTGCAAGCGCACCCCTATCCTGTGCCTGTGGTGCAGCATGTTCTGCACTCCCTAGGCAATGGGCGCATTTTCGCCAAGCTAGACCTCGCGCAGGCGTATCAACAGCTGCCCGTGGACGAGCCCACCGCGCTTGCGCAGACAATAGTTACCCACCGCGGGGCATTCAAATGCCGCAGACTGCAATTCGGAGTCAGTGTGGCCCCGGGAATTTTCCAAGGATTAATGGAGCGCCTGCTCCATGCCATTCCCGGGGTCACCCCGTACTTCGACGACGTCTTGATAGCGGCCCCCGACGCTGTGGGGCTCGTTAAGACGCTGCGTGTTGTCCTTCAGCGCTTCCGCGCTGCTGGACTCCACTTGAAGGCCGAAAAATGCCAACTGGGGGTTTCTGCCGTAACCTTCCTAGGTTACTGCATCGATGCCGCGGGCATCCACCCCGACCCAGCTAAACTTGACGCTATCCTAGCTGCCCCCCCACCCCAATCCAAAACGGAGCTACAAGCCTTCCTGGGGCTTCTAAATTTTTACGCCTCTTTCATCCCCCACAAAGCTTCCCTGGCCGAACCCCTGCACCGCCTTTTGGACTCAAAGGCCCCTTGGAGCTGGAGCAGCCGCGAGGTGCAAGCGCTCGCGGCTGTCAAGCACTCCCTCACCTCTCCTTCAGTCCTCGCCCAGTACGACGAGTCCCTGCCATTAACCTTAGTTTGTGACGCCTCTCCTTTTGGAGTGGGTGCCGTCCTTAGCCATTCCTTCCCTGATGGCTCTGAACGTCCCATAGCGTTTTACTCCCGCACCTTATCAAGGCCTGAGCGCAATTACAGCCAGCTTGATAAGGAGGCGCTGGCTGCCGTTGCGGGGGTAAAACGCTTCCACCATTACCTATACGGACGTCCCTTCTCTCTCATTACCGACCACAAGCCGCTGCTAGGCATCCTTGCCGGGGATCGCCCCCCCCATCCTGTCCCCTCGCATGCTGCGATGGGTTGAATTCCTTTCTGCCTATTCGTATACCCTTGCTTATCGCCCCGGCGGCCATATAGCCCACGCGGACGCTTTGAGCCGCTGCCCCTTGCCAGTCCCTATTCACGACCCGGCTCCTACTGTTAAGGTCTGCCTCATTGACGACCTGTCCCTCCCTATGTCCGTCTCGGACATAGCTGCGGCTTCTGCGGCCGACACTGTAGTCCTCTGCGCTATGGCCGCCGTAACTCGAGGATGGGCCACTTACTCTAAGGATCCCCTCCTCCTGCCCTTTTTCCGCCGCCGTTGCGAGCTCTCAGTCGTGCAGGATTGCCTCCTATGGGGCTCCCGCGTCGTCATTCCCTCTGCCTTACGGGCCGCTGTGCTGTCTCGCCTCCATGACGGTCACCCAGGCATCGTCCGAATGAAGGCCCTTGGCCGCGGATATGTCTGGTGGCCGTCTATGGATGCGGACATCACCTCCTATGTGCAAGGTTGCTCCGCCTGCCAGCGGGTGCAGGCTGCCCCCCCCCCACCGCTCCTCCCCGCGATTGGGAGCATCCTATGGGCCCATGGAGTCGATTGCATATCGATTTCATGGGTCCCCTCGATGGCCACTCCTTCCTAGTTGTAGTTGATGCGTGGTCAAAATGGGTTGAGCTCTTCCCCATGCCCACTACCACCTCCGCGGCCACAATCCGCGTGCTCAACTCCCTGTTCACAACACATGGGCTGCCCGATGTTATCGTTTCCGATAACGGGCCCCAATTCTCCTCCTCTGAATTCCTTTCGTTCCTAACCTCCCTGGGCATCCGACATGCCCCTATTTCGCCATACCACCCGGCCAGCAATGGCCTGGCAGAACGTGCCGTACGCTCTGCGAAGGATGCCTTTGCCCGTATGGCAGCACTCCCCTGGCCCGACCGCATTCACACCTACCTCCGTACCCAACACACCACCCCTTGTTCCTCCACGGGCAAAGCCCCCTCTGAGCTGCTAATGGGTCGCCGCCTCAGGTCTACTTTGGACCGCCTGCATCCCCTCTGTTCTCCCCCTCCCTTTCACCCCTCCACCCCCCCGAGGTCCTTTCTAGTGGGGGAGGAAGTTTTCGCCCGGAATTTTGCAGGGGAGCCAAAATGGGTACCCGGAAAGATCTCAGATGTAACAGGACCCTGCTCTTACAGGGTCCTCCTCAACGATGGGAGATCTTGGAGGCGTCATTTAGACCTGTTGCGGCGACGACCGGCAGAAGTTCCAGCAATTGCAGCCAGCGGACAGAAACAGCCAGGCCCTATCAACGCCGCCTGCCGGCCCAACCGTACACAAGACTCTAGCTCCGAGTCGGCACAGATTGCTCCCGGTGCGCTTGGTTCCTTACCTGTTCTGTTGCATCCACCTCCAAGGGTTGGGCCTGTCACGGCCACTCCTCCGGCGCCTCGTCACAAGGGCGGAGCCGACACTCCTGCTGCCTCAGACACCATACCAACTATGCCGAGGCGTTCCCAGCGCGTGCGCAGACGACCGAGTTACTTGGACGATTACGCATGCGCAATCCGGGGGAAAGGGGTGTTGAATACCGAAGAGCCTGGCCAGCAGAGGGCGTTTAAAGGAAGCCCTCTGATTGGTCCAGGTGCGCGCTCCAGCCGGCGGGAGAATTCAAGAGATTCTATTGGTTTGCCGGCTGACAGCTGTAAGTATAAATAGCTGTCAGCCGGCTCGCATTTTTTTCGTTCCTGTCAGCCTGTTCGTTAATAAATCTGTTGAACTGACCGCTGCCTCAGTCTCCTCACTACAGATTTAATAGGTATCATAAGCCCGGCCTTCTCTCCTTGCCTGCCCTTCTTCTTTGTACTAATTGAAAAAGGATAAATGCTCTTTTAGACTTTTTGACACACAACACACTCAACTGGATTTCCAATGCCAATGGCTACTATTCCAGGAAAATCAGACCAATTACAATTTTCAAAAGTAAAATATGGACAGTCTCCTTTCGTTTTTCTCTCCCCCCTTCCCCTGTTATGTATTCTGGAAAATGGAGCAGAAATTCATCTTGCAAGTGCTGTTTATGAAGATGTGATGATATTTGTTCCTGCAGGGATAATTTTAGGTTCTTTTCCTGGCTTCAGTTAGTGATTAATCAGCCTTTTGGACATAAAATGTATTTTGCTACTTTTACTAAGAATATGCAAAGGATGAAAGCAGCAGTCTAATGGAGCCTTATAAACCTCACAGCAAAACAGCAAGAGTAGTCAAAACATTGCATAACTCTGGACAATATGAGTCTCTCTTCAGTGGACAATGATGAAGATAATATGAAAAGCCCTTCTCTATGATTGGCTGCATTCTGAAGAATTCTATCTGAGATCAAAAGAGAACAAAATGTATAAGGTGCCTTTTTATTTCATCATACAGTGCCCAAATCTACCCAATAGATATGGGTAGCCAGTCAAAGAAGCCTGAAAAAATTATCTTGGACAATCATTATATGTATATATTTTCTGTACATAACAGAATAATAGAGTTTAGAAGAGATCTTGGAGGTCTTCTAGTCCAACCTCCTGTAGGAAACTCTATACAATTCCAATCAATCAGAATATAATAGAACAATTTCAGACAAATGGTTGTCCAATCTCTTGTTAAAAACCTCCAGTGTTGCAGCCCTCACAACTTATAGAGGCAGGTTGTTCCTCTGATTAATTGTTCTAACTGTCAGCAAATTTCTCCTTAGTTCTAGGTTGGTGTTCTCCTTGATTAATTTCCATCCATTGCTTCTTGTAATGCTTTCAGTGCTTTGGAGAATAGCTTGACTTCCTCTTCTTCTGAATTTCTTTTTGTATTGATGCTGTTCTCAACCTCAGCAACTTTAAGAGGTGTGGACTTAAACTCACAGAATTTGTCAGCCAGCTTGGGAGGGTCCTGGGAGCTGAAGCCCAAACTCTTAAAGTTGCTGTGGTTGAAAAACAATATTCTACTGTGTATATTTGGAGTGTGGACATCTTCAAGTTAATGACAAAAACGGAAAGAGAACTCTCCCTTGAATTGACATGTGAAATGATGTAGCCTTTTTGCTTTTAAAAACAATGGGAAATGGTTGCGTTGTTATACATTTCTTCCTCTCCAGAACATGTAAAAGATGCAGAAGTTTCTGTGTCTCTTTAGAAAACTTTTCAAGTTTTTGAATTGCTGGACTAGATGAAGGGAATCTTGTGAAATGATGTGAAAGACCACATCTGGTACTGTCTTCACCCAATGAGCTGAATTACTGTAGGTCACTTTAATGACATAAAGCATGTTGTTAAAGAGATTGAAAGCCACTTCACAGAGTCCAAGTAGAAATTGATGAGCTAAATTATCTTCTTGCTGTATAAATTATTGTGGCATATCTAAATACATCCATAAACACCTTAGAGTTAAAGGTAAAGGTTCCCTTGACACAAATGTGCTAGCCATTCCCAACTCTAAAGGGCGGTGATTATCTCCATTTAAAAGCCAAAGAGCCAGCGCTGTCCGAAGACATCTCCGTGGTCATGTGGCCGGCATGACTAAATGCCAAAGGTGCACGGAATGCTGTTACTTTCCCACCGGAGTGGTCCCTATTTTCCTACTTGCATTTTTTACGTGCTTTCAAACTGCTAAATTGGCAGAAGCTGGGACAAATAATGGGAGCTCACTCCATTACGCAGTGCTAGGTATTCAAACCGCCAAACTGCTGACCTTTCTGATTGACAAGCTCAGCATCTCAGCCACTGAGCTATTGTGTCCCCTACCTTAGAGCTATGATAACCAAAATTAAAGAAAAAACTACAAATGTTTTTATATACTTTTTATAATTTCAGCAGGAAAAGCTTGGATTTCTTTTGTTTTGGTCTATAAACAGATTTATTTTATCAGCACTAACCAATAATGTTTGGCTAAGTTGAATGAAAGAGCTAAATTAGACTAGGTAAAGAATTTAATATTTGATAAACAGAGTCTTTTATCTGCAGGTGGAATCCTGAGAGCACAGTGATATGAATTATTATTATGTGTGTGTGTGTGTGTGTGTGTGTGTGTGTGCTGGTTTTGTTGTATTCGGGTCTTTTCCCGTGTAAGATTGAGATTGTCTTTGCAACGTTTCGGCAAGATCTCACCTGCCATCTTTGGGCTTGGGCTTAAAATCGGAACGGAGCTGCCGTCTTTCTGTAAATTGGCAGCTCCGTTCCCATTTTAAGCCCAAGCCTGAAGATGGCAGGTGATATATATAATGCAGATATAAACTAGACTTGGCATGAGCTAGAATGGCAAGTTTAAAAACTGTCTTACTTAGCAGGAAAGAAATTTAATAAGAACTCCATATTAGTACCATGTTTCTCCACAAAGAAGACCGGCCGGGTCTTATTTTCTTATGACCTCTGAAAAAATGGCTAAGGCTTCTTTTTGGAGGGTTCTAATTATTGACTCACCTCGCGGTGGTGGCACTGACAGCCCTGCCCAGCAGGAGCCCACTGCTGGCCCATTTCTGCAGCTGTGTGCAGCCACACGCATGCATCTGTTTCACCTTCAATAGCCTGCTGGAAGCTTTTGTGTTCAGATTCCTGCCAGAAGGAACAGACAAAATGGAGGCCAGGGTGATGCATGTGATGGCGGCTCGCACAAGAAGCGGCTGCAGAAGAAGGTGAGGCAGGTGTCGGGGTGTGTAAGGTACACAGATCCACCCTAGCTTATAGTGGGGTTGATAGTTCAGTTCAAATGAAAATGACTTGCTTCCGTGTTGAATTTCCAAAACAAAACTTCTGTACATCCTAATAAATCCTTATTTGTTCCTGTCACTTTACAATTTGTTTGGGCGACTATTTTAACATTCCACACCATTCTGACCTGTTAAATTATGGCCTGTTTTAGTTGTTGATGAAAGCTATGAGCTTATTTCTCTTATCATGGTGGATTTTATGCTTTTTTTTTTTAAAAAAAAAGAGAAACTTGCTATTTTGCATTCCTCTTATATCATCTCCAGTCTAATTGATTTTTCAAGAAATAACAAGCATGGCGCTTAGATAGGAGTGAAAGTCCTTTCCTCAGGATGCGTATTATTCTGATTAAATATTTGGAATGAAGATTAAATGATTTTCTGTTTTACTCTGATTGTGCCATCTGAGTTAGCCAAAAAATATAAAGGAAGGAGGGGGGGGGTTTCCTTTAAAACAAAACAAAAATCATCAGACACTTGTGTTTCAAGATTCTGAAGTGATTCTTCAGATGACTTTGTGATTAAAATAGTTTGATTTGCATTTTCTGAAAGGAGGGAAATGAATCTTAATAAGAAATCCAACTTACTCAAGGATGCCTGAATATTCTTAAGAATCTGTTTCGCCAGAACTGCATATGTTTGGCTTATGGGGTGCATTTGAAAGCACTCCGGTTTTGAAGGTCTTTACAGGCCCGGATGTAATTTCAAAAAAGTTAATATGAGTATCACTTTTGTGAAATACATTGCTTGCATTTATAAAGGATGCTTTAATTGGATAAGAGGCTGTCATTTGCATGGAAACCTTGCGTGGTGGCAATGTATAATTTTCCTGAGAGTTTGACTGCACTAGAAAGTTTATTCCATTGCATTTTCTTCCACACAATTGCTTCCACTCAATGGTTTGTAATTCCTGGTCTGTCTTATGGTATTTTAATAAATGGAATGTAAAATTAGGTGAATATAGTGCCCATGTATATCAAGGCTCTAAATGTGTTAGAAAACATGAAATCATGGAAAGCAAAAGACCCTGAACATGATTCTATCAAAGGTATCTTCATTCTTCATAACTGATGTCTCTGCTAAAGCTAGAGTCCTTTAGGATACTCAGCTTGGCACTTATGCTAATTATAGTGGCATAATTGTCACAATTTTCGCTCTCTTCTTAACATCTCCTTTTATCTTATTGAGATGGCTTCCACCTTTTCTCTGTCTTTCATTTTGCTCTTATCTAAAGTGATGTTTCTTAAACTATTCTTTCCAGTGGTGGGATTCAAATATTTTTACTGCTGGTTCTGTGGGCATGGCTTTGTGGGCATGTCGTGGCTTTGTGGGCATGGCTTTGTGGGCATGGCAGGGGAAGGATACTGCAAAATCCCCATTCCCTTCCCACCCCACTAACCTGCTTTCAAGCTCTGTTCTCTAGTTCAGGGCAACAAAAGAAGATCAGCTGGGAGGCTGGGAGGCAGTGGGACTGGGTCAGCCTAGTTCTCCAAGCTATTCAAAATTTCCGCTACCGGTTCTTCAGAACTTGTCAGAACTGGCTCTCAGGACCCCTTCCCACTTTTAAAAAGAATGGATGAGCCCAAAACAGCATTGGTTATATTTATCAATATTTAACATATTAAAATTAAAATGGATAAATTCACTGTCAGTATCACTTCTCACAATTGTTTGATGGGATCTTAATATTGTGTTATTTTTTGCAACGTAGGCTAATTTTGATCCCTGAGAGCAACTTGAGAGATCCCCAGGGATCTTCAAACCACACTTTGAAGAAAAATAGGGTGATACAGTAGAGAGGTTGACTTTTGGTCTTGCTTATTGCTATTTAGTGACTTTCCCAATTTTTGCAGTTCAGAACTTTAATCAGAACTGATAGCGATTAATGAGTGGTTTCATCGCTATTGCAGAGCTTTGAATGTCCTTTGAAATTTGGCCAAGGCCCAGAAAATATTGGTGTATATGTGGTGCCATAGCCAAATGTTTGAACTCATGCTGGACATCTCTTCTTTCAACAGCGATGAACCAGGGGAGACACTATCATGTAATCAGCAATGGCATTTAAGTCATGATTTCTGAAAGGTTAACAATTGAAAGGTCAAGTAGAACATCTGAGATGAACCAGAGGACTTAAATATTGTCAAAGACTGTGAAAGTAAACCTAATGTGAAAGAGGCACCACCCCTCTGATATGTTTCATATGGCAACTCAAATGTTGAAGAAGGCAACCTGCTTATCTTAAGCTTCTGGGTTGTAACATGTTCCAGCCAGTCAATGAAAGTTTAGCTCCCCAGAATTATTTTAATTAGCTGGTGTGTCTAACCTGGACATTCACTTCATATATTCTGTAGTGGTCATATTTTTTTTATTAATAACATTTACCATTCTTATCCATACTGATATATGATTCCCTCTGAAAAATCAAATGGGAGCTTCACGAAGTGAGTGTACAGCTGTTTGCTCAGTCTCAAGGGAGGAGGAATTATTTCAAGTACAATAAGGGCAATTCTGGAGGTATGACATGCATTTAATAAGAGATTGAAACATTGCTGATAAATTAATATTTATTGAAAGGTTTGCATGATTTGAATAAGGATACTGAATGCAGCTGCAAACATACATCTCACTCCTCTTCAAATCATCTTAAATATAAATTGAGATGACAATATAATTTCTGGGATGAAGAGCTACTCATATTCTGTAGTTCTACCTTTAGCTGTAAGAAAGATGCTATAACCATTCTGTTTATGGATCCTTCTTAAGTAATCTTAGGTAATACATTTGGAACTGATACTTTAGTATTTAACTTTGTGCAGTCAGCATCAGTTGAAGCAGATGATCTTAAAGATTCATTCAAAACCTTATGTGGAATTTGTGGATTCATATGACAGATCTTTTAGGTACCCTTATCCTGCTCCATACATCCCTTCGGCCGATCCGCTCTCACAGAGAGGGACTCCTCCGGGTGCCGTCCACCAGGCAGTGCCAGCGGGCGTTGCCCAGGAGTAGGGCTTTCTCGGTGATGGGCCCGACCCTCTGGAATGACCTCCCCCCTGATATCAGAACCACCGCTCCTTCTCCGCTCCTTCCGTAGGAAGCTTAAAACCCACCTGTTCAAGTTAGCCGGCCTGGCCTAATCCCAGTTTAGTCCCTCAAGTCTGCATTTTTAAATTTTTAGGGGTTAGTTTTAGGTTGATTTTTAACTTTTATGATCTTGTACAGCTGTTAGGTTTAATTCGATTTTAAGGGTATTTAAGGGTATTTATTTTTGTATCTGGTTTTTAATGAGATGCCTGTACACCGCCCCGAGTCCCTTCGGGGAGAGGGGGCGGTCTATAAATCTTGAAAATAAATAAAATAAATAAACTCTGTATATGGAATGGGATGTAGTGAGGTGGATTCCCAGGAAGTAAATTCCAGAAGAGTAAGTTATATTGATGTCTTCTGGATCAGGCAGTCTAACTGGATCTGGAAGTCCCACAGGTTCATAACTTTTGTAGTCATCATAACATTTTGTGGGATCTCCCATCTAGATTTAGGAGGGTCTAGCCCAGTGGCTACCAACCTTTTTTTGGCCATGCCCCACCGAAGCAGCTCTAAAATCCTGACGCCTCCCCTGTGACATATAATTTTTACTTTACTCAAAATGAACTCTACTGGCACGGAGGAAGCCTAAAAGGCCATCAAACTGGTTTAAACAAGGTTTACATTGCCGCCATTAAAAATCAAATTGCCCCCCTGTGGGCCATGGGCCTCATGTTGGGAACCACTGGTCTAGCCCATATTCCCTACAGAGGTCCTATACACAACGACAGTGACTTGGTTGCACAATTCAGTGTATACAGTTCCTGTTTGCATCTTACACCCTGCCACTATGTGTTAAGCTGTCTCTGTGGCCTCTCTGCATAGCCTCCACCTTGGGACCTCTCTAGTGTGGTAGACTCCTACTTCTATAGACCTGGTGCTTAGTGCTTGTTCTTGTGCTGCTGTGATCATTGCCTCAGGGCTGTCGTTTAGTCCAGCCTTTTCCAGTCACTGATAGTATTTCTCAATGTCTGTCACTTCAGCTCCCTTTTGATGATCTGTTGATGATTCAGCTTTTGCAGGCCAGTGGTGGCAGCGGTGGTGGTGGTGGTGGGGAGAGAGGATGGTTCCCATGTAAGCGGCAGGTGAGTGTGAATGCACAGCTCCATTTGCATGAGTGGCAGGCACGCGCACCTGACTCCAACACAAATGGTGTGCCCTAATAATTGCCATTCTGCTGCGCGTGCAAATAGAGCTGTGTGTGTGTGTGTGTGTGTGTGCGCGCGCGCATGTGCTCGCTCGCCATTTCAGTGGCTCAGTTCTGAACATTCTGCAGCCCAGTAGTGGGCTACGGCCTGGGGTTTGGAAACTTAGTATATCCCATGCAGGGTCTTGTCTTACCATGGCACTTCCTATGCTTGATCTTTCTCCCATGTCTGCTGCTACCTCTCTTTCTCTCTCCTTCTCCCTCCCTGTCTTTCTCTCTGTGTGTGTATATACACAGTATGTTGAATATTAGCAAGTATCTAATTTAGATTAACAATGCCTCCCCTTCCTCAAGTCTTTGCGTTAAATAGTAATACAGCCTGGACTTATTTATTATGGTTAGAAAAACAAGGCTACTTTAGTCTAGAATAAGCAGCAAGAGTGCCCCAGTTTAAATTGTTTCATAACAATTAACTGCATTCCCTAGCTGCTTGTTTAAGAATGTTGGCAAGAAGGCTGAACCGTACCCATTGAAATATTTAATGATTGGTTTAGCATATTTATATGGGCCCCTCATCCAGTAAAGACATTCTGGTAGAACCTTACCTTGCCTGCACTGGAGCCAATATGTTTAGTAATGGCCAAGCCTTTATCAATGGTTGACATCTATTGAACATGTATACTCCTCCATTTATGTCTTAGGAGGAAGATTGCTGATATTGTTAGAATATTCATGATTGGGAGAAACATGGTAACAAGGTCAGCCAATGAATAGGCACAGCAACTAAGTCAGCCAATGGGAGCTTAAACAGATCTGAGTCTGTGCTGAGAATCGAAACTGAAATTAGTCTGTCTGCTCTGAATGGTAAACTCCTCTCTCCTGTAATGCTGTCCGTGTTTGCTTGTAACTACTACTATGTTGGAGAAAACCTATATTGGAATACATTTATTCATCTGTTATTATGTATATAAAGAAGTCAATGAATCCAGCTGAATAAGTTATCTGTGTGTGCTTTCTGGATTTTATTTTTCTGCAACAAACTCTGACAGATATTTCATTTGAAAGTTCCCAGTCTCCAGACTACCAGTTGATGTGATGACTAGGCAATACTTTGCTTTTCCCCCCTTTGTTATCTTGTATATTTATGCAGTTGCTGAAGTTTAATTTGATGCAAAATTAGGCATTATCATGAGCTGGATGCAATGAAACAGAAGGCTGTCTGATTTTGATTATGGCTATCATATTCCTCTTTAAGTATAATGTGGAAGTTCTGACATCTTTTTTTTAAAAAAATGAGCATACAGCCACTCTAACGTCAGTTTTAAATAGAAAGTTTCACCCACAGAGTATAAAGTAGCAAAGAGGGAGAAATAAAGCAAACACATCAACAAATAACAAACTGCCCCCAGGATCTTAAAGGAAGTTTTGCATTTGTCCACATCTACCAATATTAGCTATTAATTCAGTAATTTTCTTCACTTAGTTTAAAATGATGACATGAATATTAATGATGGACACAAGTAAACAAATTACTGGAATGAACCTGTGGCAGCTTGCTCAATGGGATTTCAATATATATTGAAATGAATAGATGAAGGGGAAGGAAGGAAGGAAAGGAAGGAAGGAAGGAAGGAAGGAAGGAAGGAAGGAAGGAAGGAAGGATGGAAGGAAGGATGGAAGGAAGGAAAATTGGTTTGGCTGATATAGAACTGATTTAAAAGATGTAAGGATAAGAGAAATAAAGGTTGTTTTAAACATGATTGCATAGAAGCAATATCAAGTCTCTGCAATATAATTATGAAATACTTTCTAAAACCACGCTGGCCTAAATTTTGAGACATAGCCAACATGTCTCATTCAATTAGCTTTTCCAACAAAGAGACGAAAGCAAGGCACCTTTAGAATAACATTTGAAAAATAACTGTGTAGAATTATCAGCACAAGTGATGATCAAGGATATAGCTTTCCAGAATATGATGGAGAGTTTAACTGAAAGTTTACCCCATTCTACTATTGAATATTGCAGTTGAGGTTTAATGATATTTGCAATTCTAAATAGGCTCTCTGGCTGCCACCTACTGGTGAGGAGATGAATCACTGTTATAAGAATTCAAACCATGCACTGCACATAAAGGTATATGAAAGCACACATTAAGCCACATATAGATTCCCCATTCAGATGTGGACTCCAGATTTTCTGCATGAGAATTCTTGACTGCTGACAAGTAACCAGTCATTAGGTGGCATAAAATTAGCCCCTCGAACAGTTTGGACATCTTGTATCTAATAACAAAGATGATACTGAAGCTAGCAGTTCAGTAAATATTGATGTCTCACTTTGTTAACAAAGATTTAAGGGTTTGTATGTTTTTCTCTTTGGCTCACACATCCCAAGAAGCCTCTGCATGTATGTATGTATAATTTGGCATAGTGGGAAAAGAGGAGGAAGGAGTATTAAGCAAGCTTGCCACCTTGAATTATAAAATTACAGGATATAAATATGGAAATAAATGGACTTGGGGAGAAACTTATTTCAAGGAAATTGTTTTAAATATCATTTCTCTCTTCCTGTGACCACAGACAATAATTTGCCAACTGTTTGTCAATTAATATATGTTAGAATATTCATGGCTGGGAGAGACATGATAACAAGGTCAGCCAATGAATAGGCATAGCAACAAGGTCAGCCAATGGAAGCTGAAACAGCTAGGGGCCAAGGTGTGGTTTAACCTGCAACCTTCTGAGTCTGTGCAAAGAACTGAAACTGAAACAAGACTGATCTCTGTCTGCCCTGAACTCTGAAATGAAACTAACTGTTCTCTACTGCTTGCATTCTGCTTGTAACTTCTACCACGTTGAAAGAACCTACTATTGGTATTGTACATTTATGCATCTGTTATGTACATAAAGAAGTTAATGAATCAGTTATCTGTGTGTGCTTTCTGGATTGGATTTTTCTGCAGCAAACGCTGACAATATAGTTAGTCAGTGAGGCATCATGGAGGCTCAGTTTCTGTAAGCCTTCCAGACAAGAAGCATAAACCATGCACACTAACAATACTTTGACTGTAAGATTAGCACAATCTCCTAGTTTCTAATAACTAGTTTCTAGTAATCCCCTACTTTCTAGTAACAGAATCTTGCAAATCTGAAAGAACTTCTTCCCGCATTTATTTTTGCTTGATTATGTGCCATCAGGTTGTTTTTTGACCCCTAATCTAATGATAGATTTTCTCCATGAGAATTTATCCCTAACCTGTTTTTTTTTCCCCAAGTCTCCCAACGGTGCACTCCTTGCCACTGATCATCCCCTTCTTCTCTTTCATTTCACTTTTTTCAACACTAGAGCCTTCTCCAGAGAGCTGACTCTTCACAGAATGTGTCCAAAATAGGCTAATTTGAGCCTGGTCATTTGGGCCTGGAGTGACAACTTGGGTTGATTTGTTCAATAATCCACTGATTTGTTTTCTTGTCTGTCCACGGTATTCTCAGGAGTCTTCTCCAAAACCAAAGCTGAAATACATCAATACTGTTTTTATCCTGCTTCTTTAAAGTCCAGCTTTCACTTCCATAGAATGTTATAGCCTTATTTTTACTTTCCAGAAAATTAAGGGGCGTTCCTTCCGAGATGCTTCCCAATCCCTCCCTCCTTCTATGGGCTGTGATATCTTTTGCATGATAGCTGTCTGGGCTGCAGATTTTCTTCCTGTTTCCCAAGGTCTTTCCCACAGACAATGATGGTGACTTCATCAACAAATACTTGCCACCTCAACTCTTCCCTAGTAATAACTTATAACATTTCCAAACACCCTTGCAAAATTTTCTTCATCCAATTTGTCCATTGCATCCCTCCTCTTTTACTTATTTATCTATTAAATTTAGATGTCACCCATCACACTGTCAAGAGACTCTATTTTTCTTATCTTCACAACATTGGGGTTTTTTAAGAAGTCAAAATCTGCTTTTATCATATGCCCCAGTATGTGAGTTTCTACTACTGTAACACACACTTCAGAAGTGTGTTACAGTATAATTCAGAATAATTCAGAAGATATGGTGCATATTTTACTGCATGCAAGAGCAGATCAAGGTATTGTTTGCAAATCTCAGATTTTTGTCTCTTATGATTTTTACCTATCACGTATTCTTGTATATTTGTTATATAGGTTAAATATGTATGGGAACCAGTGATGTGCGGTGAGGTTAATGGCAGGTGAGGCTGATGACATCATCAGGAAGGCGGGGAATGGGACCACGTGTGCTGGAGGCACACATTTCTGCCTCCGCCCTCCACAGCTCCTGGGCGCACACGGACGGAGGTAGGCACAGCGACACTGAGGCGATCCGGGCAGACTAAAGAGCGAGCGAGGCAGCCTGATCCTCGGTCGCTCGCCCGCCGGACTGCATCAGCGTCATTCTGCCTACCTCCGTCCATGCGCGCCCGGGAGCTGTGGAGGGCGGAGGCAGAAATGTCGCCGTTTCCGGATGACGAAGGCACAAAAGCGACTGTCGACTGTCGCTTTCGTGCCTTTGTCATCCGGGAGCGCCGACAACATTTCTGCCTCCACCCTCCACGGCTCCTGGGCATGCCCGGACGGATGTATAATATTATAATATATATATATATATATATATATATATATATATATATATATATATATATATATATATATATATATATATATATATATATATATATATATATATATATATATATATATATATATATATATATATATATATATATATATATATAATATAATATTAAATACTATTATTTCATGAAGAGAGGTGAGGCTCTGCCTCCCTTGCCTCCCCTGACCGCACGTCCCTGATGGGAACAATATGCATCCTTGTCTCACTCTTCTACCCATTCACAACCGATGCATACACAAACTCAGATCTTACAATAGCTTCATTGTAAAAGTACCTCAGAAAGATAACCCAGCTGTTTGGCACATCCATTAACTTTAATATGTTCCACATTTTGGCATGATGCAGTATGTGCAACCAATAATCTGCATCAAGTAAACAAATCAATAAATCAATCATAGATACACATCTTCTGTATATTCTTTTTCCCTCTCTGCTATCCATATAATTCCTATGTGTTTTTCTTTCTTATTTCTATCCCATGTCCTCTTCTGAAATTGTCTGGTCATTTAGCCATGACCTGGCAATCAGAACAAGGAGAATATTCTGTTCCTGAATCCCCATACTTGATTCAGACTATCTTTAACTTTAAAATAACAAATGTGTGATTTCTAAGGGTCAATAACGACTTGATGGCAGATAATCAATCAATCTAAAGAAACTATCTAAAGATAATAAAATTGCATTTGACTTTTCCCCAATTTCCAAGATCTTGTTTTCCTACCATGACCATCTAAAGGGAAAATTTCAAGGACATAAAGACAAGATCCCTTTTGAGCTCATTATATCTTTTCTTCCACTTAGTATTCAGATTTTTTCAGGCAAGTAATTTCTGAATTCAGACATTATAAGTGGCTTATTTCTATCAAGAATATTTGTGTTTAAGGAGGATATAAAAGTTAGCTTATTAGAGTGGTAAATCGTAGAATCATGTCTATCATGTTTATCAGTTATTTTTTAGAAAAGAAGAAATAATTATGAGAATATGAGAAATTAGAATCAAAAATACTTTTCTCTTATATTTGACCAAAAGGTTATCATATGCAAACATATGACTCTGGTCAACAATAAAATGACCTTTCAAAATCCAGGCTTCAGATTTCAGGACAAGATATCAATCATTGCTACATTCAAAGAGCTATGCAACACCAATTGCCAGCTCAGGATTTGAAGCAATTTAGAATTAATTGTCAAGAATTAAAAGGAAAAATTGACTATTTTAATCCTATTCTCAGTATGTCATTTCTCACATTCTAAGTGTTAACGCTGCACTATAGCTGTTAGAATATTTAAACAAAGCAAATCAACCGAACTAAGTTACTGATTGATATGCTGAGTATAAAAATAGATATATTTTACAACATGTTTTTCTTCTGGTTTTAATTCTGCTGGTTCACCAGAACAATGGGCTCTTCCAACATAAAGAACTTAACCTCTCAAGGATGGAAAAAAATAAGATTTTTTAAAATGGACATAAGATATATATGTGGGTAACATGTGGCTTGCCAGTTATTGATGGCTGATGGAGTTTCCTTTCCTTGCCAAATTTGGCAGGTATAATGAAATAACATTAAAATAATGAAATTTTAATTCCAGATATGCTTGTAAAGGAAGACGTTCCATTGAATCTAAAAGTCCTTTCTTCTGAATGAGGCATGAGATTGCCTATTTAAGAATTTAAAATAAACATATTCAACTCAAACATAGTACTCTGTATCAGTTTGTGACAAATATTCCTACACAATAATTTACAGCATTCTTATTATTGGCTGTGTTGATGGATTTCTTGTCATTGGATAACCAGAAATTCTCCATAGTGGTTAAAAAGATATATCACTACTACCATACAATTTCTGCTTTTTTTTTGGGGGGGGGTCTGGTTCCCCCCCCAGCAGTATTATTAAAAATAAGACCTAGGGTTGGGGGGGGGAACCTGGCAAAGAATTGTAAGTTTCATCCAGATAGACTGCTGAGATATTGAAGAGAGTCTGCTAGGTCTTAATTTTCCTTGGTCAAAATCTGTAATAGACAACCATTTATTTAAATGAGTTACATCTGCATATGGATGTATGCATGGTGATAACAATGTTTTTTTTTTAATGTAAAAATTGCCTGCAGTGAAGAAATTTATAAAATATAGAATGACACCAGGAACATTGATATTAAAATATTTCTCAAGCAATTTATATCAAAGCTGAACTACATATCTAAGGGAAAGTTGCATGCTTAGCTGTTAGGGAAGTTGCAAATAAAAATGGATGTGGATTTATTTATGAATATAAAATTAAAAAAAATAGCATCACCAACAAAACAGAATTGTTCCTTACTGATGTGAAGTCTAAAATGGTCCAGATTTATGCTGCTCTTTACATACCTACGTAGTCTCAATGTATACTATGAACTTCTGGAATTATCAAACCTGAACCAGCAATAACTGGACTCTCAACCTGATTTCTCATAATGTGGGGACTATTTTTTTTTCAAATAAGGACCTCTTTTCACCTTAAGTTTCATGATACATTTCAAAACCTTGCATACTACAATTATTATTTTTTATATTGTGCCATAATAAATGAGTCTATTTATATTCTTGTGATTCTGACGAGGGAAATTAGTTTGCTCCCATGTGTTGCTCCCAAGTGTCTTAGATAGCCACATATACCATATATATACTGTGTGTGTGTTTGTGTGTGTGTGTGTGTGTGTGTGTGTGTGTGTGTGTGTGTGTAATGTGAAAACAATCACGCAGGAATCATGAAATCTCCACAACCCTAAAGCCTACAAACTTGAAATTTGGCATGTATTGACTTCTCTTGACTTCTAGGTGCTCGGTAACAAAGGATTTTTTGAAATGACCATCAGAGCATTAGTATTTCTTATATTATTATTAACATGTTCTGATGCTAAGGAGTTAGATGTTCTACTGAAAACTTGGATGTGAGCGTGGCAAGCCCATAACTCATTGGGTCTGCTGGCTGAGAGTTTGGAGAGGAGCCTGAGGGAGAGAAGAGATAGGATAGGATAGGTTTCTGTGGGGCAAGGCTGAGGGAGAGAAGTGGATAGGAGAGGAGAGGGTTCTGTGGGGCAAGCCTGAGGGAGAAAAGGGGAATAGGATAAGAGAGGTTTCTGTAGGGCAAGCCTGAGGGAGAGAAGGATAGGATAGGGGAGGATTCTGTGGGACAAGCCTGAGGGAGAGAGGAGGGATAGGATAGGAGAGGCTTCTGTAGGGAAGCCTGAGGGAGAGAAGGGGATAGGATAGGGGAGAGTTCTGTGGGGCAAGGCTGAGGGAGAGAAGGGGATAGGATAAGAGGTTTCTGTGAGGCAAGCCTGAGGGAAAGAAGGGGGATAGGATAGGAGAGCTTCTGTAGGGAAGCCTGAGGGAGATAAGTGGATAGGATAGAAGAGGCTTCTGTGGGGCAAGCCTGACGGAGAGAAGGGGAGAGGATAAGCTGATGGTAACTACGCATTAATTTTCAACTGTCAATTTATCAAGCCCAAACACATAGTTTCATAGCAGAGTGTGGGTATTCAGCTAGTGTATAAGTATAGGTACAATATCTCTAAATAAATGATAAATTTTATAAGTGCAAATAAACAAAAACACATTTCCCTTTTTATGAGGAGTTATAATTTATCCTGCAGTTGTCTGGTTGCAATGAAATTAGTGCAAACACTGTAAATGCACCTGGGGCTAATCCAATGAGTAAAGAAGGAATGGAGTTGCACTTGCCAACTTGTTCTTGGCCTCCAAAGATAGCTGAAGCTTTTCATGAGAGATTGTATCCTATGAATTGTAACTAAGCAATCCTTTGTAGTGGAAAGGGAAAGCCACATCACTAGATTTCTTCTTCACTCCCTAGATTAGACTGAGCCTTTATCATTCAGTCATCTGCTGGGGGCTTTATGTAATATTACTGACAAAAGACTAGGGCTTCCTTCTTCTCCCATATGCATTTCTTTGAAGGAATGTCCATTCCTACAATCAGGTTTACCTTTGCCATTGGTTTTGTTTTCATAGTCCATTCTTCAGAATTTTGCAGTTGTATTTTGTATTTATTAGTTTGTCAAATGCGGACAAGATAGCAGGTATAAATATAAACATGGATATAAATGAAATAAATGAATACAAATACATGGGGACAGTAGGACAGGGAAGTTAGGCACGCTGGTGCACGTATGCACGTCCCTTTTACAGACCTCTTAGGAATGGGGTAAGACAGTTTAAGGTTGAAGCTGTGAGGGTTAGAGGATGTAACAATGGAGTCAGGTAGAGCATTCCAGGTGTTGACCACTCTGTTGCTGAATTTTGGTTGATATTTTATAATGTTATATTATATGTATGTATGTATGTATGTATGTATGTATGTATGTATGTATGTATGTGTATGTGTATATGTATTTGTGTTACAACCCCTGGTATGCCCAAATATGGGAGGGAGCTCACTACTCCCCCTTTCTGTCCTTCGGCTCATTACAGAGGATCATCCAGACAGAAAACCATATTTTTATTTTTAATGTTGCCTTTTTATATTTGTGTTGTATTTGTGCTGATAAATAAATAAAGGGAGACTAGTATAGATCTATTTCAAGCTATTTAGCTCTCATCAGCTAGCCATACCCTTACTGGGAATCGAACCAGGGCTGTATTGCATATTAGGCTGATGTAATTGCCACTAAGCCACAGGCTCTCCTCCTTATCAGCTAGGCCAGGGAAATAGGTATGTATTTGTGTTACAATCCCTGGTATGCCCAAATATGGGAGGGAGCTCACTACTCCCCCTTTCTGTCCTTTGGCTCATTACAGAGGACAGAGAAAGGGAAGTGCCATTGCCTGATACTGAAGAACAGTGGGAAAAAGTCAAAGGAACATAAGGAAAAGGACTGCATAAGAGAGTCCCAAAAGAGGGGGAAAGAAGTAGATCCACCTTCTTTGGACAATGGTTGGGCCTACTTTTGATTATGATCAAATTAATAGTATGTAGCTATAAACAGGTATGCTTAAGGAAGTTAATAAAGAGAAATAAAGTTAATAAAGAGAAATAAAGAGAAATAAAGAGAAAGAGAAATAAAGTTGTGTGTGTTCTTGAATCTTACAGCCTGTGTTATACCCATGCACATTAAGGCAGAAAGACAAGAATAATAGCTTCTTATGGACTGGGAATATTAAAAGTTCTCACTCTCTTCCTTTTCTCTCTTTCTCCCCCTCTCTCCCCCTTCCCCTCTCCTTTCCCCTCCGCCTCTCCATTCTATTCTCTTCTACTCTGTATCTCTCTCTTATCTCTTTCTCTCTCTCTCTCTCTCTCTCTCTTTCTTTCTTTCTTTCTTTCTTTCTTTCTTTCTTTCTTTCTTTCTTTCCATCCATCCATCCATCCATCCATCCATCCATCCATCCATCCATCCATCTATCTATCTATCTATCTATCTATCTATCTATCTATCTATCAGTGAGCTGTGATGGTGCAGTGGTTAGAATGCAGTACTGCAGATAATTCTGCTGCCTGCCTGCTGCCAGCAGTTTGGCAGTTCAAATCTCACCAGGCTCAAGGTTGGCTCAGCCTTCCATCCTTCTGAGGTCAGTAAAATGAGGACCCAGACTGTTGGGGGCAATATTCTGACTCTGTATACTGCTTAGAGGGGGCTGGAAAGCACTGCAAAGTGGTATATAAGTCTAAGTGCTATAGCTATTGCTATCCATATCTATCTATCGTTACCTGCCTGCCTATCTTTTACCTTCAGTGGTTTAGATGTTCTCACTCAACATTTCACAAGAAGCAATATCACAACATTCTGGCCATCAAAAAATTAAAACAGGGGGACTGAGAGTGAAGCACTCCTCACAAACAACACATGGCTGACATATGTTAGTTCCCAGGATGGTGTTTCTCAGAGGTTTTAGTTATGTTGCAGTGATCCACATAAAGGAAAAGGCTGGGAAACAAGGTTTTAGGACTATAACTGCCCATATTTTGGCATGCTTTACCAAAATAAGAATAAAAGAAGATATAATACAATTACTGTAAAATCACATTAGCCATTGTTCTAAATATGCCTATTACAAAAAAAAAAACCCAAAAGCAAAACCAAAACAAAACAAAGAGAAGAGTTTATTATTTAATAGCCTCATTTAGCCTTGATGCATCCTTAGTTTTTCTATTTAAAATGTGTCAAGCAATTCACATATGTCATTATATGATATTTCTCCCAATTACCAGTTTGAGGATCCTCTTCTTTTATTTTTAAATTTCTGAAGAATAGATTTTACAGTAGTTAGAGGAACATGAGCAAATTGGGAAAAGCTCTGGCTTTTCTTACTTTGCAGTAATATATTTCTTAAGGAAAAAACTATTTTAAAGGTAAATGATTTGTTGTTAAGTAATGGCTGAAATTAAGTCATATTCCTATTACACTTGAAGAAAAAGGCAACACTGAGAAGCTAAGATTTTCTTTTTCCTCCTTCCTTTATTTCACCTGTGCCTCCCATTCCAACTGCAAATTAGGGCAGACTGGCTTCATGGAAATACACTGTGATTATTTTAGTGGTACTGGTATGAATGCATCAATTAAGCTACAGGAGTGGAATTCTTAATAAGATGCTAATAAGGGGGGAAATCCCTCTGTACCTATTTGGCCCATTGCCTTCTTGTTTTACCTCCTATTTTCACAGCCCTGACATGTAGCAGTGCATATTTTAACATAAAATAGCACATCTGAAATCCTAACATGTATATTTATTCGGGTGAAGAAAAAGGACTTTTTTTTTTTTTTGGCAAGAAAAGATTGTATAGATTTCTGTCTGTTTCTGTTAACCTGCCCTTCTCCCCCCCCCCCCCATAGAGAGAGATATATATTTTTAAATGCAAAGTTTATTTTCCTATTTCTGATTGCCCTAGAAAGAAAATGTAGGGCTGCCCACACCTCCAATACTCAAGCCGTGTATAATTGTACACATTGTGTAATGACGGTAAGAAACAAATGTATGGAGATTCCACTTTAAAAGCCTCTGCAATTCAGCAATAACAACATTGTATCTTCTGTGTGAAAGATGAATTTTAAGCTGTGTTTGAAGTATGCCTCTTTGGGATGTTGTGAGAAATGATACTTCAGCTCCAAAGCATATTTGAGTTCAGTGTGAATGTATTAGAGATATGTTCAATCACTGTATAATAAATACTGCAAACTCAATATGAGTTTGGTGTTATTCATTGTGACACCACTTTGTGGTTGTGAAATACTTTTCATTCTAGGAACTTTCCATAGAGGCCTCTCTTTGCATCTGTAACTACTCTATACAAAGAGAGTCTCACAGGGGCACAGTATTTTCATTCCACCTTTTTTAAAAAAATTACTCAAGATGGCAGATTTATCTAATACGTCTTCTTTCTGTATTTTCCCCACAACCCTGTGAGGTGGGTTAGGCTGAGATAAAGTGACTGGCCCAAAGTCACCAAGATTTGAATTTCTCTAGGGATTCATGATGATTGGCAGTTTTCATAGAGGAGAATGTTGGGGTCCTTGGTGGTCTTTGAGCTTGGTTGTTTTCTTATAGGCATTTCATTAGCAAACTGATAATATACTGATGATTTTATCTATAAGTTTGAATTTGAATTTGCTTTGGAAATGAAAGAAAATAACCAAATTTAATCTATTTATTTATTAAATATATTGGCTGCCCATTTTACTACAGAGTAAATCTGGATGGCTTACATTGTTCAGTCTTGAGCTACAAATATCCTTTTCCATCAATAGGAGGATGTTGCCTACAAATACTAAAATCAACAAAACATCAGAGGGCAAAATCTTTAACTCTCTGCCCAAATAATAACAAAAGTGAAAGGTGCAGGAATTCTATAGCAAACATAATGAAATGACAGTAGTGCTGCAAATTCTATAGCAAACATAATGAAATGACAGTAGTGCTGCCCTGATCAACTTCCATATCTTCTCACTCTTCCTCCCTCCCTCTCTCCCTCTCTCCCTCTCTCCCTCTCTCCCTCCCTCCCTCTCTCCCTCTCTCCCTCTCCCCCTCCCTCTCTCCCTCCCTCCCTCGCCCTCTCTCTCTCTCTGAGGGAGGGAGGGAGAGAGGGAGGGAGGAAGAGTGAGAAGGTATGGAAGTTGATCATGGCAGCACTACTGTCATTTCATTATTGGTTCCCTCTTGACACCTCTGCATTCCTTGAGTATATTTTTAAAACCTGTCGTAGCTTTTTTTTTAAAGTCATCGTTTATTCTTTCCATCAACAGCCACTGGTGTCCACTACAAGCATGTGTTTACTCCATCCTAATATCTTCAGTTAATCTCCAGCAGTAAAACAAACAAACAAACAAAAACAACCAGAACTTTTAAAATAAAATTCCTAGATATCCCTTTCAGTTACTCCCACTCAGAAATAAGTCACATTAAATCCAGTGACTTTTCTCCCAGGTAATAGAGATATAATAGTAACCTTTTCAAAAGTATGACAATTGCATGGAGTGTAAAAAGAAGAATGCACATTCATTTTCCATTCTCAGATAGGCAAGACTACGACCGTGTGAGCTAAATTATTCCCAGATCAATGACCTCATGCTTTCTCCCACATTGAAATGTTAAGCAGCAGCCCCATATCATATCTAAACCAATTTTATGTTGAGTGTGCCTGCAAACACTGGAGCTTAAGAAGCTTACATCGGTGGTTGCAAAGAGACACCATGCATAAAGTAAACTAAGGCTGTTTTACATTAGGATTAATGATGATCTTTAAAGGAACCTTTTGGTAAAAATAAAAAAAGCATACATGATTTCCAAAAGAAGTATTCTATTATTCTATATATTTTACAGAGGGCAACAATACAGGTACATTTGAATGATCTCAATTCAGGTACAGGTGTGCATTTGAAACCATTCCTTCTCTTTAGCAGGGATGGCTAAATTGACTGCTTCGATTAAAGAAAAAAAGATACAATTACTTTTGTTTCTATGTGGAAACCACTTTTGGACTTAGTGCTTGAAGTGAAAAAAAAAAAACCTGAAACTTTTATTGTGGGTTTTTATCGATTAGATAGGTTTGTTGTTATAGAAATGGCTAGTTTATATTACTATGTAAAAATAAAACATTGAGGTTTATCTTATTCTACTGATTTTTTTAATGTAAATACACATCTATAATAGAATAGTTATACAAAAGCAGGTGCTTGGTCTCATCCAATGTGTTTTCCTCCTTGACCACTCTAGTATGCCATGGCTGATTTTAGGAGCATTTGATCTATAAATTATTTTCTCAGGTGTTTCCCATTTTGAGGCAGCACCAATTAAGTCTCTTTAAATTTTTCCTTCTTGCTCTAGGATTGTCTCAGCAGCTACTTTGAAGCAATTCTGACCATTATGTCCTATTTTCTACATCTGGAGTTGACTTCAGAATGAATGAGTGGCAGCCTTCCACTTCATGGATGACTTTTCAATTAAATAAGATGGTGTGTGTGTGTGTGTGTGTGTGTGTGAGAGAGAGAGAGAGAGAGAGAGAGAGAGAGAGAGAGAGAGAGAGAGAGAGAGAGAGAGAGAGAGAGAGAGAGAGAGAGAGAGAGTGAGTGTGTGTGTGTGTGTGTGTGTGAGAGAGAGAGAGAGGTAGCCTACCAGCGGCCAGCAGAGTTTTAATTGCTCATTTGGTCCAGAACCTTCTGTTTGTGATTATAAGAGAATCTGTGCCAAGTTTTGCTTTGCCCTGTTTTCGAAAAGTAAGTTATCTGGCAGCGCTCTAAACGAGATAAGGTGCATGTGGATAAACATTCCTCGGAAAGACTGTTTGCTAAAGACTTGCTGACTGTGAATGAAAGAAATTCACAGTCATGTAAATAAAAGAGGTTTTGTCGAGACCAAGATTTTGCTTCTTGCTTTCTAAGGAAGCCTGGGTTAGAACATAAGGCACTATAGAATGTCCTGTCTGTACAAGCCAATCTTGGTTAATCTTTTTTTTTTTTTAGTGCTTAATTTTTAATTAAAAAAAAAAAATTCCCAGAGTTACGAAACGGACTGGGAAGATTTCAGAAGATGGTGAATAGTAAAATATTGTTGCCCACAAAGCTTCCTGGACATAATATAGTCACCAAGCATTCAACTCATTCTATTAACAGATTAATAGCCTCTCCTGTCTCTCCTATATATCATCTGTGTGGCATTTCAATCTTGTGACAAAACTAGAAAAACAATCTTATCCTTTTCTAGGGACAGTTATGCTAGATGCTGGTAGTGAGGGTGCAAATTGTTTATTTATAACTGGAGAGAAAATCACACCACTTGCTGTCCTGATACTTCTGGGTAACTTTGAGTCAATCACCATCTTTCTACCTCGAGGATTGTGGCAAATATAAAATGGGTTAGGTTAAGCCATTTGCTTTGTTTCAGGTTTTTCCAAATACAAAGCAAGTTTGGTATTTGGTATAATTTACAGGTTGCCCAAGAGATTAGCAATAGCACTTATATACTGTTCCATAGTGGTTTTACAGCTCTTTCTAAGCAGTTTGCAGAGTCAGCTTATTGCCCCCAATAATCAGGATCCTCATTTTACCCACATCAGATGGCTGGAAGGCTGAGTCAACTTTGAGCCTGGTGAGATTCAATCTGCCAAATTGCAGGCAGCTGGCAGCCGGCAGTCAGCAGAAGTAACCAGCAGTTCTGCATTCTAACCACTGCACCACTGCGGCTCTTACTATATTGTTGGTTTAATCAAATGTAACATGCCAGAAATATGAGACCTTTTAATGTTAAGAATATGTGAAGAACATGCTTCTTGCTGTAATTTATTTAACGCTATCAATACATTTCTTACCTGCCACTCAAAACTATGCTCTTCCCAATGTACTTTAGGGTAAAAAACATTAAATTCACCATCAAATTCTAAAACCCTTCTAAACAACGTTAAATATAAGACAGCTACATTTTACCTTTTCTGTTAAAGAAAAGCCTTTTCAGTTAAAGTCAACCAACACAGATTATTTTCAAGTTCCTTGTCTTTTAAAGAATGTGCTGTTTTATATATTATAATAAAAGAAAACTAGTGTCGGGGGGGGGGGACTTTATATAAGATCACGTTAAAATTTAATAGAAAACATTAACATTGAAACTTTTTCTGCCATAAACACAGTTTGTTTACCTTCTTTTTGTTCCTTAAATCCAGATGCAAAATGTATAAAAAAAGAATCTAAAAGTGTCTACGGAATTTAAAAGTGTTTAGGGAAAGAATCTGCAATCTTGAACCTAAAGGTTGTTTTGGAGTATGATGTGTTGGTGCTGTAATGGTTGCTAGCAATTGCCAAGTTGATCTTCAATTGTTGAACAGGATCCAGATGTCTTTAATGAGTATAATTTCTGTGTGAGAAATCACGTTTCCCTAACACGGTTTGAATAACTTTTCGACAGAAGCAGGTAATCATTAATTGTGATAATAAACTTACTATTGATGTGATAATTTAAGTGTCCTATACATCTATAATAGGTTCCCTAACCTTGGTGGTCTCAAAATGTTTTGGAATACAGACCAGTGGGAATTCCAGGAGAGGTAGGAAGTGGCCTCAACACACCACAGAGAACTTTTTTCTTGTTAGAAACTCCCAATTTTTCAAAGCAGTGGTTCTATGAAATTGATAACATCCCCAAAAATAGAGAAAAGGAAAGTTTGAAGAACAGGAGAGAATGTATGACACACTGTATGAATTACATTGTTTACATGTACAAGGTTTGAAAGGGATGAGGAGTATAAATAGTGGTGTAAATAAATAAATTGTATGGTATAATCTAGTTTTAGACACAGTTTCTTTTTTGTGCTTTTCAGTTCTTTGGCTTACTATTCATAACTTTTGTTCGTATATCATGTAAGAAGCATGCATCATGCTTCTTCCATAAAGAAATATAGTGTTGTGGTCAGCGGATCTGGCAGCAAATTCAGACAGTGAGGAGTGAGGAGGAACATGGGCCAGTCTTGGAGTCTGGGGAAGGCTCTGCATCAGAGGCAGAGATGGAGCCAGGGCTGTCTGACAATTATCAGCTGCCTTCAGAGTCAGACATCAGTGGGGCAGAAGAACAGCTGGAGCCTTTTCCCAATGTGTGCATGCACAGAGCTACCAGGAGAAGGGAACAGCTAAGGAACAAGGGTCGACTCGGGAGTAAAGCCACAGGTGGACGGTGAATGGCCCCTTCCATAAGGAATAAAGAGGAGGGAAAAGGGAGGGGAATTTGAAGGAGACAACTAGTTCAATTCATTAGGGTGAAGATCTGTTCCTGACTTCTTGTCAAATATTGTCTGCTACAGAGTGGCATTTGGAAGATTTTGGCCTGGCAGCTCTCCCAATACTAATAAAGGTCGTGAAATCTCTTGTAAGACTGTTGGCCAGGACTTTTGCTGGAGAAGAATTAACTTTAAACTAAATAAAAGGGGTTTTATTGGGCTGAGGAGTCAGCTTCGTGCTTTTGGGAAGCCTAGGTCAGAACAAATAGCACGCTGGAAATACATTTTCCTTACTGGTTAGAATCAGGTCAAAGAGAATGGATTTCCTAATTCACAATTTCAGCTATGCACAATGTATTTTGAAATTTCCCCCAAATTTATATAACGGACTGCAAGAATATTCTTGAACGACAGAACGTGGAAGAAGAGGAGAAGGAGGAGAAGGAGTTGCAGACTATACTAGAGGCAGCTGAACCCACATAATCAATGGGGTATGGCAAACATCTCATAAGGGCCCCTCCCTAGTTTCTTGGACCGTAAAGGCAAGGGAGGAAGAATGGCCTATATCAGAATTGTAAAGTTTTCTTATTGTAACCTTATAATAAAGGAACTGTTAGTTCTCATTGATGGTGCCCCTTGTCTGGACTACTTCAAATAGCCGACAATTTAGGGACAGAGTGATTGAATGGATGTTTTCTTCAAATATCTCACAGAGAAGGAAAATGTCTCCAGCCATTTATCAAGGCCAAGATACCTTTTCACGGAAAGAGTAGATCAGTGGAAGGAATACTCTCATGATAGCCTCCTTTGATAAGGCTGTGGTGTAGTAGTTAAGGCATCAAGCTACAAACCAGGACACCATAACTTCTAGTCACGCCTCAAGCACAAAGTGAGCTCAGTGCCCTTGAGCCAGTAACTCTAACTCTATCTTAGCTCTAGGAAGGATGCATGACAACCCACTTATAAAATCTTACCAAGAAAATGGTAGTGATTAGTCAACACTGATTTGAAGACATTATTTTTTTTAAAAAAATCCACCCAAACATTACATTCTTTAGAATTAAATTAAAGCATGGGTAACTGAAACATTGTTATCAGTGGTGGTATTCAGCTGGTTCAGACCGGTTTGGGCGAACTGGTAATAGAACCCACCTCTGATCATTTGAAGGAGTTTCTAAACTTTTTTTCCCCCATTTACTGAACTGCTAAGTAAAAAAGCAGGAGCAGTTGCCTTCACTGTGCTAGTTTTAAATACTCTGAAACGACAGTGCAACCTATTTGGCGGACTCATTTTGAGCTCAAAGGCCTCGGGAATTCTTTCAAACCTCATATTTTCATAATATAAATCACATAAATGGACTGTGTCTTAAAGGTAGAAACTATAATTCTTCTGAAATGAACATTACAAAAAGGATATCTAAACACAGAAGTGAATTTTATCTTTCTTTTGAAAATGATACCATATATGCAAGGTCTTATCTAATGCCATTTTATTTCTAACCACGAACGTATATGACTTTCAAAACAGCAGGCAACACATAATAAATATTGGAAGATTGATTTAAGGGATATTGCACACATATCCAAATCATGACACTGCCTTTATTTAATTTTTAATTAAAATAAAGACTATCTCGTCTGAACATTTGTCATGTTCAGGTGGAGACAGTCCTCTATAGGATTATGGATTCTTTTTTTATTGCTTTTAAAATTGTCTTGTATCTATCCTGGAAGGAAGACCAATAGTGGAAGCCAATACTCCAACCACTTACTAAAGGAAAAAAAAATGGAATAATTGATGATGAAAATTAAGCCATTGGAGTTAGATGCTCTATGAATTCAAATAAGTTATAATTATCTACAATTTAAAATCAAAATTGTCTTTCCTTTTTAATCTTTTCCCTCTCTCCCACCACCACAATTTTGCTACAGTTCTTTCCTAGATTTCAGATTCGTGCAATTTAGCAGAGAGGAAAATAGTTACACTTCACTCTACCAAATATTCTAATTAATTGCAGAAGCCATAATAGCCCTGGGATTGATTCCAGATTTGGAAGCAGAAAGAAAAATAGCCAAATGCATCGGAAATCTTCTGCCACGAAAGGTCAAAGCGAAATGCTACGAAATTTGGGGTTTAGATCTCTGCCTAAAATCAAAAGTAATTCCTCTCCCAACTTTATTTTCTCAGGGTTTCTTTAGCAAAGTTTGCTGTAAAGAAAGTGATGAGGTTACAAGAATTATAAAAATTGAATGAGTTCCCATAGAAAATCAATTTAGAATGTAGTAATATATTTAGTAATATGTTGTGGCCCCGCAGGATCCGTTGGAGCTGCTAAGGGACTCAGATAGTGACGAACCTTATGATTCCGCTATGGAAGAGATGGAGGACCCTGGGCAGGTTTCAGACCCAGAGCAGGGACCAAGAGAGGCTGGTTGGCCACCAGGAGGCGCCTGAGGCATGGAGCAGTGGGGAAGATCAAAGGGAGTTTGTCCCTGACAGGAGATTAAGAAGGGCAGAGAAACAAAGGCAACAGCTGCTCCAGAGACAAGCTCCTAAGAGATAATCAAGTCCAGGGGCTTGGCCCCTCCCAAGAGTGTATATAAGAAGGGACTTTGGGAAGAGGCTTTTTGCAGGACACAACCGTTCATAGTAATCTGGAGAACTCTTTGTCTGATCTGCCTTGTGCCTGTGGGAGTCTGGGTTGCTGCCAACGTTCTTGCCTGTGAGTCGTGTTTGGGCTTTCAACCAACAAGATTATAATGCTGTAAATAAAGTGTGGCAAACAGCTAAGCCTGTGTCGGCGTTCATTACTGGATCAGAACAGTAATATAATACTGAAGAATACTATAGTGACACCTTCTTCATTTTCACTTTGAGTGCCTTTCTGTGAATTGGAGAATCAGCAGGCCTTTTCACTGACAATGAAGGACCTTAGTGATGGTTGTTTACAACATTCAAGAACTTTACTTTTGTAGGAAGTGACCATTACAAAAGGCATAAGATCAGGCTGTGTTAGTTCCTGGCATGCCGTGATAATTGCCAGGCATCTTTGGAATGCCCTTATGCTCTACCTATTTTACCTAATTGGGCTCAACACTAGGACAACACGTAGTCTTCATTTAGTGACCACAACTGAGACTGGCAAAATCATCATTAAGCAAAGGGGTCACTAAGTGAAACCACAACTGTGCTTACATACTTAGCATAGTTACTATGTGAGCATTGTCTATGGAGAGTCTCAATCCAGGTCCTGGTAGTTCCAAAGGTGCTTTTTCAAGAGGCAACTGGACTTTCTGGCTTTTCTTTGAAGATGTTTTGCTTCTTATCCAAGAAGCTTCTTCAGCTGAAGAAGGATTGTGAAGATTGATCTCCAAGTTACTTTTTCATTACTGTTGTAACTGCAAATAGTTACTAAATGAGAACTACTTGTAGTATCTGATTGTGACATTTAGCTACCCCTGTGATTAGCGGTAGGATTCACTTACCTTCCCTACCTGTTCACAAATGTGAGTGCACGCGCCATATCTGTGCATGTGCACTACCTTCTGCACATTATGTCAGGGTGGGTGGGTGTAGCCTCCCACAGCCGCTGCTACCGGTTCGTCTGAACTGGAGAGAACCGGCTGAATACAACTTCTGCCTGTGATTCTTCCTAATTTCTCCCTCCTCTCCCTCTCTCTCTCTCCCTCCCTCTCTCTCTAACTCAAATATTGTGCAGATGACTGCTCACAGTTTTTCCAACTATAGAAGTGCTCAGTTTTCAGCTTTCCATTTCATTAACTTATTATTTCTATTTTCTTTTTCACTTTTTGAATCGAGCATATTTACCACTTACTGTGGTGGTAACAATAACAACAGAGCAGTTATCCCCATAGTAAAAAATTGCATCCATTAGAGTATCCTAGCAAAAATAGAGCTATAGATATAATCCAAGCCCATGACTGATTCTGAAAAGAAATAGAAATGCATAGGAAGATTGATAGCATCATGGGGTACACCTAGTCACCTTACCATAGTTATTAGAGTAGGCAGTAGTAGTGGTGGTACTTCAATTATTGGACTATACTACTGGATATCATTTTGATGCTAAAATGTTCAGAATATTTTTTTTTGGGGGGGGGGGAGTTCTTTCCCTCTAAAATCAGAAGTATGGACTTTTAATAGTTTTTCATACTATTCTTTCTTTCCCATTTTTGTTTCCTTAAACTTTTTCTTAGGTAAACACTTGACATTTAGCGAAATTATATTTTCTGTCCCAGCAACTGTGAAGGAAGAATTATAGCAAATGCATTACATTTTGATGTACAGCTCAAAAAGCACATCACTTGCTGACGGGAATAAAGTCTCTTGTCACAAAAAAAAAAAAAAGTATTTGCTGCTGTCTAAAAATGGATACATAAGTAGTGAAAGTCACAAGATGGTTTGGAACTAAAGATGTGTGATAGGACTGTTGACCTTTTTCTAACTGAAGTAATACAGATAAAATAATGTTTGTTGCCGGCATTCAATAAAGTCTCGTATAATGCATGGCAGTATGCATTAGCAACTTCTGCATGGATTAAAATAAATCTATTGTTGCTGACTTTCTCATCTGCTTGTATTTAGATTTAGATTGGATCCACACATGACCACTGTGAGGCTGTGTTCTTTCAGCTTTCATGGATGTTTAAAGGAATTTATTAGCAAAACCAGATGAGCCTTATAAATACTCCGATATGACGATGGATTGAAAGTAATGCATCCATTTAATTCATAAAAACAAAGATAAAACAACTAAGTAAGCTTTATTTATTTTTTTCTTTTTAAAATAAGTATGGCCACAAAAAAAGGTTTCAGCCTAAATGTATCTTTTGGAATATTACTAGGACAAAAAGGTTTTTCTGGATTAAACCATGAATGGACGAATGACAAACTGATAAAACAATATTTTTGAACTGTAGCTTCTGTCTACATATATAAAGGGCAGCTCCTGGCCTTCACCTAAGCCAAGCATTGCACTGTAGTCAAGAAATAATTCTTAATATGGAATTATGGAGAAGAAAGCGCAGAATTTATGAAACCTATAATGTTCCTTGGGATTATATGAAGCCCATAAGCAGCAACACTATTAGAGAAAAAGAAAATTCTCAATTAGACTGTGCATTTAGAAGAGAAGAGAATGATAGAGTTGGAAGGGACCTTGGAGATCTACTAGTTTAACCTCCTGCTCAGGCAAATGGCTGTCCAATCTCTTCTTAAAAACTTCCAATGTTGGAGCATTCACAATGTCTGGAGGCAAGTTTATTTATTTATTTATTTATTTATTTATTTATTTATTTATTTATTTATTTATTTATTTATTATTTATTTATTTATTTATTTATTTATTTATTTATTTATTTATTTATTTATTATTTATTTATTTATTTATTTATTTATTTATTTATTTATTTATTTATTTATTTATAAATAAATAAGTTGTTCCACTGATTAATTGTTCTAACAGTCAGGAAATTTCTCCTTGGTTCTAAGTTGCTTCTCTCCAAAATTAGTTTCCATCCATTGCTTCTTGTCCTGCCTTCAGGGTGTTTTTTTTTGGGGGGGGGGGAGAATAGTTAACAGGAAATAATATTAGGAAACTTAGTAGCATTTAGCTACTATATATTAGGTACAGTGAAGAAATATTTATTCTATGGGGAGGTTATTGAAATAGAAGTAAAGTAACATGTGTCTTCTCTGTCTGATATAGAGTGGACCAATCTTGATTGAGCAAGACCTCATAAGGACATAGTACAGGCCTTAACATATTGATATTCCATAAATATGTCATGCCCATAGAGGAAGGAATGAGATTGTACCCATGGATGCCACCAGTCAATGTCTATGAATGCTCAAAGTACAACTGTATGTGTAAATCAGTCAGATTGTTAGGAATTCCAGGCTGTCCAGGGTTCCTAATAAGATATATAATTGTGTTGCAAACCTGATGGAAGATGTGGTACCAGAGGATAAATTGACCTGGGGTCCCGACTAGTTATCATGCTTCTTCTTTCTTCTTCATATATCAGTGTCTGATGGATAGCCCAACTATAGATCGCCCCGAGTCCCTTTGGGGAGAGGGGGCGGTATAAAAATCGAAATAAAAGGTAAAGGTAAAGGTAAAGATCGACATATTCCTGGTGATATATGACTAAAATAAAAATGAATAAAAATAAATGTTTCTACAATATCCTAAATAAAATATCCACAAGGAAAGCAGTGAGAAAAATATTAATGTTGTTCAGTCTGTTCAACTAGCTATCTAAATTATTAAATCTTCAGAGGGTGTAATGCCAATCAACCAGATTTTTTTTTGTTTGAAGAATAAGTTTTTGGAAGATGATCCTGAGAAATGTTGAAAACCTTCTCTTTGATCATTTATGTTACAAGTTCTTGGTCTGAAAAGTACTACTGATGAGAATTGGAAAGTCCAAGGAACGATTAAGTATATTAATATTATTCAATAGTTAAAAACACTGTGGCGCGGTGGTCTAGAGGTGAACTGTTAAACGTTCAACTCCACTCAGTTGTCCCGATTCTACACCAGATGAAGGGATGAAAGGGTTATTAAAAACCAATAGTTATTAGCACAGATATGGGTTCCTAGACCAAACAAATTACTATTGATAGCCATTATTTCTCATCATTTTCCTTAGGGTTTTTCTCCCAGTAAAAATCCTTGGAGAACTGTATTAGAACATTAAGCAACTTAGATGGCACAAATAAAGCATTTTGATTATTTATTAAATTTGTTTGCTGCCCCTCTTGCTGCAAGATGAATCTTGTTATGCTACTACCACAAATATGAGAAATGACCAAAGCTCTTGATACTTGTTTTGATGAAGATAGTTGTGCCGTTGTAGAATGTGCTGAATTATAACTTCTTTTCTTGCTTGGCCATCCATGCAAACAAGTACAAATTAATCTGAAATGACATTAATTTACTGGCAACCCAGTTATCCCATTTTGCCAAATACTTAAATATTCCGAGATGGATGGAGGGAGGGAGGGAGGGAGGGAGGGAGGGAGAGAGAGAGAGAGAGAGAGAGGGAGGGAGGGAGGGAGGGAGGGAGGGAGGGAGGGAGAGAGAGAGAGAGAGAGAGAGAGAGAGAGAGAGAGAGAGAGAGAGAGAGAGAGAGAGAGAGAGAGAGATCACAAACAGACAATAACAGGCTATTCTTATTCAAGAAACCAACATGAAACTAATATTTTAAAGTATATAGTTAAAATATAATTTATTTAAGGAAATCAGAATTTACATGACAGTTAAACATAAAAGACTGAAAATATTCTAAATGGCAAAGGATTATGCTTAAAGAATACAAATTCACTAGTGCAAAGCATCTGATTATGTGCTCTGTTTTTTTCCTGTCTTTTGCTGTTTTAAATTAATTTTGGGACAAAAAAGCAAGCTTAATTATTTTCTGCAGCCTTGATAAAAATTTAACAGGAGTTCTAAGAGTTTTGTATTCAAAGAGAAATTTCATTGAATCCATATAATTTCATGGATATTTCCATTGCCTTTTTTCAGGGTTTTAAAAAAAAATATTATTATTAATATTATTATTTCCAAGTTATCCTACACATACACATATCTCCCACTCAAATGCTAAGCAGTACTGACTCTTCTTGACTGCACAAGACTTGACCATGTTGCTGACACACGTGGAATCAATTTTGTACCTATTTAATATAAATAAGCCATCTATTTCTTTAGAACACAGATACAATGGGAAAAACCAGTAGCTTCAGCCCTAATGGTTATATCTAAATCAAGACTCACGGTAAAGGTTCTCCTTGCACATATGTGCTAGTCATTTCCAACTTTAGGGGGTGGTGCTCATCTCCATTTCAAAGCCAAAGAGGTCATGTGGCTGGCATGACTAAATGCTGGAGGCTCAAGGAACACTGTTACCCTTCCCACCAAAATGGTTTCTATTTTTCTACTTGCATTTTTACATGCTTTCGAACTGCTAGGTTGGCAGAAGCTGGAACAAGTAATGGGAGCTCACTCCGTTATGCGGCACTAGGGATTTGAACTGCCAAACTGCCAACCTTTCTAATCAACAAGCTCAGCGTCTTAGTCACTGAGCCACCGCGTCCCACTGTTAGAAGGGCCAAATCAGAGTTCTTTTTGTAGAAGTGCTCAAATAAATTGTTTTGAGTTTCCTGCAGGAATAAATGTAGTTACATTGTATCAATACTATACAAGATAATAAATTCAACCTTCATACGACTGGAAAAACAATAACCTTATCTGCTTCCCTCCTGCAAACTACAAAGGGATTATAGGCATAATTTTAGATAGAGGTCTTTTATTCTTTCTGTAAATATTCTCTTCCTAAGCAAGAATAGTCCACTGCAATTTAGTTGGTTTTTCTGCCTCTCAGTAGATTTAGTGTCATCTGTACATACTTTATTATATCCTTTGTAACTGATTTAATTGCATTTTTCTTAGGTCCCCGGTCTGGCAACTGCATTATCCACAGGGTCTGTATAAACCCTGTAGAACCAGGATGTTGATTCTCCTTCAACGAGAACTCTGGAATAACTCTTACTTTATTGCCATCATAGCTGCCAACCCGAGTCCAGCAAAATTAAGAAGGAAACCAATTATAAACAGGCAGGTATTTTTTTTTTTCAGTATGGATTATTGCCAATAATTTCCTAATGCCCACATAATATAGAAAGCAAGCATGTAATGAGTCACTAAAGTTTATACAACGAACAAAACGAATTAAAACTTAGGCAATATCCTTACTGTTGGCATTTTTAGTAGCATTTTTTAAAAAAAATCAATTTTGGCAAAGTTTTAAATAAATGGCTTATGTAGTATTTTCCCCGTTAATTCTATTGTGCTAAATTTCACAACATCCTAAACTAAATTCAAAATGATGGCATGTTTCAGTAATAATTTAGGTCTGTTGTCTGGATTCAGTTACGAATACTTTAGCATGCTGACTTCATTGAGAATAAGCATCTATGGATGCAGTCGAGCATTTATGAACAGATGTTGTATTACAGGATTTTTCAAGTGTTTAGTCAACCCTAAATTAATTCTAATCACTAAAGCAGTTTAACTATTTCTTTTACATTGCATGAAACAACCTCTTCATATGCATTTCCAAACATTACTTTTGCAATGTATGAAGAAGGATCTGTAATGAATTTTTTGAGGGATCATGTATTACAAAGTCATAGGGTTAGTTCACTTTGATATCTATACCCCTGTATTCAGTGGGACTTATTTCCTAAAAACACCTAGTTTAGGATTTTATCATATACATACATACATACATACATACATACATACATACATACATACATACATACACACACACACACACACACACACACACACACACACTAATATGAGAATCAACTTATCGGACAAGGGCTGTTACTGACTAATAGTCAGTACATTTGATTGCACACAGTTAAGAACCATTTTGCCAGTTTGGTTTCATGGTTATAGTAGGAGACCATCAACTTTAAGTATGAAAGCCAGCTGAGTCGTCACTTTCTCTCAGTCCAACTTATCTTACCTGTTGTGGGAGAAATAGGAGGAGGAGGAGGTGTTGGCTATGTGTGCTGCTTTGAAATATTTGTAAAAATAATAAAGGCAGGATACAAAAAACCAAATCAATAAATAATGGAGTTTCCGTTAGCTTCATCTGTTACTGAGGTCCTTCTACATTGCAATGGTTCTGGAAAGAGTCACTGTCAATATCCATCTTTGGATATTTCATATATTTGCTTGCTTATGAGATTTAGAGGTTGGCCAACTGCAAAATGACTCTGGAAGGCTTTTTATTTAAAAGAAAGATAAATAATGCAGAGAGAATCTGAAACATCCAGTAGTTTAAGCCTTCTGCTGTTCTGGAGCATAGCTCCTCTTAATTCATTCCCAAACTTTGAGTATGAGTTATAAAAATTGAACTCTGTGCCCTTCTTATCTATTAAGGTATTGGGCCATACTGGTTTCTCTCTTTTTTACCTTAATGAAATAAAACTTTCAGGAATTATAGAACGTGGTAAGAGGAAGCTGTATGCCAGATTTCAGTGCAAGGACATTTTAGCTGCACACCTTTTTCTTTCTGTTTGAAATGTGTGCAGCTATAATACATTATATATATTTAACTGTCCTCTAATTTGACATCCAAGAAGAATAGGACCACCTGATTCTTCTTGACTGATCTAAGACCGCCATGAATTGTCTTATTCAGACCAATATTGTAAGGTTCATACCAACTTAATCTGGAGATTTAATCATTCAATTTTGTTTTATAAAATCTGTTTCCCTGAAAATTGCTGCCTTCCCAAATACAATGCTTATAATTGCTTGTGAAAAAAAAATGTATATATCAAAAACTAGTTCTTACAATTCCAATTCTGACTCTATGTTGTATGTAACCTATTGCTCAAAATGTTTTGAAAATGCTAGACTTCATTTAAAATAAACAGGAATTCTGCTGAGAGAGACAACAGCCTTATACAAGTGGGGTAAGGATTTAATTATTGCGGCTGATACAGGTGTTATGTTGCCTGTGCTTCTTCGGCTGGACAGCTTGGACTAACTTTGATCAAAGGAAGGATCACCCAAGTGAAAGGTATGGAACAATCGCTAGACAACAAAGAACTTGGCTGTTGATCACCCTCAACAAATTACTATCTGAAGTTACTTTCAACCTTCAACAGCACTGACTTAACTGAAGACATGACTGCAATTACAGGATACTGAAACATAGTCTGGATTTCATTCTTTCAATTAAATAAGGAATATGATCCATTGCAGTAAATTGTCAGCAAGCTGCCTTTTACACAAAGCCCTAAAATGTACACTAGGAAAAACCCACAGACCTAAATTGTTTCCAGTTTCCCCACCCCCTCCAAATTCTTTTATCAACAATACCCTGACAAATCTCCTTCACATAAACCTTAGGCATAACTGTTTACCATCACAGCGTACTTACCATGTAATTCTGACTGAAATACAAGGCAAACAGAAGGATTTATTTTCAGAACATGATGGCCATATGTTTGGAATTGACATTAATAGAATTCATACTCCTGACTCTACAGATACTGTAAGTGGAAAATTCTGGACTATAAATACAGATTCATCAATTGCAACAAAGCAACTGCTCTTTTGCAAGATAAGGGAATTGAGCACCAGTAGTGAGTTGCCACTGTCAGATAGATGGGCAATGAAAAAATTATGGCAAAGGAGCTCCAAAAAATTGTGTTGACATCTCAATAGTGCATCCTTTCACTGACAATACTTATCCTTCGTGTGGTATATTTGTATTTAGGATTTAAAAATGGGTGGGAACATCATGAAGCCTGAATTTAATTTGATGCAATTGCAGTTTCATCATATTACATTAAATAAACGAAATACTATTGTGGTAACTTCCAATAATGTTCTTGCACTGTCCCATCAAAAGTTACACTTGGTTGATAACTCTTGGAGGAATTCTGGCAGCTGCATCTAAGACGTTGAGGAGTTGATGTTTCTCTAGGACTCCATATTAGGCATTGCCACTAAAAGGAAAGTTGCAGCATTTCTTTTTGGGAACAGAAAACACAAAATGAAATTATTAAGGAATGTAAGGAATATTACATTCTCTTGAACAGTGCAAACAATTTTGGCTCAGGGCTGTCTGATTTTCTCATTATGGGTATGGCAGAGAGGAAAAGCAAGTTCTTATCTGTAGGCATAGATAGGGACTAAAATGTTTTACTGTCCTTAACAAAGTCTTGCATCGTTGCAAACACTGATATTTTCTATGAAGTCAAACCTATAATAAATCATGCAACAGCCATGCTCATGTTATTATTTATTGATCATATTGAGCTTGATTCCTGATTTTGTCAGCAGTATGGAAGTAATTTGCAATCACCCTTCCAGTCATTTTTTTCCAACTTCCCAGTCTAATTGACAGCCCTGGAATTTCCTTGAGGTTTCTATCTGAGCCAGGCTTGTCCCTGCTTTGACACCAGTGGCGTAGCGTGGGTTGTCAGCACCCGGGGCAAGGCAAGTAATTTGCGCCCCCTAACCCGTGGCAACCCACGCTACGCCACTGGACTCGGGACATGAAGGGAGCTCTGAAGCAGCCGTCCTCCTTAGCAAAGCTCGCAGCACCCTCTATAGGCCCGAAGCAGAATCATTTTCTTCCCTCGGTTCTGGGAAAATAGGAAAAGGAAAGCCGCCCGAGGTCTTCACTTGCTCTAATTTAAACGTATCGCGTTATTAACGTCCCTCGCCCTGCCCAGCAGTCTTCAAGAGACCCAGATCTGCAGAAGAAAACTTTGGCCCTCTTTCGTGCTCTCGACCCCGGGGAAGACCTGCTTGCGTCTCTTTTGTATTAAATGTGGGAAGCGTTCCTCGGCTTCATTCAATTCAAATTCAGCCTTGAAATACATGCAAGTCAACAGCAGAGAGCTGCGAGTGCGAACGCCCCCCCAGATGTTGCGCCCGGTGCGGCCGGCCCCCCCTGCACCCCCCACGCTACGCCACTGTTTGACACTACAGTTTGAACATCCTGCAATATGAATATTGATTTAGTTCTTACAGAAGAGAGAAATGCCTTCATATATTTATTAGAAATGGAAGCCCTGAATTGTTGTTTTGATGTTTAATGTCCAAGTATTTCTGAAACTTCTGAAGATGGATGGATGGAAGGAAGGAAGGAAGGAAGGAAGGAAGGAAGGAAGGAAGGAAGGAAGGAAGGAAGGAAGGAAGGAAGGAAAATTATTGATTCACTAGGACCATAGACATTCATTTTTTAAAGTTAGTATCCAACCAAATCTTGGCCTTCTCCAGATATTGCACTATAAATTCTATTATCATTTGCCAAAAGTTATAGATAAGAAGAATTGTGATCCAATACACTTAGAAGGCAGCAAGCTTGCCTTAGGTTCTTTTTTTTTTCTGAATAGTAGGTTGGCTAGCAAATACAAAGCCTTTATGGTTAGAACAGTTGCTGGGTAAATCCATATATTTAAGAAATTTTATCCTTCTGTTTGCATGTACTGTAAATTAAAGAGAAAGGGGAAGAAAGAGAAAGAGAGAGTGGGAGGGAGGTAGGGAGGGAGGAAGAGAGAAAGAGAAAATGACATCTGCAAATTTTTATTTGCTAATTCTCAAAGACCATGAAGCCTCCTGGGTATCTTTTTCATTTCCTCAATAGATAGTTTAGTTTTTTAACATACATATTTCCATTGGCCAAGTGAATGAGATGAAAAGCTTTGTGTAAAATTGATTTGGCATACACATAAAATGAGACTTTGTATAAAGCAGGTGGCCCGAACCAGGAAGTCTTCTTCACCAAATATGACCTAAGTAAGTAATAAAGAAAAATATAAAGAAAATATATATTTCCAAATGCAGTTCAAGAGAGCCTCCTTGAAATGAAAAACGGTAAGTTGTTTTTTGAAGAAATAAATGAATGTAAAATCCATTAAAATAATTCAAGGGCAAAAGAGCTGAAGAAGAAAAGATACTATTCTGAACCTCCAAGAGTTTTCTTTGTAATCTTATGCTTCACTATACTTTTTGTTCAATTTTACTTGTATTGTATTGCACTGTATTAAAGGAACATACATTAAATAACACTGTCTTTGACAGTAGTTCATGTTGAGTAAGATGCTCACTTAATCATGCTCCAGGTAGGCTCACTAGATCCAACTCAGAGAAGATATGTGGTGAAACAGCTGAATGGGGGATCTCAGTCAATCCACCATATAGCATGTTTAGGATTTAAAATGAGAGAACAATACTTTTATTTTCTTATTCCAACACCCAGTTGACACTTGTTCACTTTATTGTATGCCTCCCAGTGTCAGGCCTAGAAGCTGTCTTTTAACTTTGGGGATTCTGGCCTGCCACATTTTCTACTGTGGGAAACTGGGAGGGGGATTATGCTGAGCATGGGTGATATGTGGCCATAATAACATTCTTTCTCTGAAATTCAAGGTCGTTTTGCCTCACTAGGTAGACCAAACCAGAAAATCAACTCCGTAGGAAGATCAGTACTACAATTCATTAACATAAATAAATCGTTATTACTATGAAAACAGAATATTGGAAATCTAATTGTGTCATACTTTGTTCTCCTTCTTACATCCCAATGAATCAGGGAAACATCTGCCCAAGTCACTTCCAAGTATTATTTTTTTCATAGGACTTATAGATTTTTCATAGGACTTTTAGACTTATAGACTTGGTAGTAGTTCTGTCCCTTACTCTTTACAAGAATGCACTGTTAAAGATAACAAATAGTTGGAGCTTTCATTTGTACTATCTAACATGAGAACAGCACCATTTTTAAAAAAAAATAAAATATTTCTAGCTATAATGCTTTGGAAGTATTTCCCACCCATATACCCCCATCCCAGTAGTCATTTAGTGGACACAATTTTGCCCTGAACTTTCTAGCTTATAATCTTCCTGTTAAATAAATTAAAAGTTTGTCAGATACACTATGTTTTGAAATGATGTAGTATGCTGTGTTATATAGTATCATATACTCTATTTAACAAAAAAATATAATCAGTCTATATTACATTATCGCAATCATTCTATCTATATCTATATCTATATATCTATATCTATATCTATATCTATCTATCTATCTATCTATCTATCATCTATCTATCTATCTATCATCATCTATATACATTTAATATTACATACAATGTATTATATTTTATATTTTAAATAGTTATATTTATCATAAATATGTTATTATATTTTATAAGGTATTATAAATTATAATACAATGTATTATGAATCTCAAGTTGGATAGCTCATTCCTCTCCTATCTTTAGTCAAAAGGTACAAGAACACGTAAATATTATTTTATTGTTAACATGACCAGCCCAAAGTTATTCATTAAAACTGTGGCTGCACTCCACCTCCAGCATCAATGTAAGGGCTCATTTATAGGTCACTGAGAGTCACCTCAAACCACGAGTTGAGTGACATATAAATTTGATAAATAAATAAATGGTGTGAAGATGACTTACTGTTTCCTGAGATCATAAGTCTCACGGTGAGACTTTATCTCATAGGCAGCCAAATATATTGTTATGCTGGCATTATTTTTTGTCCTGTCTTACAAAGAGGCCCATCTGCAGAGAAATAGAGATGACACCTCGCTTATGTTCAAATGCTGTCATAGTCAGAAACTATGGAATTGTTATATTTTTTTCTCTGTCTTTTTTTTTAAATCTCTTTTTAAAATCTCTTTATTTCCCCCTCTATCATAGTATTTTATGCTATAATAAACTTTAATAAAACGTTTATTGGTACTAAAGGTAAAGGTTCCCCTCGCACATATGTGCTAGTTGTTCCCGACTGTAGGGGGTGGTGCTCATCTCTGTTTCAAAGCCAAAGAGCCAGCACTGTCCAAAGACGTCTCCTTGGTCATGTGGCTGGCATGACTAAACACTGAAGAGAAGACACAGAACATTTTAACCTTCCCACCAAAGGTGGTTCCTATTTTCCCACTTGCATTTTTACATGCCTTTGAACTGCTTGGTTGGCAGAAGCTGGGACAAGTAACGGGAGCTCACTCTTTTATGCGGAGCTAGGGTTTTGAACCACTAAACTGCCGACCTTCCAATCAACAAGCTCAGCATCTTAGCCACTGAGCCACCACGTCCTTTTATTCATACTACTGAACTGCAAAGGAGCAGCCTTATAGGTACAATATTATTGTGCTGATCAATAGGGATATTGGGAATATAGCTAGAGAGCCAGGAACTCTTTTTCTTCACTCTGTTCTGGTTTCTCCTGAACTGGAGGATGTTCAGAACCCTTTACTTCAGAGGTGAGTTCCTACTGCTTTGGACCGGTTCAGCCAAATAGGTAGTAATAGGTAATAGGTTGCTGGAACTGGCAGTGACTCAGGACTGCCACATCCCTGAACCGGTTCTCTCCGCAGCATCATGGGTGCCGCCATCTTGTTTTTGGCTTCTGCGCATGTGCAGAAGCATTTTTATAGTACTGTGCATCAAGGATGCATCAAGTGTGCACAAAGTGCGCAAAGCCCATCCCTGAGCAAACTGGCAGTAGCAGTAGCCAGAACCCACCCCTGCTTTATTTTCTTCTCTTTCACCATGTTTGAAGAAAAGCACTACACTGCATATGCACAGTATGCATATCACTTTGTACATCTGACTTAGTACATTTTAAACACGGTGTTGATAGCCTTACATTAAATATACTACACCCACATTTCTGCTAACTATAGATTCCAGTGAATGACCTGGAAGAATCCAGCTAGGTATTTCTATATTTTTCCCTAAAGAAATATCACATTAGTTCTGATCAGCCATTCTCAAGTGGATTATGGGCTTCAGTATTCCTTCAACAAAAGGATGACTAAATGAATTAGGAGCAACCATTTAGCTAGTGCGAGTTACAAATTCAAGTATAGCAATGAGGCCCTCTCTCACTTTGCAAGGCAAGCACATCAGCATATGATGTGCCTTGTTCTGCTGCTGTAGAATCATAGAATGAAAGTGGTCATGATCCCTGGCCAGATTTCTTCTTTGGAGTCCCATTTACCTCTATCTGCTCCTTAATGGTCAGAAGATACGACATGGGATTTAGCTCTACGGAACAGGATAAGCTGCCTACAGGTTCTGTAGCCCATCCTCTTTTGCAAACTCAAATATCACACCCAAAGGTGCTTTTTCAGGAGTCAACTGGACTTTCCTGTGTTTTTTTTAAAAAGACATTTCACTTCTCATCCAAGAAGCTTCTCCAGCTCTGACTGGATAGTGGGGCATGGGAGGATTTATATCCCTTGCTGTGGCTGTGTCCTGAGTATTTTCAAAAGGAAAAATGAGACAATCCAGTTGCTTCCTGAAAAAATGTACCTTTGGAGTAACCATGACCTGGATAAATGAGAATCTCTGCAGACTCAAAAGATCATACTGCCATGATTTTAACAAGAAGTTACAAATAAAAAAAAAAAGATATGTTAAGCCTTTTGTATCATGTGTATGTGTATCAGGGGTAGGTTTCTGCCAGTTCTAACCTCTTCTATAGAAGAGGTTCCACAAATCTACCGTGCCATTTAGAACCGGTTCCAACTCCCTCCCCCCGCCCGTCCGCACATCATCAAGATGAAGAGCGAGAGGAGGAATTCTGGGAGTTGAAGACCATAAGTCTTAAAGCTGTCAAGTTTGAACACCCCTGGGGTTTTTTTCTAAAGGGTTAGGGGTGCAAGGGTCTTGTAACTTCACAGCTTTAAGACTTACACACTTCAATGCCAGAGTTCCTGAGCCAACAGTTTGGTTGCTAAGCAAGAACGTTGTTAAGTGAGTTTCACCACATTTTACAAGTTGGCCATGCCCACCCAGTCACATGGCTGGCAAGCCACTCCCACAGAGCAGGGCATACCTACAGAAGAGGTTCTAAATTTTTTTGAAACCCACCACTGATGTGTATGTATGTGTATGTGTACATACAGATTATGTATATATAGATATCTGGTTTATCCACACTTGATTTATTCATTGATGAGGTTTAACAGACCGCCTTTATTCTCTGACTTTATTTCTGAAAAAAATACAATGCAATGCAAACATTTCAGAAGATGACTACAGGATGAATGGCAAAATTTACAGGAGACAGAAGCAGGGGCAAAACATGAGGTCATAGAACTACAGACATAGAAACTGTGTGAAAAATATGAGGTTAGTTGGAAAGTTGAAAGCAAAAACAGATAGGGGAACTCTTGGCTGCCAAGAAAGAGATAACCAAAATATCTCATGGAGAATGGCTTGTTGTCTGTAAGCTAAAGAATTTCCTTAAGGTTACAAAGACCTATGATATAAACAGCAGCTGTAAGAATCCCAGGGAGAAGCTGGACAATTCCCAATGAGAACTAAGCTGACCAACACTGGCTAAGACACTGAGGCCAAAAACAGCTCTGACCTCTGATGTAATTCCATATACTCTGTGAGAAGGTCTCTTCTACTGTATGAATCATTATGTCTATCAATAGGCAACGTTAATAAGAAACCTTCTCTTTTGTAAAATTGAGTAGTACTAAACCTGAGCGCTTGTATCATGTTTGAGCTAAACAGTTAAGACTGTGACCATAATTGGTGAATAAAAATATGCTATTCACACATAAACACATACAGAGACATACTTATACACAAACACACTCAACTATGCATTATTTTTAAAGGTGAGCCTTAAAATTTCAATAAAACCACATCAGAAGCATGCAGCATACAGAGCTCGGGGGCTGGAAAAAAATGCAAAGGAAGAAATGCTTATGGTCACCAACTACAAAAAAATGCATTCATTGCTTTTTCTTATTCAAGAATGGCTGCCGGCAATTACTTCTGTTACGCCCTTTTGCACATCAATACAATGTTCATTTCTTATAAAATTTGCTAATATGTTTGTTAATATCATCTATAAACAATCCCAAACCTGAAAGATTCTGGGTGAAATACAATAGGGAGAAAGGAATGAAAAAAGGAAGGAAGAAAAAGTGGGGCTGGAGGAAAGAAAGAAAGGAAGGACGGGAAGGAAGGAAGGATGGGAAGGAAGGAAGGAAAAAGGAAGGTTAAAATTAAGTTTAAAGCCCAAGATAGATGCTCACTAAGCAAAATTTTGCTGAAATAAAACAGATTTAATTGGTTTCCGTGACTTAGATGACTGAGAATAAATAAATAAAATAATAAATAAAATAATAAATAAAATAAATAAAATAAATAAAATAAATAAAATAAATAAAATAAATAAAATAAATAAAATAAATAAAATAAATAAAATAAATAAAATAAATAAAATAAATAAATAAATAAAATAAATAAAATAAATAAAATGAATAAGTACAATCTCTGCACACCCTTTCCTTTCCCCTTCCCCCTTCCCCCTTCTTCCTTCCTCCTTCCTCCTTTCCTTCCTCCTTTCTCCTCTCCTTTCTCCTTTTTCCTCTCCTTTCTCCCATCCTTTCTCCTTTCCCTGGAGCAAGATTATAACTTTGTCTAGGATAAAGATAAACCTATTACCAGCATAGTAAAACCAGATAAACCTGCAAATTGTCATCAATTAATACAGATCATCCTCTGTGAAAGAAAAGACAAACCCTCACAACTCTAAAGTAAGCTATATCTATAAAGATGCCTGCTTTGTAGACATCCACAATCCTCATTCTGGACTATGTTTCATTCTCTCCCACCTTGACAAGAATAATGATTCAGGAACAGGCTGAAGCCTCTCAATAAATTGTATAGTCTGGAAATTGTAGTGTTGTTCCCCCAGTGGATTTAGAGATCCAGTGAACAGGAGAAAGTCCCAAACTTCCCCTTCAAACCACATGTTGCTATGCTCAATGGTGGCAAGAAATTCAACATACAATCCCATCCTTTGGGAACGTTGTGATCAGAGTACTACAGCAGACTCCCTGAACATATGCCATGATCATCTGAAGACTGAAATATTATAAGAAACAGCACAGGAAAATTAGGTAGAAATATTGTTTATTCTGCTAGATGTCACCTGTCTAATTTCCTAGGGAAAACAACAAAGATACCACCAACTACCAATAGTTCGTAGAACTATTTCTGGCATCTTTTTGTTTGTCAACATATGAATTAAAAACAAAACAAAACATAAGGCTGGTTTCAAATGAGAAACTGAAGTAAAACACAAAAGGCATCATGTGCTTTAATCATGTACATAAATTACTCTGAAAAGCAAGGAAAGAACTGCAATTATTCGCAATTTATTTAAAACTCCAACAAATAAAGAAAGGACAAGTTTCAAACTAACAAATTGTACAATCCATTCTTAATTATAGCAAGCCTAGCGGTGGCCAGAGTTAAAAAGGAAAAACACAGTGTTGTCCTTTCAATTGTTTGACATGGGGAAGAATTGTCATCTCTGACTATCTGATTTTTTGCCTAACTAGAGAGCTGGAATAAAAGTCCAATAGGACTGAGCTTGGGATGGGGCAAAGATCTCAGCAGCACAGCATTTGAAGAGTTATCTTGGTCTGCAATGGCATGAAATTTTTGTCATGGGATAAGGAAGTTGCACAACAGACAAAACTGCTAGAAAATATCTATGCCGTTAAAAGGAGCCTAAGAAAAATGTTACTACAGAAAGAACCAATAGTAGAGGATTATAAAAAATAAATCAAAGTCATTTTAGGTGCAAGTAAGGATTTACTTACACAGTGACTCAGTGGCTAAGACACTGAGCTTGTTGATCAGAAGGTTGGTAGTTCTGCAGTTCGAATCCCTAATGCCACATAATGGAGTGAGCTCCCGTTACTTGTCCCAGCTTCTGCCAACCTAGCAGTTCAAAAGCATGTAAACAATGCAAGAACAAAAATAGGGACCACTTTGGCGGGAAAGTAACAATGATCCGTGTGCCTTCGGCATTTAGTCATGCCAGCCACATGATCACGGAGATGTCTTTGGAGAGCGCTGGCTTTTCAGCTTAGAAACGGAGATGAGCACTGCCCCCTAGAGTCAGAAACTACTAGCACACATGTGCGGGAAAACCTTTACCTTTAAGGATTTTATTAGAGGTTATTTTATACCACATAATAGTGAGCTTGAAAAGAAGGTTCAAAACACAAGTTATTTTGAATGAAATAAAGGGAAAAGAAGAAAAATTAAAGAGATTTCAAGAGAAGATAAGTATTTCTAAAAAAAAAAAAGCTTTTATTGTATTTATTAAATTTATATTCTGCCCATCTCACTATCATAAGTGACTGGGTGGTTTCATGCTTATGTTATCAGTAAAATAAATGGAATGTTAACAGTATTTATCTTAACCCAGCAGCTATGTTAACAGAAAGAGAAGTCGAAATAAAAACAAATTATGTAACCCAACATTTTTGTTGTTTTGTAAAAGTTGCAAATGGAATAGCTACAAACCTAGACTGTGCCCCAAAACACCTTTGTGGTTCTCAGCACAAGAAGCATTTATAGATGAGAAATAATAGGCAAACCCAAATGGCTAACTATTATGACCCCCCTCCCCATGCCTCACCTATAATCTCTCTTGGTAGGGGCCAATCCACAACCACCTGTGCTTAATCATCTTCTGTGTGTCTGCCTATGGAGTTGCTGCTTCCGTTCCTCAGTCTAGCTCAATCTAGCATCAGGGACAAACTACCTTTGATCCTCCCCACTGCTCCATGCCTCAGGCGCCTCCTGGTGGCCAACCAGCCTCTCTGGTCCCTGCTCTGAGTCTGAATCCTGCACAGGATCCTCCACATCGTCCAAGGCAGACTCACATGGTTCCTCGCTATCTGAGTCCATCAGCAGCTCAACTGGATCCTGCTGGGCCACAACAGCTAACCTAACATAAGATAGTAGAATTTTGTCAAGAAGAATATAACATAAAGTCAAGAGAAGAACTGAAGGCAGATAATTTGGCATTTGGTGGTTTTTGTATTTACAGTTATTAGAAAGATTTACAGTAGAAAAAAGAATTCATGGTTTTGAACACTATAACATTGAAATTGAAATAGAATTGTGTACAAGTGATGAACATTAGAATTAGAATTCTTTATTGGCCAAGTGTGATTGGACATTCAAGGAATTTGTCTCTGGTTCATAAGCTCTCAAGTGTATATACAAGCAACAAGTGTTAAATCATGATTATAATCATAACTGGGAAAATGTGTGCTGTTTCTTACACTTCTATAAATTCTTTTCACTAGTTATATCCATTATCAGATACAATGCATATTCTGTCACTAGGAATATACATATTATGATTCAAGTTATTGTTATATCCTGATAAATATATCACAGCTGAAATTCAAAAATTCATTTAACAGAATAACAAAGTTGGAGGGGACCTTGGAGGTCTTCTAGTACAACCCCCTGCTCAAGCAAGAAACCTTCTACCATTCCAGACAAATGTCTGTCCAATATCTTCTTACAAATCTCCAGTGACGGAGCACCCATGACTTCTGGAGGGAAGTTAATTGTTTTCACTGTCACAAAACTTTTCCTTAATTCTAGGTTGGCTCTCTCCTTGATATTTTTCCTTCTTGTTCTGCCTTTAGGACTTTGGAGAATAGGTTGACCCCTCTTCTTTGTGATGCACCCTTAAGTATTGGAAGACTGCTATTATGTCACCCCTTGCTTCCTTAGAGTAGACATTCCCAATTCCTGAAACTGTTGTTCATATTTGAATTACAGCCCCCAAATTATCTTTGTTGCTCTTCTCTGTGTTTTTTCTAGAATCTCAACCCTATTTAGGTTATTATTTAGGAATTTAAGTTCAAATGAGTTCATAGAAGAGGCCAAAGTCAAACTGGACATTTCCTGATTTATAGCAAACGTAGTTGTGAACCCATAGACCAAACTTCAAATTTGTTCTTATTCCTTACATTGAAACAAATCAGTCATGTTTTTTTTTTGGTTTTCCCAAACAAATCTACAACATTGTTAAAAATGATTCTCTTAAAACTGTGCAGTTGCTTGTCAAAACAACAAGGAACCAGATGTCAAAATCTGATACAACCTTTCCTGTTCTACTTACTTGATACACAATTCTATAATATAATTACTTTTAGCTATCTCTAATTATATATTTGTTTATGAGTTGAACTACCTCAAACAATTCAAGATAAATGTACATACACAGAGAGAGAAAAGAGAGAGGGAGGGAAGGAGGGAGGGAGGGAGGGAGGGAGGGAGGGAGAGAGAGAGAGAGAGAGAGAGAGAGAGAGAGAGAGAGAGAGAGAGAGAGAGAGAATGTGGTCTGCATCATCTTACAATCCAGAGTAATTATAACAGTTGAGTAAACAGCATTTTTCATAACCAAGACTGACACTGTTAAACATACTAGTCTTTTGTGTCTCAAATGGTGCCACAAGGAATTAATATAAATAATAAATTAAAAACTATGAAAGATGTTGTATGTTAAGTCTTATAATCAGGAGGCAAGATCAATTATACTGTGGGCTGATCATTTTTTAATCTTGTGTATTGTAAAAGTATAATAGAGCATTTTGTTTATTTTTTGTTCAGAAGGATGTCATGGTTATCAGAAAGATTGCTAGGCTAAATATAGGACAAACCTCAGGAATTAATGCTATGAGAAATGGTGACAATCACCTTGCTATTTTCTTGAATTTCTTGATTATTCCACTTTTGGCTTCAACTACAATAGAAAGCTTTACCTCATTTCTAGTGAACAGATACATTTGAATTGCAAGTCCAATTGACTTTTAGGCATGGAATGGAGAAAATTCCCCTATAATAATAATAATAATAATAATAATAATAATAATAATAATAATAATAATAATAATAATAATAATAATAATAATAATAATAATATTTTATTTGTTAGCCGCACCCTCTCCAGAAGGACTCGGGGCGGCGTACAATAAAAACACATAAAATATACAAATATAAACAGTACATATACATATACATATGCATGGAGGAGGTAAACAGATGAATAAAATAGAATTAAAATTTCAATTTAAAATCCCCTCAATTAAAATACAAAATACACAATTAAAAACCCGTCAGGAGCGATATGGTAAAACTATGGTTGAGCCAGGCCAGCTACTTGGAAGAGGTGGGTCTTGAGCTTTGCGCGGAAGGAGCGGAGGTCAGAGGTAGTCCTGATATCAAGGGGGAGGTCATTCCACAGGGCTGGGCCCGTCACAGAGAAGGCTCTTTATTTCATTGTCATATTCTCTCTCTCCCTAGAAAAATCACAATAATCATGCTACCAAAACATGCTTCATTTCAGTGGCAAGATGTTAGGAAACAGTAGGAGCCTAAAATGTAAAACTGGAACTTTCCAGCCACAGTTTACTTTGCCTAAATTAGTCCTTGATTACCATGTATTGAATGTTTGAGAAGAGAGTCTCCAAAGTTGTCAAAAACATTTGCCTTCTTCAATCACGAGGGAATTGGCCCAATGTTTTTATAAGAGACTATCTATCTATATTGTTATTAGTGACATACAGGGGACAAACAATCCCTTTGGGAAATGGGAGACAATTTGGCAGGCATAATTTTCATTATTAAAAATTGCTGAGTGGTTACAGAAACCAGCATGAAATCCTGTGGATGGCTATGAGCTGGAATAATACCCTAGAGGCCCCAGTCTGTTAAGCCAAAAGAAATCAGATATTAATGAAGGAAATGCATTTTTCATTGTCAAAATGGATGATGCTTATAACATGTCAAATCAAATATAAAATCAAAATAAAGCAGTTCTGAAAACAATTAGAGAAGGTAATATAACTCACTGAGTCTCTGGCTAAGAGATATATACAGGCTCATAGAGTAATTTATTTTCTCCCATGATTTTCCCAGTAGGAGAGCTGAGAGTTCAGTTGAAACACTGCCCAGCAATTAAACTGAGCATTTCAGCTATAAATCTGGATTGAATATCCCATTCCTATTAAGTGAGATTTAGTTGAAGTAGCAGAGAAAAACCACTATGTTTTAGCCTGCAGAATATTAATTTCACATCAGCAATATAATTAACTGCAGGAATAATGAGCAACAACTGTGGATTTGATTTAGACTAAGATTTGCAATTGCAAAATGCTATCGGACAGTATCATTTAAAAATAATAAGCTACTTATAGGAGTTATAAATATTAATTCACTTGAAGCCCAACACTTCCCTTGAGAAACTCCTCCTTCTGAATGTCTAAATTCCCTCATTTGGTGGTTTTGATTCCTGACCAGGTTGTGATGGCAGTGGGGAGAAAGCAAGACCTGTCTCTCATATTCTGAAATGGGAGAATGTCATGTGGGCAGCTAAACCACCTTCCTTTCCATCCCTCCTGAGGAGGATATGAAATTTGATTAACTGAATAATATAGTTTTATTTTATCACTAGCATTTTTAGCACAAGCTTGTGAGGTTGATTTCAGAGTGCCAAAAATTGGGGGGAAAGTTTAGGCACAGATGGGTATTTGGCCCAATCACTTCAGGAATGTATCCTCCTCTGATTAATCACATTTTCAACACAGGTCTTTCTCCTCTCCCTAACCTTTTTTACCTCTACAGGTAGAATTCCCACTCTTCTCTTTACCTTTATCTCCACTTTCAGTTATTCAGCATTTTCTTCTGTTAAGACCTCCTCCTCCTCCCCTCCTCCTCCACTTCCTTCTGTGGTTTGTTTCCTCTCATTGCTCCCTTGTCTGCCATCCCCTCAGACTCCTCTCTTTCTTTTGCATGAAATTCCAATATAATCCAGCTGTAGGGAGCCTGCATTCTTTCCTCCTACTCATTGTTTAGCTGTCTGCCTGTATACAAGCCTTTAGGTAGGCTTGCATATATATTATGGCCAGAAAAAGGCACTCATTCCCCCCTGGATTTCTTTGTTAGCATGTTCATACACATGCACATTTTTGGTATACTTTGAAATGTTGCTATGGCTATGCACTAAGGGCTAGTGACCCTGTAAAATGTCATATTTTTGAGTAGGCCTCTCTTCTTTATTTTTTCCATGCTAGGCATTTGGCCAATCTTCACCACATATCCCAGGAGCAGGTACAATGAAGGAAAGAGACATGTGTGAGAATATTAATTTTCCAGATTTCTAGAACCAGGGTTGACCCTTCTCTGGATTGTGTGTAAAATAGGATGGCAGATTGGGAAGAGGTTTTCCTGGTTAGCAGTGACTGACTGAAACTCATTAAAGCACCCACCCTTATATATCGTATTTTCGGACTATAAGAAGCAATGGAGTATAAGACGCAGCATGATTTTGAAGAGGTAAATAAATAAATAAAAAGTTTTTACAATCTGCAGGCTCCCCAAACCCTCTGCATGCCTCGCTTTTTGCAAAAAAAAGAAAAAAAATAGGGCACGTAGAGCTTTGGGAGGCTTGTAGAGTGCTCAGGGAGCTGGCAGGGGGCAAAACCGACCAAAAATGGACCATTTTTGGCTCATTTTTGCCGTCCCCAGCCCCCAGGAGCACTTTACAAACCTCCCAAACCCTCTGGACATTAATTTTTGCAAAGGGGGCGGGGTTTTTGTAGGCCAAAAATTCTGCACATAGACACCCAGATTTTCACCCTCTTTTTTTAGGGAAAAAGGTGTGTCTTATACTCCAAAAAATACGGTACTTTGCTTTCAGTAATGTGGCTTCCAAGGAGAAATGGCAAACTGAAGATGGATGCAGAAGACCTCATGATGGGGACAGAAAGAGGAACCACAAGAAAAATCTAAAGCTATAATTAAAGGAGAAGACATCCAATAATACAGAATGGAGCAATATTATTTGACTATGAAAGCATCCAAGGGAATTTGAAAAAAAATTGCAATCAGAAATTACTCTTTTAAGTTTATCTGATAATATAAAAATGTATTCAAAAATTATGGAAGATGAGCAGTTTTTACTGATAAAACAGAGGCTCAGGCTGATTTGAATTTGGATCTGAAAAAGCCACAGACTCTCCTCCTTATCAGCTGAGCCAGGGAAATAGGTATGTATTTGTGTTACAGCCCCTGGTATACCCAAATATGGAAGGGAGCTCACTACTCCCCCCTTCTGTCCTTCTGCTCATTACAGAAGACCATCCAGGCAGAAAACCATATTTTTATTTTTAATGTTGCCTTTGTTATGTTTGTGTTGTATTTGTGCTGATAAATAAATAAAGGGAGACTAGTATAGATCTATTTCAAGCTATTTAGCTCTCATCAGCTAGCGATACCCTTACTGGGATTTGAACCTGGGCTGTATTACATATTAGACAGATGTCTTAGCCACTAAGCCACAGGCTCTCCTCCTTATCAGCTGAGCCAGGGAAATAGGTATGTATTTGTGTTACAACCCCTGGTATGCCCAAATATAGGAGGAAGCTCACTACTCCCCATTTCTGTGTGTGTAAGTATGTATGTATGTATGTCTGTGTATATATATGTCTGTGTATATATATGTCTGTGTATATGTGTGTGTGTGTGTGTGTGTGTGTGTGTGTGTGTGTGTGTGTATATATATATATATATATATATATATATATATATATATATATATATATATATATATATATATATATATATATATATATATATATATATATATATATATATATATATATTGTATTTGTGCTGATAAATAAATAAAGGGCATACCAGGGGTTGTAACACAAATAAACACACAAACACACACACACACATACACATATATGTGTGTGTGTGTATGCATGCATGCAAATCTTGGCATATTCGGGTCTTTTCCCGTGTAAGATTGAGAGTATCTTGGTGACATTTTGACGAGGTCTCACTTGCCATCTTCAGGCTGGTGCCTTCGGCTTCATGCTTGTGCAAGCAAAGCATGATCGGAGCTGCCATCTGTACAGCCAATCAACCCGCTTACAGCAACAAAACCAGCACTCTACACCCACCCACCAATATTTATAGAAAGACGCCAGCTCTTTCAGAATACGCCAAAACCTGCATACCTGTACCCATGAAAATCTACAAACACACACACACACACACACACACACACACACAAACACATAAACTACTTAGCTCTCATACATGTGTGTGTGTGTGTGTGTGTGTGTGTATACACACTCCATGGAGGATAACTACAATGCTGATCTGGCCTCCAAGAAATCCAGTTTGACACCCCTGTTCTAACATGTTCTAAATAACATGGCATGCTCTGTGAAATATTAAACCGATTTAGGAGTTCTTTTGTGAGAAAGAGAAATCTTTTACTGATGTTAAATGATATAATAGAGAATGTTTTGAAGCACATCAAAGAAAAGGATAATTTAATTAGATATGCTTCTTCTAGGGTCATATATTTGGAAGCAGTAAAATATTTGCTGTGGAAATAGAATAATTACAATAAATAAAAGCTAGCATAAGAAAGGCTTCTATGGGTCGTTACTTCCATGGCTGAAATATGTGCAGGATTTAAACATTGTAGATAGTCAGAATAAACTCTGGGGAGCTGAATTAATGAAACTAATTGGATACATAGCAGCTTGCAGATACGCTAGTACCCACCATTTAAATTAATAGAGGAAAATTAAAAGAGAAAAGATATAAAAATATATAATTTAGCAAATCATGTGAATCTTGATTCTTTTCGTACTGTTTTTTTTTAGAATTTGCAGTGTGATCTAATTAGCATTTTGAATTCATTAGAACCCTTCATGCACAATTTTTGATTGATTCCATTTGTGATCCTCGAAAGAATGTAACTATATTTAGATTTGTATTTAGATGGAAAGAAAGAAATAATTTGGGACGGCAACATTTAAAACTGAAAAGGAAGGGAACCGAAGGAATGATAGGTGGGCAGGAAGTTGGTCAGTTAATAGTTGGAAGAAGGAGAAAGACTGCAGTAGAGAATAAAACAAAATGTTATATTTAATTTGCTCCTTAAAAAGTAGCACATATTAGTTCTTAAAGGAACGTCTTGAAACTTCAAATGATGCATTTGGAAAACTCTTCATCTAGTCATTTGAAAACATATTTAAATCTATAAAGATATTCTCCCTTACATATGGAAAAGCAATACAGAACTACCATTTAGCCAATACTCATTCCAGAGTGAATGATTCTTCTCCTCCTTAGTGTAGAAGGCAATCCAGGTTTTTCAAGCCACTTGGATCATGCATTCTCTTTGTTCTGTCATAAGAAAAGACACAACAATAGATGGAGACATTTCCTTGGATTAATTGATCCTTTCCTCTTCTACTGCCTCTCTTTTTTCTACCATTTTCTTAGTCTCCCAAGTAAATTAATCTTCTAGTGTTACATCAAAAGTTTATATAGTCCATTGGAGGTTAACAATTTAGTAGATGTAAGGAACCATTGATTAGGGCTTCAGGAAGAATTTTTAAGGGTGGAATTCATTTACAGTTGAACCCTTTAGGAACCCTTTAACTGCTATGACATTCAATAATAAAATTATGGATTTGGAAGAAATCTCATTAGTGTGCCTAATCATTACACTTGTTTTCACTCATCTAATTTCTTCCAGTATTAGCTGTTCCAACTTGTCTTTCCCCCCAAGACCAACCAGTAGTCTATACGCATAACCCATGTGTATCTGAATATTATTTTGTTATAAACAATACTGTAGTTCTTCGCCAAATACACAATTCACTGTGGTGATGGATTGATGTAAAAAAGGCAGATCAATAGATAGATTGATAAATTATAAATAAATATGCATGCATATTACCAAAATTCTATAGCTTTTATGAACATTTCATGCCTGTTGCTTTGTTACAGGTAATCTGATTTAATTGATTTTGGCAAGCTCTATAACAGTGTGTGGTGCTACAGGCTAAAAAAAAAAAACCCTATTACTACACATGCCCTTAAGTCATAAAAGGGAGTTAGACAGAGTCCCAAAGCAAACCATTTTTATTGTTTTATTTAGCTCAAACTGATCCTAGATCTGTTGCTTCTATGTAATCTGGATAGTTTATGATGTACAGTTTGACTGCTAGCTAGCTAGTAAGACACAGTAGGTATAATAGAATAAGTACAACCAGATAATGCTGATTACATCAATACTACTCATAAATCTGACATGTGTCAAAAGCGGTATTTAACTGCATTGTTTTATACATTCTTACCTTTTATCTCAACTTTGATCAAACTCCTCTGAAGTAATGTATAAAGAAACACTATAAATTAGACAAATTGTTAAAGCAGTCCAGCTAAGCCAAAAATAACTAGTACAAGAGCAATCCTGGGACATCAGTATGATGTCCAAATTATGTATGCACCAGTGCCGCCATGGCCATAGGCTATTGATGCCTTCCCAATGTTTTTGTCCTAACTTCTGTCAATCCCAGGTAGCACCAATGGGGAAAAAAATGTTATGAGTTGCAATCTAAAAACCCCGGAGTCACCAGCTTGTACACTTCTGCATGAATGAATCCAGGCTCCTCAAGGAATAAAAATGAAATGAAATATTTATACCTTTCTAGTAGACATTTGGAGGAAGTAAAAATGTTGGCCAAAATGTCTCCAAATAACATTTTTCCTTCTATATAAATCACTACAATTTCAGATCAGGAAAGTCCAAGTTAAGGCTGGTTCTTAATTGTTGTTCTAATGTGATTATAAAATGTTGCTTCTAGATTAATTTCTAGAGAGTGAAGAGAATTCCTAATGGGTTCTTTTCATTGAGGACTTACAATATGTTTGTTAACATAGTGCTTCCTACCTTTTGGACAACAGGGACTTGTTCAGTGGTGGGATTCAAATAATTTAACAAACAGGCCTCTGCCCTAATGACCAGCTGGGTGGGCGTGGCCATGGAGGGCACGGCTAGGGGTGTGTGACAGACAGCACTCAGCCTTCTGTACCTCCTGGGACAAAAATGGGTCATGGAGGGGGGGATGCTTCCACCATGAGCCCTGTTTTTGGCCTAGGACTCCCTGCAGCCTCCTGGGAACAAAACAAACTATTGGGGGGGGGGGGGCTACTGGGTCCCCCACCCCATTTTGGGCCTGCAGCCTCCTGGGAGCAAAAATAGGTTGTGGGGGACCACATCTCCCCCTGTGCCCCATTTTGGTCCTAGTAAGCCTCCCTGCACTTACCTAGGAGCTGAAACAGGGTTAGGGTTAGGGGCCGGGCAGGGAGGGACGGGGCCAGCCAGCAATTTAACAACCTGTTTACCCGAACTGGCCCAAACTGACTGAATCCCACCACTGCTCTGGTTCCATAGAGGGTGGCTTTGCCATGGATTGGGTGTGTGTGTGCATGATTCCACATGCTTGGATCCTGCATGTGTGTGAATGATGCTTTTCTCACTTGCCCGGCCCAGTTCCTAGCAGGCTGCAGACCAGTGCCAGTCCACAGACTAGGGGTTGTGGAGCCCCGTATTAACATATTTAGATATGCTGCTATGGGTCAGATCCACATTTAAGGCTACTGAAATGAACTAACTTCAGATTGTCACAGCAAGATTAAATCAAATTATTTCAATGCATTGAAGCAGAGTTAGATTCAGATTCAGTAAGTTTAACTGTGCTAGTGAATTTTTAATTCACTTTGAAAATAGCAAAAATATGACAATCCATCCCATTTGCTAGAGCAATGGCCCACAAATCATTGCTGTCTTGATTAGACTGCATTATGGCATTATTTCTTGGGATGTCACTCCTTTAGCTATGACATTTGAAAAACATTGATCTCCAATAGTCTTCCCAAGTTCAAGAGCAAGATACATTATCATGTTATATTACTCCATTATGATAATGACAAATCCTTTACAAAAGAGAAATGCTCATCATTTTCGACATTAGTATAACAGGAGAAAATAGTTTGGATTTCACAACACCCATCAATTCTCTTTTTAAAAAAAAAATGGGGGGCAAAATGTTATTGGAGGCTGAGGGAGATTGTTATGTGTTTAGGTATATTGATCGAGCCATTGCTAGGAACTTGTGTGAAATGGCAGTTTGTTCTTGTTTAGCAAAACCGAAGTTCCTCAGATTTACATATAAAAGAATAGTTGCACCTGGAAAACTGGATAAAAATAGCCCTCTTACTGCCCTTTTACCTTTAGAAGTTGGAAGTTCTGAGATCTCAGACCATCTTATTATGAGCTGGTAGTGGAAAAGCTTATTAAACTTTAAAAAAAAAATATTTCAAATTTCAGAAAATGGTCAATTGAACCCAACATTCAAGTTATTGTTTGAAATATAAACATCATGTCTTAGTAATCATGCGCCTTAAGTAAAGGCCTTTGGTCTGTGGAATTTAGCGTATATTCTTAGTCCATTTCATTGTTTTCATTACTGTACACTTTCTGCTAAGATTACAGGCATTCATCCCCTTCAATGACTGTCAAATGATATACAGACGATGAAGAGAGAAAGAGAAGGTAAAGCAACCATATGAGAGGATACAGATACAGATATCCACAGCCTTGCAAAATCTGCTCGGCTTACAAAGCTTGAGTGGACATACTGGGCTAAATAATACCTAGGTAGAAAGGATTGACATTTGTGGACAGACATTATGTCATTGTAAATTGTGTCAGTCCTTTAAAGTTATGATATTTTTAATCCTTCATTTAAGCTACTGATGATTAAAATATTCCTCCTTATGTTTGCAATTTCTTTTTAAGACACAGAGGATCCTTTTGTTTTTCCTACTTTTATCCTACGCAAATTCTTCCGTTGACTAAAAATATACAAGATGAAGGCAGGAACTGTTTATAGGCATATGCAAAAGAGTGGAGCTAATGTACTCATCATAACTTAAAAACAGCTTGTTTTCCAATGTATGGAAATAAGTTTCTCTAAAGCATCCTGCATTTATACATGATTTCCCCCCAGAAGCTAGTATTGTGTGTTTTTCATCTGCTCGGTGTAGCATTAAATAAATATATCTCTGCTGGATTGAGCTATACCAGCAGAATTTTGGAAATAACTGTTCTTACAGTTGTATATGCATACATAGGTATATGTACAGGATGTAATGTGTTTGTGTGTATAGTGGAGGAAGACAGAAATAAAGAAAAGAGAGGGAGAGAGAAAGAGAAAGAGAGACAGACAGAAACAGAGGGAGACAGACAGACAGACAGACAGACAGACAGACAGACAGACAGACAGACAGAGACAGAGAGACAGGGAAGGGAAAAGAAGAAGAGGGGAACTCAGATTTCCCAGCATTGCTGTCCCAGGTCCAATTTTTCTTCCCCAAAATGCTGGATGTTCAGAAATGGATATACTGGCAGTCTTCATTTAGCAATTGCCTTGTTTAGTGACCATTTGGAATTACAATAGTGCTAAAAAAGGAATTTTGCAATCACCTTTACGGGTCTGTGCAGCAAAGGGAAACTGAAGTACTCTCATAAACATAGTTGCAGTTTCACTTAGGAACCACTTTGTTTAACAACCTAGTTGCTGATCTAAATGACTAAATGCAGACTACTTATATTGATGTAGCATCTCACATCTGCTGAGAAGTAAATTTCATTGGATAAATATAGTGTGGCACTATACCCTGAGACCCTACACATCACACTTCCTCCACATTTGCAATTTTGACTAAAACCTGCAGGCATTTCACCCTTGCATAGCTGATGCATTAGAGTTGAATTCCACTATTCTGTTTCAGCAAGTTCAGAACTGACAAGGTAATCGTACTGCTTTGACTCCAGGCAAAACTTTTTTCATTAGTAAAATCTTTACACTTAACTGGGGGTGGGGGGAAGGAAGGTCTCTTATGTAAGTCAGGCTGTGAAATGTCGATCAACACTTTGCAATTATAAATGGATCAAATTCCTTCCTCTCCCTGATTCTCAAGGCACAATGAACTCTGGAACAGAACTCAGTTGCTCACAGGGCTGATAGCAGAGATATTTGCTATGCAGGGAAGAAAAATGGTAATGACACATAACTCAAGTGGGTTTTTAACTTTTTCACCAGACCGTTTGAATGGAAAAGGTTGGTATTTGAATTAAAATTCTGAGATCACAGTTCTACTGGGTGGAACACTGAAAGATGAACAGCCAATCAATTTTTTTTTACTAGTCTGCTTTAGGAAAAGAGGTTTCAGAGACTTTGATTCTAATATCAAAAAGTAATCTAGTTCCGTTTCTTCATTCGGGTTTCATCTGAATTTTCAGGCCATAAACATTTGCACTGTGATATTTATATTCACAATTCATCTCAGTGGGATATTCCAAGACCACATTGCTTATCAGTTTGTACTCCGTTACTGCCTTAAAATAGGTATTTTAACTTAGTAAAGGTTCTGTTCTGCAATGCCCTTAAAATAAGCCTCATGAAAAACTAAAGGATTATCATAAGGTTCTTGTAAACAAAAAGTGGAAGGATAACAACCACGTTTTCCTAAATTTAAAAAACAACAAAATCTCAGATTTTACTTACTTATACTTCCTCCTCTGTATTCTTCAATTATCAACATCTGTTTCTAAAAATGTAGGACTTCCAGTTCATTTATAGAGATTTAGTTATTTCTAGACAAGGATGAATATATGTAGGAATACTAGCAATGGTAGGAACTTATTTATTTAGTTAGTTTGTCAAACATGTAAGAGATAACAGGTATAAGTATAAACATGGACATGAATACAGGAAATGGGTATGAATAAATGGGGACAATAAGACAGGGATGGTAGGCATGCTGTGGCACTTATGCACGCCCCCTTATGGACCTCTTAGGAAAGGGGTGAGGTGAGGGGTGGGTTCCGGCAGAGACTACTGCTGGTTTGCGCAGGGATGCCTGGAAGTTCAGGGGCATGGTAGGCTTGGGTTTGTGCCGTTTCCAGCGATCCAGGCTGCCAAGCTACTACTGGTTCAGCCGAACCAGTCCGAACCAGTCGGAACCCACCACTGGGTGAGGTCTACGCTAGACAGTTTAAGGTTAAAGTTTGAGGATGTAACAACAGAGTTGGGTAGTGCATTCCAGGCATTGACCACTCTGTTGCTGAAGTTATATTTTCTGCAATCAAGTTTGGAGCAGTTTAGCTTGATTTTGTATCTATTGTGTATTATTGCTGTTGAAGCTAAAGTAGTCAATGACCTGCTGAATTTTCCAATTTACTAATCAAGGAACTTTTGGTGCCTAAGAACAACACCATCGAAGACTCAACCTGAGAAGCTTCCTAGGTAGCACGAAAAACTTATTTCATTAGAGGCTATGTTACATACCCTCTATCTACTTTCTGTAGCTAAAAAACATAACAAGTATAATAAGAATTATTGCTAGAGAATGTACATGTATGCATGGATACACAAACAGTAATATTGTACATTGAGGAAATATTAAACACTCTAGACCAGCCTTCTTAAAATTGCAATTAGATGACCACTAATTTGAAGAACTGAAATTCCAATACATTTCAAAAGTAATGGTTTTCCACCTTGTTACCCATGTTCTATATATGTTCCTCAGTTGTCTGTTCCTGCATCAACATTGAAAGCAGGAAATTATGTTATTTCAGTTTTACAGACCTTAGCGGGGGTGGAAATCATTTTCCTTTACCATAAATTCTCAAGATTTATGGTGCTACTGTGAACGACTGCATGAATTGATGAAGGATGATGCATTCACTTCCTCACTATGAAATTTCATTGATAAAAGGCACTGGAATGGAAATCCAACGAATGGCAATGCTAACAATTCATACTAATATTAAATATGACACTCCCCAAAAAGCGAACTACAAATAGGGAATTAGGATTATTTGCAGTAGAAAATTGGGTCAGTTAGAATGTACAGTATGTTAATATTCTAACAGTCGATGAACAACTGGAGGGCTCACACAGCATTCAAAATCAGTATGTTTATCCTTCCTACTTTCTTTCTCCCCCTAGCTTCCACATATTCAGCTTGTAGAGACTCTGGAGGAAAGGTTGTATGGGTGCAAGTTAATTCATGTGAACTGAAAATCTTTTTTTAAGGGTCTCTCTGAAACAGAGAGCTATAGTTTAAGCAAAAGAGAACATGCCTGTCCTTCACATCTCCAGCTGAAAGCATGGAAGCCGAGAAAAGAGAAGAATAGGCTTTGTGTGTGGTCTTATTCTTTATTTGGTTTTAAGTCCTCTTTGCATTTAGCTGGATGCATGAACAGGTCTAGTCTACATTTTCATTTCAGAAATACTACATAATTCAGAGACACTGTTGTAGTAGGAACTGAGGGGCTGAGAAATGAAAACTTGCATAATTGATTACTCTTGCAGTGCTCCTTAGGTTGTTTTAATATTTGTTTTGAAATTTTATCGTATTTCTGGGTGCAGAAAGAAGCTCCATTGTTTGGTCCAAAAGATTGGAAACAAAGCAACGAAAGCATTTTTACAGGATCATTTTTTAATTTTACTCCACTTCAGTTTTAAAGTGAGGCAGGGGAGAGAAAAGAAAAGAAAACTAGGCAGATTATTGAGGGACGAAGAAGGTTCGGTCATTTGTTTATTTCACATGGAAACATTTGTCCACTTACAGATATTGAAGAAAGAATAATTGCAAAACAGGCTACTAATGGATTTGCTGTGTGCAAAGGATAAGCTGCACTAAATGCATTGAGCATAAAAAGCAAATAAATTATCAGTTTAACTTCCAGCTAGTTAGTCAAACTATCCAATTTCACGATAGATAAATAGATAGATAGATAGATAGATAGATAGATGGATGGATGGATGGATGGATGGATGGATGGATGGATGGATGGTTGGATGGATGGATGGATGGATGGATGGATGGATGGATGGATGGATGGATGGATGATAGATAAAATCTTGGGAAGACTAGTGGCCTTCATGTCTCCAATGCTGAATGATGAAAAAGGAAGAATTTCCTGCTTTTCCTTAGATATAATTTCAACTCAGCAAAAATGCAAAGATAATTCTGATGAAGGCCTTCTTCTCTGAATGTCCCTGTCTCAAAGCCTTCCTTAAATTTGTTGTAAGCAATGTCTGTGTGTGTTGCAGTATTTATTTAGCCAAAAAAGCCATAGTTGTTTTATAGGTATTGCATATGACACATATGTAACAAATAGGTTGCCATCTTGAGCAGTGGTGGGATACGACCGGTACGCACAGGAACAGGCATACAGGTGCCTGCTGGGAGCACCAAGTACAGTTCCGGTACGGTGCTCCAGAGGGCCCACCCACCTGCCCCTCTTCCTTACCAGTATTTGAGTCACTCGGGGCTTCCACGCACGCGCATGGAGCATACGGCGTCTTGCGACGCTCCGCCAGCAGCTGGAGCATCGCAGAGCGTTGCATGCATGAGATGGACGCCCGGCCCCATTACACCATACTGGTTGCAACGGGATCCGGAACCCACCACTGCATGGGAGGGCATATATCATCCCACCGAAAAGGGGGGAAAGGCATTCAGTTTATATATTTTTATGCTTTTGTTTTAATTTTTCAAGTGCATGGACATGTGAGATTACTATCATTTTGCATGACGGAATAAATAAATAAATAAATTGAGGCATTTTCCCATTGCACATTATAAAAGACAATTTAACTATTTCAGTTCCACTGAAAATTATATATGATGCTTGATAGTTTATACCATACTGTGATTGAGAAGCTACAGCATGGGTGTCAAACCTGATCACGTCATGTGACGTATTGAGATTATAGCAACATTTTTTGCCTTTGCGGAGCCGGGGAGGCCTGTGCATGATGCATCAATTTGACAAGCCTGGGCTACAAAGACCTGTGCTTAAATCCAGAAATCTAATTTCTCAATACATTGAAACATGTATTTCTAACAATGTAATTAACTATAATGTATTTATATGTAGCCTTGAGACTAGATACTGTGTTCATAACTAATTTCTTTTGATTTTCTTCTATACAATTAATACAGAGGTGGTATTCAGCCAGCTCTGACAGGTTCTGTAGAACCGGTAGCAGAAATTTTGAGATGATGAGGGAATAGGTATTTTGCAGTATCCTTCCCCTGCCACGCCCACAAAGCCACGCCCACAGAACTGGTAGTAAAAAAAATGAATGCCACCACTGAATCAATTGCGCAATCATTAAGTTTCAAAGAACCCAGTGTCATAAAGGGAAACAGAAACAGGACATGACTACCTGTTCCATTAATAGCTAAATAATGTTCATGAAAACAGAGAACTGCCTATGTACACCTTTCGAAGTTCAAGAAGACATGATTTCAAAAGAAGAAGTGTTGACTATGAACAAGTGAGATGATAGTTCTCTGTAATAATTCATAAGCCTAGGTTTATTTGCTAAGTTTAATTTTGGATAGATATCACTTGAAACTGGTCAAGATCCAGATATAGGCAATTTCTTCTTTTTTTTAAATATGTCCCTGATTTAATGAATCCAAGTTAACAAAAATGTAAAACAGATTTGCAGACAGAAAGAGGGTTTAGAAATGAAGGGTGGTACGTATAAAGGCACGTATAAATAATGTGAAATAATGGAAATTAAGTGTAATATTTAGGAGTAATAAGATTACGTATGAACTGTATGATACCCAGGTACCACACCATTCACGCATTGTTATGTATGAAGAATATAAACAATAAAAAATAGATTGGGAAAAAAAATAAAAGTGATTTGCTGTTCTATGTAAAACAATGATAGAATAAATTATTATTTCATCCGATTTACAGAGACCGTTTGAGACTCCTGGACTGATTTTCTTTTTGCTTTGAAAGCCCCAAACCTACCATCATTTCTTCACCGTTTTTCTCACCTGTCTTAACTTGCTTAGTTTTCTAAACTGGTCCTTTTAACTCTTTCACCTTGCTCCCTCAAGCTAAAATCTGCTGGGTTTACTATCCAGCTGTTTCATATCATCTTACTGTATTCACATCCAGAGTAACCTCAATTACATAGAATTCCTTCATGGCAAATCTCAAGCAATGGATTGCTTCATGGCAGAAATATTACATTACATTATCGGTCACAGACTAACTTGCTCTCCACTGAGGCCATACATGGTTATCTGAAAGCAGTTATAAGAAGAATTAAAGCTCTGCATCAGCAGGAGTAGTTAGTACCTTTTTTTAATAGTTAAAAGCATCACAGTTTTTTTCTATCGCAGGATGTTTGTATTCCCTTGAAGGATGATTATGATAAGGTGTGAAATTCTCAGAAAGCATTTTCTTCTTTGGATTATTTTTTTTAAAATAAATAAATTTCAACCAGTCTTTCAGAAACAAGCGATCATTGGTAAGAAAGCGATCTCTCTGCCCTTCCTCTTTTTGCAGTGATATTTTAACAAATCCCAGTGTTAGTTGAAAATATTATTTGGCCCCAAAGAACAATTTTCACCCAAGTTGCTGTCTTTGCATTCACACTGTTCTATTAACATTCTAGGATGGTGATGGCGAACCTATGGCATGTGTGACACCCGTGGCACATGGAACCCTCTCTGCAGCCAGGTGAACCATTGCCCCAGCTCAGCTCCACCGTGCATGCAGGCTCACCTCCTGCCAGGCAGCTGATTTTTGGGTCTCTGCCACCCCTGCCTAAAGACGGGAAGCGGGGGGCCTGCTGGAGATGTGCACCCATGCGCAGGAGGCAGGGGGAGCATGGGGGTGCAGTGCATCCTCCTGTGACCCATTTTTAATCCCAGGTGGCTGCAGGGAGACCTGCTAGGCGCATACAGGGCACGTGGGAGCGGTGCGGCCCCCCCATCCCATTTTTGGTCCCAGGAGGCCTGCTAGGCTCAAAACGGGGCATGGGAGTGTCACATGTGCATGCACAGGGGGATGGGGAGTGCAGGGGATATTGCACACACATGCACAGGGGATCAGGTGGGCAGGAGGGGGTCGCACATGCATTGCATTATAGGTGTGGGCACGTTCATGAATGTTGTCGTGTCACATGTTCAGCATGTGACGACGAAAAGATTAGCCATCCTTGTTTTAGGATGATATGACAGTCTGATTCTTTACTTTGGTAGGTGCAGATCACTGGGGATACTGTTCCAGACATTAGTTGTACCTTTCATCCGATTGGCTACCAGCAATATTATGAGTAGAGATGGCAAATAGAGATTCCTTTTCTTTATTCCTCTGTCTTTGCTTGCTTCCCCATCTAGAATGCCCTTAGGCCTTCTCTTTGGCTGACTTCAGAGAGCTGAATCCATGTTCTGCTAAACTGATCCCTAGTCATCTAATATGAGAATTCCAAACAGGCTGCATCAAAAAAAATTTCTCTACAGGAACTATCATTTGCCATCCACCATTCCTATCTCATAATTAAGAAAATGACTTTTATGTCAAAGGCCTTATATCTCAGGGAGAATGCCTTGATGTCTATGACAACAAATCCAGGCAGGAGAATGTCAAGAGATTAAAACAGATGCTTCCACATAGCGTATGCATCAAAAATGATTACAGTAATTGTTTCATAGGCTTTAAATGCATCAAGTAATTCTGCTTTGGATTTGGCATTTCATAGTCCATGTAGGGAATGTGCAGTTCTTGATGCATAGCTGATGTTATTAATTACATAGAGTGGTTAGCTTATTACATTTTTATCATGCTTTTCATCTTTGCATGATTTCCAAGCAATTTGCATATTGTACATTAGGGCCTCATTGAGCAATATGTCATAGTTAAGACTCCCCTTTCTGATGCGCTTGTAATAATTCCTGTGCATTCCCCACAGTTTTTTCTCCTCCAAAACAGAAGCTGTAATAGTGTTTATGCAAGGGCTGGCCTTGGTTGTTAAAAAAAAAGATTTTTATATACTCAAAAATCCACAAAGATACACACACACACACACACACACACGGACACACACACACAGCAAATAGTAAACCTTTAGCTTTGATCTTTGTTATGCTTCAAAGTGTTAACACAGAATCCATGCTGTTTATCTCCTTGGGCTATGTTCTGAACTGCATATCCAGCCCCATGATCTTCAGCAGAAATTGTGTATAATATCCCAAAGGACATTCATACAATTTGGGCCAAAGGGATTATTATATTATGCAGATGATGCTGGTACTTCCCAGCCACCTGGCAAGATCAAAAGAAAGTGCGAGTGAGCAAGTGAACATTAAATTGCTATAAGTTGTTTTAGATACCAATCAGTTCAATGTTATTGGCAGGGCACGGTTGGATGAAAGTCAGACATTTTAGATGAATATACCAAATCAGACCTGCCAAATATATAGAATTTATCTAGGAAATATACAGAGACCAAACCTGCACATCTCCTAATGGGCAAAGTAGCTGATAGCTAATGTCTCTATTAGGAAAAAAATATACAGGTAATCCTTGACTTATGAGAGTTTGAAGTTACAACAGATCCTTCCAAAAGCTACTTATGACTGGGTTTCAAACTTATGGCTGAAGCATCACCCATCGCAGTGGTGAGTTCCTACCGGTTCAGACTGGTTCAGCTGAACCGGTATTAATTTGGCATCCTGGGTCGCTGGAACCGGCAGCGACCCAGGCCTGCCACACCCCCAAACTTGTTTTCTGGACAGCACCATCTTGGTTTTTGCTTCTGAGCATGCACAGAACAATTTTTATTGTACTGCACATTAAGCAAGCAAGCACAAAGCACTCATAAGTGAACCAGCAGTACTGACTGCTGGAACCCACCCCTGACCCATTGCATTTACCCTTATGACAGACTGCAAGAACGGGATCTCTGCAGCCAAACATTTACCCAAGGGAATCAGGGCAGCTATATTGTACAAGAATTGGCTAGAGTTTGCATGCCTCCAGCTTCCTTCCCATCCAGCAAACAAATGGAGATCAGGCCATTTGGAGTTTGCAAACTGCTATTGTTCTGCAACAGGTGCTATTCCTGTGGTCCTATCTCTAGAAGCTCCTTTTTTTTTTGAAGAGGTTCTGTTTGTTTGTGTAGTCTCTCTAAAAAGGGAGTACCCTACAGGCAGGAGTGGGATCCTACCAGTTTAACAACCGGTTCTCTGAGTGTGTGCTTTGCACACACGCATGCTTGATGTGGCTGGTGCACGCTGTGCGCACATGCACAGTTCACAGGAAAACAGCTGAGGCATGGAAATTGACTCTGCCGTGCCGATCAGCTAGGCTAAAAACAAGGAAATATATGTAGGTATAGCCCAGGGGCCAGGCGGGCAGGCCCACCTGAAGGTTGGAGCGAACCGGTTCAGTCTCAGCTGATCTTTGGAGCTACCGGTTTGCCCGAACCGGCCCGAACTGGTAGAATTCCACCCCTGCCTACAGGTTCCCAAGAATCTTTGGCACAGGCTAGGTCTGTAAGAAAGCTGCTTCTGTATTGGGTTGGGTACAGTGGTGGGTTTCAAATTTTTTTAGAACCTCTTCTGTAGGTGTGGCCTGCTTTGTGGGAGTGGCTTGCTGACCATGTGACCAGATAGGAGTGGCTTGCCAGCCATGTGATTGGGTGGGAGTGGCTTGGCAGTCATGTGACTGGGTGGGTGTGGCCAACTTATAAAATGTGGTGAAACTCACTTAACAATGCTCTTGCTTAGCAACCAAAATTGGCTCAGAAAGTCTGGCATTTGAAGCACGCAAGTCTTAAAGGTGTCAAGTTACAAGATCCTTGCACCCCTAACCCTTTAGAAAAAACCCCAGGGTGTTCAAACTTGACAGCTTTAAGACTTGTGGACTTCAAGAGGTTAGAACTGTCAGGAACCCACCCCTGGTTGGGTATCTATCTCAAAAACTGCAAAAAACAAAGGTGAATTGGGTGTTGCTAGACCCCAGAACAGACTGAGTCCTACAATTCCCTGGGTGGGAAGGAAGTTTTAGGCTTGCAAGCTTTATCTGTGATAGCTCCTTTACGAAATGGTCCAAACTGCATCTTTTTAAAAATGTGTGACACTTTTCTCCCCAGTATTGACCTATTAAAGTATACAATATTTTCAGAGAAAATGCCTACTAAATGCCTCTTTGAGTGGACTGAAAACAAATTGCAGAATTGGAGAAGTATGACCATCAAATAGGCCAGACAAGTGACAGATTTACCACTGTCTGTTAACTATTGACTGCTATTACATGGAACTTTTCCAGCTTTCAATCTGAACACAAACAGGTAATTCAAGACTTTGCCTTTAGCTGAGAAGGAGAAATGGAGATGCAGTGATGCATAAAAATATGGCTTACTTTTGTCATATCATTCTGTCTATAGATCATCAAGGGGTAAGTGTTAGTTAGCTTTGTAATCTTGCATGAACTTGAATCAGTTTCCTTCACTGAGGTCAATGGAATTGAATCAATTTATACACAAGCACTTTTATTTTACAAAATAATGGATTGGGCTTTTAGCTGAAAAAACCATTGATTTTTCTTGTCTTTTTCTTTTCTATGTGTTTAAGGGTTTGTTTGGTTTTTTTTTTTTTTTGGTTTTTTTTTGGTCATGGCCAAAGACTCACTGAACTAATTCTGATTACTATTGATAGTAGCAGAAACATGGTAAGGGGTGGGGGGAAGCAAAAATAAGCATGTTAAGACTGAAATTCAAGAAGAGAACCAGCTGGAAATGTCAAATATGTTTTTAATTCAGTGTAAAAACAGTAAGACAGTAAAAACAGCCCCCAACAAGAAAAATCTGGTCTATCTTCTTTCTTGACAAATTACAAATGTTTCATTAGCATTAATGAAAGAAAAAATAAAATTGATTCTGAAAGGCCTAAAGGAAACAATTATGTTCTGGCATAATTTTTATGCATTATTTAGGCTCATAATTTTAAGAAGAGTGAACTGTCAGAGAAGGATATAGGCATTTCCTTACACCAGAGAATATTATTTGGATAGCCAAGATTAACATAAAGTACTAAAGTCATAGCTCTATCATGATTTAGGGAAACCTAGGATGAAATCTCACCTTAAATCCACTCTAAAAGTAAAATGAATGAAGTCCTTGTTATGTCTGCAGAGTTGCTGTATTTAATCCCCAACTCAAAGGTCGCACAAGATTTTATGAACTAAAATTGTAACAGTTGAAGAATTGGATTCCCGCAGGAAAGACCCGGTTCTTATCCTAATCTCAGCCAAATTTTTTGGTAGCTTTGGGCCAGTCGCCTTGCATAGCCTTTGAAGGGAATTTCACTGGATTGGAAAAGAGAATACAGTATACAGATAGTCCTCAACTTATGACAACATTGAGACCAGGATTTGTGTTGTTAAGAAATTTGTTGTTATATACGTCACGTTCATTTTGGGTTTTTTTTTTTTTTTTTGCAATGGTTGTTAAACCATAACTTTGATTGTTAAGTGAATCACTTCAGTTGTTAAGTGAATATCCAAAGCAATCAACTTCCATTTTTAGTCTCACTTTTCTTTGAGGTTATTCGTATCAGATCACAGTTCTACTTAGCACTGCAAACCAGGGGTGGGCTTCAAAAAATTTAGCAAGGGGTTCTCTGCCCAGTTGCTGGATGGGCGTGCCCATGGTGGGCATGGCCTAGTTGCCTCCTGCACCATGCAGGGGAGAGTTTTTGCCCTCCCCAGGCTCGGAAGGTTTTCCTCAAGCCTCTGGGAGAGCGAAAACGGCTTCCCCAGGCTTTGGAGGCCAACCTTCCACGAACTTCCAGTAGGCCTATTTTTCTCCCTCCCCAAACATCTGTGCATGCCCTGCACTTACCTGCATCCTAAATGGATTGCATGGGGACTCCTGGGAGGGAAGGGGATGAGTGGACGGGGCCAGCCAGGAGTGGGATTTGGGGGTTCTCCAAATTGCACAGAATCTTAGCTAGAGGTTCTTCCAAACCCCTGAACCCCCAGCAGCTCACCCCTGCAGCAAACCCATTATCCATAACTCCATTGAAAACCTACATTCTTTTCTGAATTTTAGTCTGATGGTGTTATCATTTAGTCATGCTGGTGTTACTGATGGTGTTATCATTTAGTCTACTGGTGTTATCATTGTATATTTAAGTTGGTCATTTTTCTGCCATTGATCCAGTTGTGTGATGTAGATGACTATCAGCACCTGCAGTGAACATAATTGGGTTCTTGTCCATTGAGTGTCAATTGTGGAGTGGCAAAATTTAAGGCAGGAAACAAATTCTGGCCAGATAAATGTAATACCTGCAAAAGGAAACTGGTGGCAAGAATTAAGGTGGTAAACAGGTGAGCTTTCACTAATGGTCAGAGCTAAAATGGTGTTAGTCCTTAGAAATAGTTCAGGGAAGAAGTACAACAACTAATCCTAGTTTTATCTTTATGCCCTAGTGACTCAGTGGTTAGAATGCAATGTTGCAGGCTAATTCTGCCCATAATCTGGAGTTCAATCCTTGACTCAGCCTTTCACCCTTCTGAGATCGGCAAAATGAGGACTCAGATTGTTGGGGGCAATATGCTGACATTATAAACTGTTCAGAGAGTACTGTAAAGCATGATAGAGTGGTATATAAGTCTAAGTGCTTGCTATTGTTATCTTTATTGCGATGCTACATTAACAGAAATAGAATTTCTCCCCTTGTCTCCCTTTTGTCTTTATAAAACTAGGGAAATGTTTCCAGTGTCTTCTCTCCTTCTGTGGATTGTTAGATGCCAGTTGTCCAGTCTACAGCTCTTCTTCCTCCATATATCATTACAAATGGCTAATGTTTCTTCATCAGCCAATGTCAATGGGAGGGAGGGAGGGATAGTTCAAGTAGGAAGTTGTTTCTAGCTTGTGAACATGGGGAAGGTGGTTCAGACCACCTGGTGGAGCTCTACAAACCACTGGTGGTCCACGAATCTCACGTTGAAATCACTCTTTAACAAATATCCAGGAAGTTCATTCTTTTTGTAGTATGTTTGGTACATAACATATGCTAAGTGATTTGTTAAATTTGTAATTAAGATACCAAGGTAATAATTATCATCTATGTAATCCAGCAAACACCTTTCTCATATTCATTCATATTAGTCAAATCAAGCACATCTAAAAGCAAAAGTAAGCAGGGAAGCCTGAATTTCTAATGCCTTCATTTGCAGCTACTTTAGAATTCCGTTGAACTGAGTATTTTAAGAGGTAAAGCAGACAAGAAAAAACACGATAGGGATTTTTGCTAATCTTCCTGATTTCATATGTGAGGGAAAAGAAATGCAAAAGTAACAACAGATCAGTTATAAAATTGAATTTGAGACAGTTGATGATAAATGATTGAGGTTTTCAAATAATTGCCAGAATTTCACTTACTGAGTTCAGCCAATGTCTTCATATTACAGAAATCAAGCTTGACTATTTTGTGGTTATTGGCACAGGCTTTAACTGCAAAATTGCTTTCATAATGGATTTGAGGATCATGCAGTTTGCAAACTTATCTCTTCTCTCTTTCTCTCTCTCTCTCTCTAATGTTTAACAGGACAATGAAATTATTTTTTTTTTTAAAAAAAAGTATAAGTTTCATTTCAAATTCATGGGGCAATTTCAAAGAAGATGGTGATGGAAATCAAGTGCTATAGCAGAGCAATTTTTTAAAAATACAAAATACAACTCAAATGAGGTGGAAAATAAAGGTTAGTCCTGAGAAATAACCAGTTATGATGTTAAAGTGTGGTTATTTGAGATGAAAGTAATCTCTGTTTTATGTTAATGATATTATACTATATTTTGTGCAATACATTGTACTATATCTTTGAGGGAGATGGGCAGTCTACAAACACAAAATATATTAAAAAAACATTTTTAAGAAAACCAATCCCTGTTCCAAGAATTGCATGGACTATTATCTATTTGTATCTCTATCTGTCTCTGTGTGTGAGAGGGAGAGAAGGAGACAGGGAGGGAGAGAGGGAGGGAAAGAGAGAGAGAGAGAGAATATTCTTTGCTACTTACTGCCATATTACTGCATCACTACAATCTAAGCATAACCTAATTTATAAAAACATAGCATTCTCTGTATCTCATAATCATACTAATGATTATTGTAGTTTTATTCTGATTGTCCTTTGGATCTGTTGATCTTACCAAACCCTCCAAAATAATCTGGTAAGAAGCCTAGGTTTTATTAGTGTAAGAATAAAGTTTTCTAAAATCTTTGTAGAACACACTGCAAAATTACAAATTAGTATACATTCTGTTGCAGAAAATGACAGACTTAGACTTCTCAGGATACAGGAAGAGTTTATTTGGCAGCCAGGTTCAGAAAGCTAGCCCATGGCTAGCATTGCAAGTTCTGAACAACCTTCATTATCGAAGCACGCATTCTTATACATTCTCAAAGGCAGCATAACACGGAAACACTTAATTCATTTCTTATTGGTTACCTTGAGGAAAAAGCCTTGTAAGGAGATGGGGTCTTACTTCTCCTTTTGTCTTGGGCCATAGGTACTGACTATGTGTCTTTATGCGAACTTTAATTGAACCTTGTGGTTTTGGGCTTTTGACATAAGGACATATATTGGAACATTTTGTGGTTGAAGGCTGATGACATTTCCCTGTCCCTTTAAGCAAGCTTCTAACTGTTCCTTTTGCCACATCTCCGTTTTTATATTTTTAATCCATATTTTATTCTACTTTAATTCCTTCTCTTTGTGTGTTTTAAAAATGTAAATCCTACACCTGCAGTCTGAAAATTCCAGACTGCTCTATACAATTAAATATCATTGCAATATAAAAATCTCATCTGAAAATCATACACATACTGTTAAACACAGTTAAATTGAAAGCAGCAAACAAAAGTATTCAGCCACCTAAAATGCCATCTGTTTAAAACGTCTGAATCACTTTAACCTAGTGGTGCATTGAATACAGTTCAGGCCAAGTATTCTTCCTTCTATTTCAGATATGGGACATTATAATGCCTGTCTTCTAAATAATGGAACTTCAGAAGTTTCATCTTAACATGATGAAACTTAACACGTGAACAACATAAAACTGAACACGTGATTTTCAGTATAAAATATTCCTTCATACATTTGGCTTCCAAGTTATTGAAAATGTATGTTCCCTGTGATATTCTGCCATCTGTATACATTGCATTTTTACCAAGAAAAATGACCTTCTCCTCCTCCTTCTCCTCCCCACAGGAACTTCTGTAACATCCAAATAGCCTTTCCAAAATGCAGGCAAGGTAGAGGTGGTATTCAGCAGATTCTGACCAGTTCTGGAGAACCAATAGTGGAAATTTTGAGTAGTTTGGAGAACCGTTAAATAGCACCTTTGACTGGCCCCGCCCCCATCTATTTCCTGCCTCCCTAGTCCAAGCTGATTGGGAGGGAATGGGGATTTTGCAGTAATCTTTCCCTAGAGTGGGGTGGGAATGGAGATTTTACAGTATCCTTCCCCTGCCATGCCCACCAAACCACCCCTGCCATGCCACACCACTCCCACCAAGCCATGCCCACAGAATCAGTCATAATTGTTTTTGAATCCCACCACTGAGGCAAGATAATACATTAGCAAATGGCTCTACAGAAACCTGTCCTCTACTGCTGAAGACAAAATGGCTGTGGGGATGCTCATCCACAGTGTGGGTGATGTTTTTTAAAGAAGCAAGATGGCTATGACTTTAGCCCTGTTTCTTTGTTAGGTAAAGGTAAAGGTTCCCCTTGAACATATATGCTAGTTGTTCCTGACTCTAGGGGGCGGTGCTCATCTCCATTTCAAAGCCGAAGAGCCAGCGCTGTCCAAAGACATTTCTGTGGTCATGTGGCTGGCATGACTAAATGCAGAAGGCGCATGGAACCTGTTACCTTCCCACCAATGTGGTCCCTATTTTTCTACTCACATTTGTTTTATATATATATTTAGCTTAAACACAAGATCATTTGTAATCTTCACAAGAAAGAAATTCCTCCCCCCCCCTCTCCCAGTGCCGATAAGCCTCTCAAAGAACACCTGTGTAAACACTTTGTGCTCTCGGCTCTTATCACTTTTAATTACAGAACTTTGAAGTACAAAGACAGTAAAATCAAAGGAGAAATAGGAATGAATGTGTAGTTTCAGAAACTTCCTTTCACTCTCTGATGTTGTCTCAGGCTTAAGGGAAACAAATTTCTTAAATCGAGTTTAATAGCAAATAGTAGAAACTTTTGTTAAAGTAGAGAAGGAGATTTTAATCCTTAAGTTAAAAAGTAAAGCAAGAAAAAGAAGAAGAAAAACCGGTCTGTTCACTTTAAGAAGAGGAGAGAGAAAAAAGTTGCAAGCACTTCAATTCACAAAGTGTAATTACAAAAGAAAAGAAAAAAACAATCCAATGCAGGTCAATTTCGTCACTTACTTCTTCTGCTTAAAGATTTAATTTAGCATAAAAAAAGAAGTTTTGGGGGGCAGTCTTTTTCAAAACAGAAAGGATTCCTCACCAGATGGACACACTTTCTCTTTTTGTTTCCTTCTGTTCCGGAGCCGTCCCAACTTCATCAGCCTAGGCTGCCTTTTGTCGCCAGCTTGAAAACCTTCTCTTGGATCAATCAGGGACTTTGCAGGGTCCCTGAGATCAGCAAGACACAGTCTTCCTGTTCACTGTCTCTTCGGGACGGTTTAGGTCCCATTGGACCACCCAGCAGCAAAAGTATCGGCAGCGGTCTCGGAGCATTGAGACCACACATCTTTACCATCGGGACGTTGGCTCCTCATCTCTTACTTGCATTTTTTACGTGCTTTCGAACTGCTAGTTTGGCAGAAGCTGGGACAAGTAACAGGAGCTCACGCCATTACATGACACTAGGGATTTGAACCACCAAACTGCCAACCTTTCTCATCCACAAGCTTAGCGTCTTGGCCACTGAGACACTGCGACCCTTTGTTACATGTGTAAAAATTATTATTTCTGATCTAGAGACATCCTCTGTTTTAAATCTGAAGCCAAAAAGGTGCTTTGGAGATGACATGGGTGTGCTGTACAGGGTACACCTTTCAGTAAGTCTGCAAAGGAGATATTTCTTTATGGAAGCTGCACCAATCCTGGTGGGGGCGGGGTGGAATCTATTTGAATCTATTAAGCTCCAAACAGGTCCAAAATATGACAAGTTGCTTTGGAACAGGCCTGGACATATTGATTGATTTATTCATTGCTTAAAATTACATGCCACCCATCTCACCTGGGGTGACTGTAGATGGGTTGTAAACAATTAAAAACAATATAAAACTTTGAAAATATTAAAACAATAAATATTAACACTAAAACTGAGTAAAATTAACAAAGATGGGAGGAAAAGCAGCAAGACACACATTGGGAGAAGATGGGGCTTTATCTTAGTTTGTTTACTACCTCCAAATGACAAGTCCCTGTTGGGATCCCCAACTAGTTGGCAGAGTCAGGTCTTCAGCTCTCTTCAGAAGGCCAAAAGAGTGGGTATGGATCTCTCTTTGGAGAGCATGATCTTCCAGATGCCTCCTTGACTCAGATTGTCATTCATTTTCTGGCAGGTTTGGCAAGCATAGTCATATCTTCTCTGAACCATTGTTTTGACTTTGGATTTGAAGTACTGCCAAGTGTGCGCTGCTGGGGATTCACAGCAGTTAGGGAGAATCTCTAGCTAAGAATCTGTGCAGTTCAGAGAACCCCCAAATCCCACTCCTCCAAATCCACATTTACCTTTTGAGACCATCTTTTTTATTGTTCCAGTGAAAGTAGATAATGAACTCTCTTGCTTTGTTTTGCAGAAGGGTGGGCTTTGGTGGGATATTAAAAAAAGCAGCAGCTAAACTCGTTCAAACACACAGTGGAAATATTGGGTGTGACTTCAGTCACTGCAAAAACCCTGGTGAAATATGCATCATTGACCTGGAATATGATGTAAGCTAGAAAGTGTTCTAGTGTTGCCCAGAAACTTTTCCTATCTGTCCTGGTTTATCTTAATCCTTCTTAATGTGTCCTCCCCTGAACTGATCGTGATATTCACATTGGGGTTGGGCCAACATATAAAAAAGTAGATCCGTATAAATATGATTATTAGTACTTTATTTTTGTCAACACCCTTAAAACTGTATTTGCCCTTTTTGCTGTTGTATAACACTCCTGATTTATATTCAGTCTGAAGTTGTTTTGCACAGAAGTGCTCGTAGGGAAAAAATGCTATTACCAAGCCAAGCATTCCACATTGTATACAGTTTTCTCCTCCCTAAATGAAGATTTTTCCATATTGTTATGTCCCAGTGCGAGGGGACTTACATACTGAGGCAAGACAATTGGTAAAAGCTAACAGTCTTTATTGCTAACATTGGAGGCGAACAGTAAGCACTAGTTTAACAGCTAGTGCGGCTGCTTGGCTAACAGGAGCAGCAGCTGCCAGCCAATTGACAGCTCCTTATATAGTGGCATCAGTTTCTCCTCAGCCAATTAGGGCTCAGCAGCTTCTGTGTCAGGCACAGACCAAAGGGAAGAGTGGACACAGCACATATAGATATCTATAAAATTCAATTCGGTTATTGTTAGCCTATGTCTATAACCCTTTGATATAGCATTGTCTTTTATTTCTGTCTTCTAAAGTATTTTGTATCCCACTCAATTCTGCATTATCTGGAACTTAGATGTCATTATTAAAGATAAATTCATTGAGAAGTACAGAGCCCAGCTCTGACCCTGTCTTCCAACATCCTGAGTTTTCTTCCTCTAGAAATAAACATCTGTTTTTCTATTTTATTTTCAGAATAATTTCTTTGGAGGTTATTTTATCATTGTGAAGTAACATGGAATACCAGTGCTGTTTTCTGTTAGATCTCTCTCCATCACTCCAGTCTCTCTAGCTTCCTGATCTGAAAAGCCTTATAGGAAAAGTTCCTACAGAGGTTTTCCCTTGATATGTAGCTGAAAAGTGGGACACCAGGGAGGCTTTTGACTGCTGGGGAGAAGTTGCAGTATGTAGGCTAGACACATGGGCTCCCTTTGGCCTCAAATATATTCAAGAAACCAATATGAATGCTTTAGCAAACTTCTCTTTTGGGAAAAAAAGTACTGTTTTCCCACCAATTTGAATGAGGTTTGCAGAATCTCATTAGCATAATTTATGTCTATAGCCCTAACTATGCTAAAGTTTGGCCAAATTCTGTATTTCAAATCAGAGATTGGTATCATAGGATTGACACCTTGAAATCTAACTCACTATTCAACTAAGTTGTTACAAAGAAATTGATTTTTTTTCTCCACAGAAGTATTTTTCCCCCCAATATTTGTTTCCTCCTATTTATAAGCTTTAAGGAGAACACCAGATGCAAGGATCAAGCTGCAAATGATTATTATTTTTATCTTGTCAAAGGCAGGAAACAGTTTTGCACTGAGTTTGGGATAAACCTTGTTAAAGCTCAGTTGAATGGCTCTAGAATTAAAATCCCTAATACATAACCAATTTGATTCAGCTCTGGTGAAGTAGTCACATCTGAGGGTTGTCTGAGGATCCTATTTTGCATCAGGATGTCCCACATAAAATATCTGGAATCGGAAACAATTTCAGAGCTGGTTCAAGAGTATCTAATAATGAGAGTAATGACAAAGAGAGTAATGACAGGTCTCTACCTTTACCAATAAGAAAGGTAATTGGTTTAACAGATCTGACTCTATCACTAAGATTAAGCAGGTATACAACTGGCCTTGCCAATAAAACATGGGAATCAAAGTTAATTGTTCTGAAATTAAAGGCTTACAGAATTACTCCCTATCATGGGGTAGCTAAGTAACAAGAATTCTTTTGATGTTGTATATCTGGACAAAGTAAAGGCCACACTAGATGAGATCCAAGTGGGTTTGAAAAGTTCTCTTTAGCAACTCATCATCTTGCCATGTATGGGGATTTGTCACTAGTAGAAAGGATTTACAGCTGCATTTGAGAAAATTGAGCTACTACTTGGGTTGAAGGTTCTTTTTGGTGGGGGGGAATAAATTATTGAACAATGATAGCTTCCTTTCCTGATCTCCTATTTTCCCCCTAGCTTGCATTTAATGGCTTTCTTCCAAAACACTGTCAGACTTAAGTAATTGTCAGTAAGGGCTTCTGATTCCAAGGGGAAGATCAAAGTGAGCCTGCATAATGCATAAAGCAGGCATGTTTATAAGACATCACAAACAATCCAAATGGTTGTGACTACAACACATTTTGCTTTAAGCCACAGAAATGTAGGAACTCCTAAATTAAATCACTGGGTATAGTTTAGAAGTCTGATTTAGAACAGTTGAGTATAGTTCTTGACAGGAGGAAAGGAATATTTTTTTTCAGTTTAACTGGATCACTTCCTTTGAGACAAACCCATCAACCTCAATCAGAATGGCCAATAGCAAAAGATTACAGGAACTGTAATGCATATCTTATGTAGAACTCAGCTCCTTGCAGGGACTTGGAACAATGAATTTGAAAGTAGAATCAGGGCTTCACTGTAATTCCATAGTAAAAACAAAAGTCAACCATTGCAAAAGCTCCAAGATGTAACGCATTATGAAATGACTGCTTCTTCCATTTGAAGACACTTTTGCAAACAATCATCCTAGCCCAATAACTTGATGTTAGGGGTGGGTACTTCTTAATCTGAAGTTGTCACTTCATGTTCCTGCTTTGGAAACTGACTTGCAGGCCTCCAACATTTTTCACTAAATAGGGAGATTCTTCAGAACAAGTTGAGCTTTTTCACATATTGAGACATCAAAGTGCAGGAATGGAACCCATGCTTTGTAGTGACTGGCATTATTTCTACCTAGAAGAAAAGATTCAGTAACAGGAGATGGGACAAAGCTTTGCTTTCAACTACCAGTTTTACTAATGAACTAAAGCAATTGGAGATTCTGATAAAAGAGAATAATTGTAGCCCCGGATTGAACTGGAGGAGCCTTGGTGCTCTCTGAACTCATTTTCTTACAGATGTTTCATTACCCAAACTATGTAACATCATTATTGCACAATGCACTGATGATATTATCTAGTTTGGTAATGGAAGATCTGCAAAAGAACAACCAAGCTCAGAGACCACTAAAGATCCCATAATAGGAGATAGTTTATTGGCATGCACAACTACATGTGACTATTGGCATGGGACTGTGGGACTTGATTCCTTCTGGAGATACTATACCATATGCCATAAACATCTACTATCTTCTTTCACACCAGAGAAAAGACAATAGTTTGGTTTTAGTTATCTATCTCCCTTTCAGGGTTGTAGCTTCATCTCCCTGCACATGAGTTTTGCTCTTCCACCCACTCACTCACCCACCCACCCATCCATCCACCCATCCATCCATCCAATGTTGGGTTTCACATGTTGTTACCACCGGTTCGCTGGTGCACGTGCCTCTTCCATGCATCTACCTGATGTTCTGTGCATGCACCTTTCACACATGTCCCAGCCTCAAAAACATGCCTAAATAGGACATAGAGCTGGGGTGGGTGGGCAGGCCTATCCGCTGCTTCTGCTACCTGTTCGGGCAAACTGGTCTGAACTGGCTGAATACCACCTCTGCATCCATCCATCTGCATCATTCATGTTCTTAACATTTGCACTATAGAGAGAGATTGATGTCAGTAACTGCGAATATTAGCCACATGGGGGGAAAAACATATATTTGCTAACATAGGGTAGCTTTCCATATTTCCTATAACAGAGCATCCAGAAGTCTCTCAGTTGGATCATAATGTGCCAGTGTGAAGAATGTGACCTTGTATGATGCTTCTATTGGCTATTTTAGACTACTGTGGGCATGCTTTCTTCCACTATGTTTTTACTACCAGTTCATGTGCACTCGTTCGCACACATGCACAGAAGCATCCGGGTAGGTGGGCGGAATCTCGGGCTGAACTGGGAGCAACCCACCTCTGGTGCCAAGGTGTGCCAGAAAGCTCTTCTGCCACTCACAGGCAGAAGGAAAATTTTAACATGGCCATCTTTTTTTAATACTTTTTTATTTTTTATTTTCAAAACAAAGACAACACATCCTTCTTTACATACTGTAGAAAGTGTATCAGTTGGTTACAAAAAGGCTTTCGTGCATTTCTTCCACAATCAACAAACATAATTCATATTAACTCAAGTATTTTAACTCAGATATTTATACATGTTACCATCATCATACCTCCATTTTCATTTGACTATAATTGTTTAAATATCCTTCATCATAAAATATACCAAGATTTAATACATAACCATATACTGGCATTTCATTTACTATTTCTAAAATCCTCCAATAACACTGAATCCTTATGTCCTATTCTAGCTAAACATCCCTAATATTTAATAACAAAGTTTTCTAATCCTCCTTTCCAAATCACTCTTTACAATTTACATCCAGTTTCCTTATGTTGTACCCATACCTGTATATATGTTGTTATCATTATCCCTCCTTTATTTAACTATATCCTGTATCATAACATTTCCCCCCTAATAATCAAGACTTAACTGTATCTAACTTACTTCTTTTTTTATTAACCTTTATATATAATCCAAAAGGATTTCTAATCTTCCTTTCATGGGTACCATTCAATATTTATATCCAATTATTACTTATCATAACACTACACATTGTATACATTATTATCATTATCAATTATTTATTTAACTATATCTATTGCCACTAAATTTTACCAAGTTTAACTAGTTTTAAATTATACTCTTCCATCTATCAAACTGTATCTTTCCAGTAGCAAAACAGTCTCATATCTTCTGCCATTTCTGGTGTCAGTCCTCTAATCATCTCCTTAATCAACTTTGTATGGACTCCTCTTACCAACTCCTTGCTTATAAAATCTCTCATGTAATTTTGATGCCCTTCTTCTGTTTCCTTAATCAGCTTATCTTTGATTTTTGGTAGTGTTATCAATGATATTGCTAATAAAATTTCTCTCTTTAAATCCATAAATTCTTCTGTATCTTGCCATCTGGGGTAACATGGCCATCTTATGTCCTGAGTTTGAATATGCATAATGTGTACATATTTTTGACCTATCAGGAGCCCTTCTTGAATAAATAAAACTGGGAAGGATGAAGAGGCCTCTCAATCAATTACCAGCAGCTTTACGGTAATTTTCAATTCTTATGCATGGATCTCAAAAATGGAGCATAAATATATTTATTGCAAAATAAGGTAATATGTATTTATTGCTAGCCAAACAGGTGATTTAATGCTTTAAGTCTTGCTAAAAGCACAGCAAGCAGGATTGTTCAGCAAATTCTTTGATTTGATTTTTTGTGATTATTTTTTATTCCAGCTTTTTTTTTTTTCTGGGGGAAAGAAAGCAAGACCCCCCCCCCCCAAAAAAAAACCACATTCCGTATGCATTACCAATTAAGGTATAATCCTTACCGCAGGTTTTATTTGTTCACAACAAATCCCTTCCCCAGCCCCTTAAAAAGCCAATTATCAGCCAAGATTCCCTCCAGTGACAATCATTAGTCAACAGACAGGAGTGACAGTCTAGCTTGGTCTCAGCTCAGCTTCTGGGCCACAGCTGCCAACTGCGCAAACTTCAGCATTCTCAAACACTCAGTTGCAGGGTGACCTTGTGGTAATTGAGGTTATGAAAAAGCTCTTGTTCTTAAAATCGTGAATGAATACCTTTCCCTGTGGGAGAATAAGGAAGTCCAGCAGATACTACTGTGTTGAAAGAAAGTGGAAGAGAGTAGGGGAGAGAACAGGGGAGATGTGGCAAAGATATGGTGTACTTGAAGGGAATTATCCTTGCTTGTACTACTGCTGATAAATACACTATTCCAGCTTTGTAAAGGTGATTAATTTATTTCTCTTGGGTGGCCCTATTCGTGTATTAATTCCTATCCTGCATGATCCTTTTTTTAAAGTCACCTGCCAGTCAGGCCAGATCAAATGCTGTAGCATCTCTCTGCCAATAATGGTAAAATAACCTAAGAAACCTTAAGCCATGCAGAATGAATATGTGGATAAAAACATGTGTTTTATATCTGGCTAGGCTAGGGCTAGGTAGCTCTTGGGCCATAATTCCCTTCAAGTAGACCATATCTTTGCCATATCTTATGTTTATGGTTCTTAAAGGTCCCATGATTGCATTGTGGAACTTCAGTGCCAAACAGCCTAAGGTGGGGGGAATGCTTTTTTGAGGAGGCTACAAGTGATACAATACCTGACAACGTCACATAGAAGATTAAACTGTTATTTATAGTTTCAGAAAAGAAAGCACAGAATAGTTGATTTAAGATTGAAGGGAACAGGTTTTTGTTGAATATTGGGGTGGGGATTCCTAACTTTAAGAGCAGTTTGACAGTGTTTTTTTTACCTCAGATGCAACAAAGATGATTATAAAACATATGAAGAAAGGTTGCAGGAACTGGGTATGTCTAGTTTAATGAAAAGGAGGACTAGGGGAGACATGATAGCAGTGTTCCAATATCTCAGGGGTTGCCACAAACAAGAGGGAGTCACTATTTTCCAAGGCATCTGAGGGTAGAACAAGAAGCAATGGGTGGAAACTAATCAAGGAGAGAAGCAACTTAGAACTGAGGAGAAACTTCCTGACAGTTAGAACAATTAATCAGTGGAACAGCTTGCCTCCAGAAGTTGTGAATGCCCCAACACTGGAAGTCTTTAAGAAGATGTTGGACAGCCATTTGTCTGAAACGGTATAGGGCTTCCTGCCTAGACAGAGTGTTGTACTAGAAGACCTCCAAGGTCCCTTCCAACTCTGCTATTGTATTGTATTGTATTGTATTGTGTTGTGTTGTGTTGTGTTGTGTTGTATTGTATTGTAGTGAGCTCCCTTTTAATATATGTACTGAAGAACTGACTGGAAAGATGTCTGTTGGGACCTTTGTCCTGAATTCCTGCAAGGCAATGACATTGAATTTTATGGCCTAAATAGCCTCTTCATGATAATATGGTAAAAAAAAAAAATCTTGGAGAACGCTAAAAATAGTGAAAAAATGAACATTTATTCTGCTCTCTCTCATCATATCTACATCACTATCATTCCATCAAGAAACCCAGAGAAAGGAGAGGGAAAAGAAAATAAGTAGCAATGGTCATTGCAGCCCTGTCCATTCTTGTGAAAGATCATTAGTTGTATCCTTCTATATTGCTTATGCTAGAGGATTATTCATACAGCTCTCTCCCTATCTAAAGGACTGAACTCAGTACTTAATAATATACAAAGTATTCAATCTGTATTTTAATATGGATTTTATGCTTAGTTTCTGAGTGGTGTCAGACCAATTAAGTGAAGAAGGATGATATGCAAACAAAACCTATTGTGTTTATTTCCAGTGTCATCTAGATTTTCCCATAGAACTGGACAGCATAAGAAGCAGCAGCTGCAGTTCTACCAATATAATGCAAGATGAGTCCCAAATTTTCAGTTATAGTTACCGTTTTCTATGTAAAATATATGGTGAAATTTTATAGGTTAGTGGTTGGCTTGCATAATACAGCATTTTATGGAGTGGCTTCTATCACAGAAGATGTGGCTGTACATGGGCACAAATATTTATTCATACAAATGGTACTGCATGGTAGCTCCAAAATAATATTGTGTATCCATGGCCATCATGTTTTAAGCATCCTGGTGTACAAACTACACTTTATGTGTAGTAAACTCAATATAGGTCATTTAAAAAACTAACTAATGATTATTTCTTGAAATTTAATGTAATTTCCACATGATTATTTTTTGAGAATAGTCTACTTCAATAAGTAAGGTAATAGACTTAGAGTGGGGAAGGTCAGATTTAAGTCTCCAATTGATTTCAGAATGCAGTGGATAACTTTGAATCCACCAGCTTTACTCAACTGAAGATTCCTCAAATTATTATTGGGAGTTAATGTAGGAAGATGTCCCCTGAGTACCTCATCTTGAATGCATAGAAGAAAGATGAGATATAAATGCCATGGATGGATATATGGATGGATAGATGGATGGATGGATGGATGGATAAATTGAATAAAAGAGAGGCAACAATCCAAGAATGAAATGTGTCTAATCAGTAGGACATGAAATTATTCAGTTTTAGGGGAAAACGTGTGAACTCCCAGACATTTTACTTTAAAATATCTCTTTGAAATGTGCCACTGAATTATAATAAAATTGGCCTGAAATGACAAGCGTTGATTTTGTAGGAAAGGAAAATAGCAAAAGGCCAACAGCATATCAAGAATTCTGAAACTTCCAAACATGTGAGACTTGAAAGGTTTTTTGTTAAAAAATAACTCGCACATTTAAAAATTCTGTATAAGATATGTATAAGTCTTCAATCAAGCAGGCTTATTTGAATGTCAAATATATGCACTGAGCATATTTACAAAATGAAATTGTTGATGACTTAATTCAAAAACTATGGAGTTTTATGGCCTACAACAGATTCAAGATTCTAAACAAAATGAGAATTAGTCCTTATCTTTTACAGATGCTAACCTTTAAAATGTAGAAAGACAGTCTGCCTTGTCATATACCTTGTCTACCCACTTGAGGTGGGTCTGGGAAAAGTCAGATGTAACTGGGAAAATAACCAGGCCGCAAGACATGTAGGGCATCAAAGGTGAATAATTAACATCTTGTATTTGACCCAAAGCAAATTGGTAATATGTGTGCATATATAGTCCTCCACAAAACCATGTGGGTTGCTGTAATTTGAACCAATTAAAGCTGCCAGATACTTTTCATAATAATGTATTTTCATACATAATATATTGTAGGAATTTCCCCATTGGCTGTCTCTGTCTGAAGATCAGGAAAAAGACAAAACCAAGAAAGCTGAAGAATGACAAAAAGATAAATATGTTTACTATACGTTGTGTTCTCTGTGTGATGCAAAGCCACTGTCAGCCTTACTAGATAAACCAGTCTAGGAAATCATCTCCCCAGGAAGACTAAAACTGCCTTTATTGAGGCTGGCTATTGGAATCCAATCTTACAAATTGGGTTATGCTGAGCCCCTTCTTCCTTATAATGTAATGAATTAGGGAAGCAGCTGCCTGAGTCTTTTCCAAATGTTATCTCTTAAAAAAAATACTTCATTTCTTTTTGCCTAGGTAACATATTTCTTGCATATTTCTGTCAAAGTCATCAGCCTAAAGGCTTAATTGGACTTCTGCATCACTGCCCATTAAGGAACATATGTGCCTGTTGTTTGGAGACAGTTGCATAGTAGCTGCATTTATATTTCTGTGGATGTTTCCATTTTGCTAAGGGGCGCTCAAACAACAAAGCACAGATTAGAGAGTTGGCTCAACCAATCAGCATGTAGGATGTGCATCGCCACACAATGTGTAATTGAGATACCAGAGATGAGCGTGTTGGTCTGTCTGCAACCTATGCTTACTCATCAAATCCTTCACAGCATAGGTATGTGAGGTACAAGTCTAAATCAAGCTTTACATTACAGCCACCAGAGTTGCTCTGGTGGAATGAGCAACTATCTAATCTAATCCTTTAATTATCTGCTCTTGAAATGATGTTACCAGTGCAAATTGTATTCAATTACATTGAAGTGATGGTAATTTTGGGGAAAAAAATGTGTGAGTAGATCAACCTGGTTTGCTAATGCCTTTGGTTTCACGGCACCCCAAAAGTGCCCATTTCTATTAACATTGCAAATGTTAGTAAATTCTGACTTTCAAACCTGAGAGCTAAGCTGAAATGATTTTTATTGCTGGCATGAATTAAACTTTCAAGTATTAAGCTAGCATAAAATGTTCTAGAAAACATAAGAGAGATGCCAAATGGTTTAGCCTGATAAGTGTTTTAATAATCATCAACAGATAATACTTTAAAAGACAAATTGTGTTTATTGTGCATAAAATAAACGTTATCTACTTTTTTTCGGAATCCATCTGGTGCGAACCAGAAAAAGGAGGAAATGTTTATCTGAGTAATACAAATTTCAAATAATGTGTGGGCAGCGTTAATAAATCTGAAACTCTTGGTGATAATTTTCTTGTTACTGTTTGGATTAAATTGGATAAATATATCAATAGATTCTGAAAATTATTTTATTCCATCAGTAAGAAGTCCAATATTTACAGAGCTGGTTGAGTGTCATGCTCTATGCTATACGCCATGTGGATTAGCATTCTCGTAATAAGATTACAAGTACATACTATGTAAAAATATTTTTAATAAAATTAGAACATCCCTGCTGGATACAACCTATGAACTCTAATAGTCTGTATCTCTCAGTAGGCAGCTTGAAGCATTCAGAGATTTTACTTAAAACACTAGGGAAAAAACTGGTTTATATATTTCCATAGGAGAATGTCATCATTCTCACATTCTTTCATTTGCTACAAAGGTATGCAAATCCAGTTTAATACAAACATGTTGGTTAATTATCATTTGGCAATGCTACAAATCTTAAAAGAGATTATCTTACATAAAGCCATTTTTCTGGAGAATTATTCATGAACTACCTTTACAAATAAACAGTTTACAAATAATGCTATGAAGTAGGCCAGTTATAAACATAGAAAGATAGCTTTTGGTATTTGGAATAAATAGAAAACAGGAATAGGTCTGTTTTGTTTGAAAGTATAGGTGTTCTCTGCTATCTCTGGGCTAACAAACATGTTCTGGGCTGGATCTAAAAGTCTAGTCCAAGAGTTAATGGTATGCAGTCAATTTAGCCATAAGGCCTCTGAGCTCCAAGGTCTAAGGGAGTTAACAAACTCTGGGTAGGCAAAAATAATTGTACATCTCAGGAAATGAATATAGAATTGCAGGATCATGCCAGAGGCTCTGACCCTGCAATGGAGCAAACAGCCTGGTATCTTCCTCATGCCCTTCATGTCAAAAGGCAATACATGGGCTTCCATTGTGAGGATTCTGTATCTGCATCATTAAGTTGCACCCGTACCTTGGATCTGTAGAAACATCTGGGTGACCTTCTCTGCAGTCAGGAAGAACAATGCATTGCTAGATTGAACAAATTCCAGGTTGAACAAATTAAAGTTGGAACTATGATTGCACCATGGTACAAAGTAGTCATGAGAATGTCAGACTTTCAGATTAGCCTTTGACTGATGTAAAACCCAAAGGAATTAATGGGGTTTTAACAGATGAAGGTCTTGGAGCAGAGTTGCTAGTCAGAAGCTGCAAGTGATAATAGAAACAGCTAATTACATCCATTACCTTCTAGTTCATTTATTAAACATTTGATAGAATTCAGAAGGCTACCATCCACCAGAGAATTCTTCTCAAATGCAATGAATAGGAGTAGGAGGACTTGTATCAAGTTTGATCTTCTCTTTCTCTCTTTCCCTTTCTCTCCTTTTCTCTCTCTCTCTTGTAAAGTGCAAGCTTTCATCATAAATCTCAGAGGTTTTTCAAGCCGTGGAATTATAAAATGAATATCCCTGGTTGTTGCTGGCCTGCAGGGTGAAAAATCTACTATTTATATTTGCTTTCCACCCGCTTCTTTGAAATCCTTCTTCCCATGTCTCACCAAACAAGGAAAAGCAAATAACCACAAACAAAGTGCTATTTATGTTGTAGCATCATGTTTCTGGCTTGCATTTTAAGGAAAACTCTTAAAATGAATGGATATCATTCTTTTGCTAGTTTGACAGTGATTTTTATTGTGCTGTCTGCATCACTCTTTTTGATGTTGTTGCTGGCTTTCATCCCTACTATGCTATTGCTTTTATTTTAGATTATGTACACCATCACTGAATTTGTACATTGTCCAGGGATCAGTGGTTGCTGGGAGATCTGAAAATGAACTGAATAAATGAAAAAAAATCACAATTTTAGGATCATCAGGTACTAATTGATTGAGTGATTAGGGAATACATGTAGAGAAACTTAAGTTATCTTAGGCATTTTAAGAGTTTTGAAACAACTCAGAAACTACTTGGACTATTTCAATTCATCATGTTTGTACATTATCAAATTTCTGTGGCTGTGGATAAATATACAGGTAGTCCTTGACTTAAAACAGTTCATTTAGTGACCATTCGAAGTTACAACAGTGCTGAAAAAAAGGGACTTATGAACATTTTTTTACACTTACAGCATTCCTGTATGCAAATAGAGGATAAGAAAGTAAAAATCTTTACAGGGTTGGAATGATTATTTATGTACACAGACATAGACGAGAATCTCATTAAACTTAATACATGTCAAAGAAACATGCACCCTCCCCATTTTGTCTGGGAGGAACTGGAACATCACAATTGCAACCTGCAACTGGAAAGAAATATGAAGGAAGCTCCTACCAATAAGTTCTGGTAGATGTCTAGGTATCCATGTTTCAAATCCTGCAGATTCACTGCCACTCACATCCTATAGAATAATAATAATAATAATAATAATAATAATAATAATAATAATAATAATAATAATAATAATAATAACAACAACAACAACAACAACAACAACAACAACAACAACTCCGCCGTTGCCGGTCTCAAGCCCGGATGAGAAAGGAGGAGGGTTGGGGTCAGGTTGGCAACCTGGCCCCATAAAAACTCGCCAACCTATATAATATGGTGAAAGAAACGACTAAAAATTCTATACCACATCAGTCGTCGCGTGGGTTAACAAGGGCCACAGTGGATGTTGAGGTCTCTGGGCATCCGTCGACAAGTAGGCTACAAGTGGACCAGCCAACAAAAAACTGGTGGGAACATAAGCCTGAAAAAGTCACCAAAAATCAGATGGTCAAGATCCTGTGGGATTTTCATATACAAACGGACAAAATACTGGCGCATAACACACCAGACATCAAACTGGTTGAGAAAAATAAGGTTACAATCATAGACATCGCAATGCCAGGCGATAGCAGGGTGGACGAGAAGGAACATGAAAAAATCGCGAAATACCAGGACTTAAAAATTGAAATTCAACAATTATGGCACAAACCAGCAATGGTAATTCCAGTGGTAATTGGCGCACTGGGTGCTATTCCAAAAGCACTGGAATTACATTTAAAACAGTTAAAACTTGACAAAATCACCATCAGTCAAATGCAAAGAGCTGCACTGCTTGGATCTGCACGTATATTATGAAAATACTAGTAATCAATGCCAAATCCGGCGAAACAACTGGCCGCTGTGATACAATCAAATAATAATAATAATAATAATAATAATAATAATAATAATGATAATGATAATGATAATGCATAGACCTTAAAGGTAAAATTAAAAAAAAAGATTTAGAATTATCTAATTATGATTCTGCTGACTGTAACTAGCATAATCTAGAGTCCTTTGGAATGTAGCATATTTCACCTTTGGAAACAATTTAGTTAAGCCAAAATAAATGACTTGAGCAGATAGTGCTAAACATCCTTAAAGTTGCATCATATAAGCCTGATGATCTTTGTTCCATACTGGAAAATCTGTGGTGACAAGCTTTGCCAGGTGCTGGCACTCACTGAAACTCATGTGACAGCTATTTCAGAATTTTGGTCATAGGTTTTGGTGAGCAATTTCTTTCAACCTAATAATATTAGTGTTTGGGGATCCTGTTAAACAAATGCCGCAAACACAATTGTACTGGTATACTTTATGCTTTAAGTCACAAGAGAGGAAAATTATCCTGCATGGATAGATGGAGAAGGAATGCCTACTTAATGTTGGCTTCAAAACATTTGGTCCATTCTTCTGCCCAAAGGGAATGGAAAGGAAGAAGACTAGTGATGCCAAGCACAGGTACAGAGCTCCAGCTATTCTTTGTAACATGGCTTAAAAGAGACAATCCTCATGCTGGCATTTTTTTTTTTTTTTTGAGAGAGAGAGCGAGCAAGAGATATGATTCACTCCCAATCAGTGGTGGGCTGCTACCGGTTCAGACTGATTCAGGCAAACCAGTAGTTGCCACCCACTCACCCTCCTGGGTACAATCACTGTATTTTTGACACTGCACGCATGTGTGGAAGGCGCGTGTGAGTGAGTTGCCGTGTTTTTTTATGCCACATGCATGTGCTGAAGGTGCATGCGCAAGTGAAGCGAGCATGTGCATGGGCATGCTCACATTTTTGGTGGTAAAAATTGGAAGAACATAAAAGGAGAATATTTGTAGCTCAGAGTTGAAATGAGGGGTCTTTGATGCTTTCTGGGCTTGCTTGCTGTCTTGCAGATGTTTCATTATCATAACTAGGTAACATCATCAGTGCTAGTCACAAGCACTAGCACTATGCTAGCATGGTTGATGTTACCTAGTTAGGATAATGAAATGTCTGCAAGAAAACAAGGAAGCCCAGAGAGCACCAAGAATCCCTCAAGGACATACAAGTAAAAAAAAAATAGTTACCCTCCTTGTGTAGAATAGCATTTTTTTTTCTTTCTTAAATATATGTGTATATCAAAAAATCACTACTGTATCAACCAAGATACAAATTTATGTTCTAGAAGAGTTTATGGAATGGAATTTCTCATGTTTAATGTATTTCTGTAATGTCTGATTCTGCCATGAGAAATTTACTGGTAAGTGCTCAAAATACAAATTACATTTTGGGAAATTGCTTTTGCAATAAACAAAAGTGTTTATAAGCAGGGACACAATGTATTTTTTTTTCTCAAATACATATCAAGAAGTTTGAAGACAGGGCCCCTAATATTTTTACAGTCACATGGAAGTAGAAACAGGGAAGAAAGTTAATACTTGATTTTTTGCTTTCTATTTTTATTTTATTCAAAAAAAGTTGAAATACAAAACTCTAAAAAATGAAAGAAAAAGAAAGAAAAAACAAACAAGACATTTGGGGGGCGGGGAATGCATTTAAAAAATCCCCATATTATCTGTACTGGTTGAATACTGATTAATACATTACTATTATTCCCACCCCTTGCAAAACTTTAAATTTTAAAATTTTAAACTACTAAATCTATTTGCAAATTATTGATCTATCAGCTACACACCATTTTTATGACAAAATTGTTAACAGGAAGAACAGCGATAATAAAGGTGAGGTTAAAGCTTCAAAACCCTCTGTTAACAAACTGTTATTGTAATCAACTCATAGAAAATTTACCAAGGCATCTTATCTTTTTATTTTATTTATTTAGTTTGTCAAACATGTACAAGATAACAGGTATAAGTATAAACATAGAGATGAGCACATGAAATGAGTACAAATAAATGGGGACAGTAGGACAGGGATGTTAGACACGCTGGTGCGCTTATGCGTCCCCCTTTACGGACCTCTTAGGAATGGTGTGAGATCCACAGTAGACAGTTTAAGGTTGAAGCTGTGAGGCTTTGAGGAAGTAACAACAGAGTCAGGTTGAGCTTTCCAGGCATTGACCAGTCTATTGCTGAAGTTGTATTTCCTGCAATCCAGTTTGGAGTGGTTCATCTATCCCAAATAATCCCTAGAGTTAAGAGTAATTTATACGGATCAAATGTCCAAGTTACTAACGTCATAATTAAAAATATTCAAGGTGTTTTAAAGCTGCAGACAAGAAATGCTGTCTAGCAAAAGCCTCCAGGATTATTTCTGGGAAAGTGCCCTTGTAGAATGTATGTAGATACCACAAAAGCATGCTGTGATATGCCCAAATTGTGGTCAGACTCACAAGAACAACTTGTAAAAAAAAGCTGAGATAACAGTGAATGATGAAAAGCATCTTTAATGGTTTATCCTGCTTGGTTCCTGCTGCTTCTGCTTCCATATATTTACTTGCCTTTTATCTACCTATGAATGAACTGATCTTAATTGTTCTATGGGGATTCTTTCTCCTTTTGTTACCTCTCCTTCGGGGCTGCAGAAGTTTGATTTCTCACATGGTTTCCTCTTCCCCTGCATACTTCCTTTCATGCCCACCTAACGTTTGTCCTTTCTCCAGTTTATCTCATTTATTACATTTGATACAGATCCCTCAGGATGCCGCCATTTCTTGGAAGAAATGTGTTGCCACTTATGCATACTTTTTAAAGGACCAAGCCCAATTCAACCCAAGGACAATTGTATTGAAGTATAGATAAAAAGACCTGGGTTGTCACCACAGGATATGCATCTCATTTTCTTGCTGTAAATACTTCCTACTGTAACATTATTCAGCTGTAAATCCAGCTATGATTGTTTGAAATAATCATTTCCACATTCAACCTTCCACAACATATGCAATGTATTCTAACAACCCTGTGTATCTAAGAGGAAGAAGCTGCCTTATGCTGGAATGTGATGATTAATCCAAGGTGAACAATTCTCCCATATGTCTGAAAAAGCAGGCCACAATTGGAAAAGGGGATGGGGGAAGTCACAACCAAAAAAAGGAACATAGTTGAGAAAATTCAATATTTCGGATAAGAAGTACATCTGATTAAAGTCATGAATTGGTTTGGCAAAGAAAGCGACACCAATGAAGATGTCTCTAGTGATGGGGGAGCAAAGTATACAATCTAGAAACTGACGAGGTCGATTCAGCTACTTAAATTTTGTAACTGCATCTGCAAGAGGGAGCAAATTCACCCCAGAATGGAATCAAATTACTAAATTCCACAGCTGCTTCTGTTGATTGTCAATTAAAAATTGCCTTCTGGCTGTATTTCCATTAATGCTTGTATTGTTGGTTCTGAGGAATTTCCCACTTCTTTTAATGGGATGGCTGGAGAGATTAGCTCTTGCCATTTGAGAAGCTGACACAGCCCAGCTATAGCCGAAGACTCATGCAGATTTCAACATGTCTTCTCAGCATATCCCACATTATAATGATAATCACTTTCTTGTTAACTGTAACCAAGGAAACAAGCAATTTGATTATTTATTAATTCATTGTCTCAAAATTTTGCATATTTTGAGCAAGTGAGGACAGCAAAAGTGGTAGTTTGCGTTTTTGGTTGCAATACTAGGCATCAAGAAATCACACCCAAATATTTGTTTCCGGAGCAAAGTTAAGATTAATAATCATAACTTGCAGAGAAAGCCACAACATAGCACAGCACAATTGTTTCTAATGCTAGGACTAAAGCATCTTCTGGAAAAAAAGCCTATCATTATATTTTTTGTTGAAATGCTTAAAACTGTAGTACCATAAAAACATTTACTAAACTGATGATCTTACAAAACAAATGGAGGCCATTAAAACCAACATTGGAACTATTTAGGTTTCTGTTCCTTACTCGCTTGTGCGAGTAAGGCATAGTAAGTTTGTCCAATGTATGTGGCAGGGCAGATTTTGCATGGTATTTCGCAGACTCCTTGGTTTCCAACTAATAGGAGAATAAATGAACATATCGCAGAACACAAGAACGCAGTAAGAAAAAAAGAAAAAAAAATGTCCTCTCTTTTCCAACACCTTAAAGCAACAGGACATGAAATTGATTTTGAAGGAACCAAATTAATCTCCAAAACAGAACACTTCAACAAGAGAATATTTATGGAAGCCATCGAAATAGAGATGAATACACACACCCACTTTGTGATTCTGTCCTAAAATCTTAATAGTTTCCCATTGTAAGTATATTTCATGTCCCCTCTCCATTTTTCTATATCTTGGTTTAGGTTATCCTTAATTGTCTATAAACAGCAATCCTTACTGTTCAATGTTCATTACAATTCCCTTAATCTACTATACAGAATAACAAGTGGTACACATCTCACTTTGTTCATCATCTTAGAAGTTCTATATATGTCCATGTTTCATATATTTTAACCCATGCTTCTATTGTCATATTCAATCAATTAGCAACTCAGTTTAATTATCATGTATAAAAGTGAATCACAAACCTTTGCTTTACAATCTCCCCATATCAGTTTCCTATTTGTCCATATTACATATATTTTAACCATTATTTAATTATCTTTCCATTATCATATTCAATCAGTTAGCAACTGGTATTGTCATATTTAGGAGTAAACCCCTTATCTCAGCTTTATATTTTCCCATAAAACAATTCCTAGTTGTCTGAATTTTTTCCTGGTAAGTCTTTTGTCCCACTTCTCTATTCCTGTCTTCTCCTTTTCTTTGTTTGGACATGTCCACCCTCTTCAATTTTCCCCAAGCTACCAGCAAATAAATCTTTAATATTTCCCTTTGTTGGGGCATAACCTCCTTCTTCAATTTTCCTTATGCCACTGTCGCCCTCTGAAACATCTTTTGTCTGCTTTTTATTTCCTTTTGTTGGGACACATCCCCCTTTTTCAATTTTCCCTATACCACTGCCAAACCCAATTGAGTTTTTGTCTACTTTTTATTTTCCACTGTTTCTACCCTTTCATTATCCCTCTTCCCTTCTTCCTTCCCTTCTTCTTTGAATACCTGCTTCTCTGAATTCAGAATTCTGTTTAGGCTTGATTTTAATGATTTATGTATATTTTTTAATAATTTCACATAGTTTTTCAAATTCCCACCTTTCCATCATGTCCAGTTCCAAAGTTATAGTTAATTATACAGTTCTTATTTCAGAGTTCTGGTCTACCTTAAATTTATCTAATTCAGATGCTGTGGAGAAGAGTGATGGGAGCCATCTTAGTCTTTTGTTCTTCCTTAATGTCCAGTTCCAAATTTGTAGTTAGTTATACAGATGTTATTTTGAAGTTCTGGACCACCTTAAATTTAACTAATTCAACTAATGTGAAAATAGAAGAGAAGCTGGAACCATCTTGATCTTTTGCAGAAAAGAAAAAGAAAAAAAAACCATCATATTTTCCCAGTTCTTGATTTTGTTATTATTTTTCCCTTGTCCTTTCCTCTTGTTGGTTTTTAGTTGCTCAAAATATATTAATTGGAACAAATTTGCATACAGCTAAAATCGGGTATTTTTCTCTTCACCTCCTGCTTTTCCAAGTTCTGATTTATGGCAGTAGGTTAATTAAAACTTCCCGCACAGGTTATCAGCTATCAATGAGAAAATAATGCTTTTTTTTCTTGATTTTTTTCTCCCTTGTTGCATTCCACCTCTTATTAATTGGAGTTGCTTAAGATATATTAGTTGGAAGAAGTTTGGAAGAAGTAAATCACCTCAGAATGTTTGGTTTCTATTTCAAATCCAAAACTAAATTTAGAGTTTGCATTTGAGTAGGTTTGTCACTTCTCTGCTTTCTCCCTTTCTGTCTGAATTATTTCAAACAGATGGCTTTTTTGGGGGGTGTAGTGTTTCAACTCGCCATTTTCCCTTTCCTTCTTTCCTTTTGCCAAAATCCAGATCTGTATATTATATTATTTGTACTTTCAAAATTCTTTGCCTTTTCCAAGTTTTGGATCATGACTGTGGGTTAAATGAATCTTCTTACCGGTCTTTCATCTCGACCTCACACTCCTGTTCAGTTGCTTTGGCTGGAAGCCAACTTCTTGTGCAGCTATGTTGCCATGCTGCTGCCCCTGCTCCTATTCAGAGGGCAAATCTCCGACCTGTGAGGGACCTGTTGCCTCCCCCTGGGTCTGATGAGATGCTGCACCTTCTTCACCCCTCCTCCATGGGGGTTCTGATCCAAAAAGGATCTTGGAATAGGTTTGTTAGACAGGTTTCATGTATGGCTTTTGAGACCTCAGCCCAACCCCCCCCACCACCACGTTTGTTCAGCTGGAGAACGTCGACTCCTGTTCCTGTTGACTGAAATTTCATATGGAATAGTGATGGCAAACTGAGTGCCCAAACCGGGGCATGTGTGCATGTGTGTGTGTGTGCATGCGTGACAGAGCACCAGAAACCTGAAGATTAGCTGGACAGTGTGTGCATGCCTGTTTTTTGGGCGTTTTTTGGCTATTTTGGGGGCATTTTCAGGCTGTTTTGGGGGGCTTTTTCAGGCTGTTTTATGGTGCTCCATCGCCCACGAAGACCAGCTGGCCAGTGAGCATGTGTGTGCTGGAAACCAGAAGAGTAGCTAGCGACGGTGTGGGTGCCCACAGAGAGGGCTCTGCATGCCACCTCTGGCACATGTGTCATAGGTTTGCCATCACGGATATAGAGTGAAGCTCATTATGGGTCCAAAATTGTATATGACTTGTCTAATATTACAATAAGTGGAAGAAAGCTAAGAGACATCCTTCTTTCCAAAGATTCTTTGTTCCTAACATTTCTCACCATTGACCTACTAACGAAGATTGAAAATCTTACAGAAATTTAATTCAGATGATACCTGATGCTGTAGTCTGTATGTTAACTGCATTTTGAATTTTCTGTGGGAGATTAGAATGTTTTCCATTTTGAATATGAATGGAGAAGAAAAACGTGTACTTTTAATAAAAAATTGCTGAACTACCACACTTTCATTTTTGCTGATGCCCATTTCTATTAATGGTAATGTTACATATTGAGATTGGAGCAATAGGCTCCACCAAGGTCCTCCATTCAGGCGGCAAAATGGTCAAAGCCGATTGGCTGAGCCGTCTGACAGCTCCCTATAAAAGGGCTAGCTGTCAGACAGGCCAGTGCTGGATCTTACATAGTTTTCTGAATAAAGAGTTGTTGTTATCACTGAAGCCTGAGTCCTGTCTCATCCATTCACTCTATCTAACAGATAAGGCATCTTGGGACCTGCCTAGCACTTAGCCCTACGTTTTAGCTTTCAGGGTTCAGAAAGATTTTCACTTTGAAATTTGGGGATATCATGGTCTTTGGTGGCATATGTCTATGAATCTATTCATGTAAACTGCCATCCCTAAATATTTTTTTTCAAAGGAGCAAAAAGTGTCTGCTGTCTCTGATGTTGTCCTCAAACTCCTTGTGGTCTGGATGGGGGGGTAGGGAGTGCAAAAATCTTTAAAAATTAAAAATCAAATGCAGTCTGAAACAAAAAAAATTCCCACCTCTGACGGACGGAAATGCTAATCAAGAGCCGTTTCTCATAAGGAATTGTTCTCTACACTCAATATGTTTTATTGTTTCTAGGAAGGATTATATTGTTGGTGAAATTCATTCTAACAGGCAAGCCAGCAAAAGTGCACTTTTAAGTGTGATGCAAAGAAGGAAACAGATTTCATTACTGGGCCACACACTGGTTTGTGTGTCTGTGTGCATCAAAAAAGACGCATGTAAATAGGAATGATCATGTGGCCATTTTGATGTCTCTTCCCCACCGATGCCCTTTTTAAAAATACTTTTGGGGAGGATTTTTTTTTTTTTGGCCGTTACCTATCATTCTAAAGTACAATACAATTAAGTAAAGCTATTTCACATCCTATGCATTCCGGTGGCTCTTGCATTGCCCAGTTCTTCCACACAGGATAAAATATGCACATATAGAAGCTGTAATAAAATGTGAGCAAATTGCATTAATATTTTTTTGGCTGGCGTTGCGATCCGTTAAAAGCCGGTGACCGCAGTTAAAATGGATAAAAGAATTTGCCTTCTCCTCCAGCTGCAGCTTCCAAAAATAAGCACATAGAATATGGAAATGAATTCAAGGCATTGAAATAACAAAGGGGGGGGGACTACTCATATATACACCATTGCTGCTACCACATGGAGGAAAATGGTAAATGGATTTCCCAAGTTTTGGAAAAATGCCACCTGCCTTTCCAAACTATTAGAATATCTGATTATTAATATTTCCATGGCACCCATTTTCTTCTAGCTTCTTATCTGTAAATGCAGGTGTACCATAATACTGTCAAAAATTATATACTGTCCATATGACATTATGAAATGTTGAAATGAGACAAACGATGACAAATGGAGAGGAGTTGAAATGCTGCTCTTTAAATAGAGAGAGTTAAGGCAAGGTGGACATCAAATGTGCTTTATTTAGGCTTCCTATGCTGTACTGCAGGGATGTCAAACCCACGTCATCACGGCAGTGCCACATGACATATCGTGGTTTTTTTCCCTCCTCCTCCTCGCTAAATCAGGCATGGGCATGGACAGCACGTGACACATCTGACCCACCACTTTGACAGCCCTGCTGTATTGTAACATACTTATCCCTTTATTTTTAAAAGCAGTTTGGGTGCCTCCTTTAGCTTGTAGTTGGTAATGAGTAGTATTGGGACAAATGCTTTGTAGGAAGATGGGTTGCCTAGCAGCAGCTTCATCAAAGGGAGTTGACTGTTTTTATTAGCATGTTGAGGGCCCCAAAGAAAGGAAAGATCTACACCACTTGATTTCAATACCTGCCATTCCAGATTTCTATTGGTTATTTTACTTGTATCTTGTGGACGTAGATAATTGATCCAAACAAGCATCTAATTTGATGACTGTAAAATTAGATAGATTCAATAGCTTGTATACTGTCATTTTAAGAAATCTTTTATGCCTTTAACTCCAATTCCTTAAATTAAATTCAAATATCAATGTTCCTTTCAGGAGTGGGTTCCGGATCCCGTTGCAACCGGTACAGTGCAACGGGCCGCGCGTCCACCACATGCGTGCACACAGCATGTGCACAGCACGCGCATGCATACTTACCTCCCATGATGCTCTGCGATGGCTCCGCAATGCTCCAGCTGCTCGGTGGAGTGTCGTACAGGCGTGTCCGTGCGCGAAAGCCCCAATCAGCTCAAATGCAAGTAAGAAACAGGGGCAGGTGGGTGGGCCCTCCGGAACACCATACCGGAATGGTACCTGGTGCTCCCAGCAAGCACTCTGTAGGCCCATACCAGGGCGAACCGGTCGTATCCCACCACTGGTTCCTTTCCATAAATTGTTATTTCTGCTAGAATCACATGGGAAACAGACCTAATGTTCTTCTTCTAGTCATGCTAGAAGAGTTACTGAATGTAACTCAAACAGGATTTATAGTAGCTTCTTGAAATTGGTTAAGTTTTCCACCAGGTTTCCTTCAGCTTCTCCTGGAGTTTCTTTTTGTTTTTCTGAAGCCAATTAATTTCTTCTATTGTTCTGACCAGAAATGGTCCTGGAGAATGGCTTATGTATTTTTCTCCTGAGCACCTTTTATAGTTTCTTGCATTAGTAGTCTCTGCTGTAATCTTATGCCTCCTCCAAGGTTATTTTATTTAAAGATTTCTCTGCTGACTAATGAATTTCATAACTGCTTATTTTTAAACATTTAGCAAGGGTTTTGACTAAACACCTACAATTGCTCAGTATTGGTTAAGTCTTTAACTAATAAATTTAAATCAGTAAAAGCCAATGAAATGTCTCAACAATATTTAACCTTGTGAATAATAACCATAAGCTATTAAAACAGGATTACAAAATATTTTTGTTAGATATTAACATATATCGGGATAAGTCTTCCCTCTGGTCCGCTCCTACAGCGGGAAACAGGTATCCCTCTGATTGGTCGAGGGGCGTGCCCAATCCCTATAAAAGGGGAACCCTCCGACTACAGAACAAGCTGGATCACTACTACTACTAATAAAGAGCTGTTAAGTTACTTCTTGTCCGCAGTCTGTCTCTCGTTGCCCAGATCTAACATTGGCGACGAAGGTGGGATTGAGAGACAGATAGGACGAAGAACGCTACCTCAAGAATCTCCGGATTTGATCCAGCCCAGGAATTCGGCAGTAATTCCGGCAGCCATCTCAGATCACCGCAGCGCGGCAAATTCAAACTGAGAAGATGGCGATGCATGCTCCCCCCGCTCCTTTCGACCCAGCAAACGACGAATGGGAAGCCTTCATGATTCGTTTCGAGTGTTTCCTCGAAGCAAACGAGTACACGGGGATCACCGATGCAAGGAAGAAAAACATTTTCCTCGGCTACTGCGGAAAGGAAGTCTTCAATACGGCCAGAGACCTCACCGCGCCTACTCCAATACAAGCAGTATCATGGGCGACGCTGCAACAGACTCTGCAAACGCATTACGCGCCAAAACCTTCCCGCCATGTCTGCCGCAAGGAATTCAACATGAGGGCCCAGAAGGCGGGAGAATCCATAAATCAATATGTTGCAGCCCTACGAAAAGCAGCAGCTCACTGCGAATACAGGGATTTGGAAGAGCACATCTTAGAGCAGCTCATCTGTGGGATAAGAGACATTTCTTTGCAAAAGAAGCTGTTGGCAAACCCGAATTTAACCCTACAGACAGCGTTAAACGAAGCAAGAGCGTCAGAGTCAGCAGAGAATTCATCGGTGACCATACAACGAGGGGCCAGCGTAAACCAGCCAGCACCGAGACAAACCAGAGTTCACTACGAGGACACAAGCCCCGACTACGAGAATCCCGAGTTCGAGGACAGTCACCTGATGCAGAGCAGTCACTTGAGGCCTGGCGGGAGACCCGGATCCCGTTTGCCGCCCTGCGCAAGCTGCGGAGGGAATCACCCCAGGTCTACTTGCAGGTTCAGGAACGTTGTTTGTTCGCACTGCAACAAACTTGGGCACATCGCACGAGTGTGCCGGAGCGGAGTCCCTGCCTCACGGCAGCCACCCATGTACCGCCAACAGAAGCCCAACCCAGGGGCTTGGCGAAATCAAAAAGGGCGCCCAGAGAGAAATCCACAAGTGTTTACCCAGAGAGAAAATTTCCAAAGAGCTGAACGAGCGTATTCCCAGAGAGATTACTCACAAGGAAGTGAGCGAGCGTATCCCCAGAGAGAATACACACAGAGAGCTGAAAGAGCGTTCTATCAAGACGCTCAACAAGAGTATTTTCAGGATGTTGACGATGAGATAGAGTTGACCCAGAGAGAGGAGTTGCGAACGTATCTCACCACGATACATCAGGTCCGCCCTAAGCGGCCCAAAAGGCTGAAAGTCACAGTCCTCTTGGAGGGCTCACCCTGCGAGCTAGAAGTTGACACAGGATCAACCCTGACGATCATTTCATGGGCATCCATGAAACAGGCTATCCCTAGCCTCAGAAAGAGCCAACTGCGCGCTCCAGACGTCCTGCTACGAGACTACCAGGGGAACCAAGTCCCCATCGTGGGCCAAGGCACATTCCACATCCGTTTCAAGGACATCGAAGCCCAGCTGCCCGTGACCATCGCCAGCGCGCCATTGCAGAACCTTCTGGGGCTTGATTGGTTTGAAGCCCTGGGATTAGAAGTCACCGGAATCAACGCCGTGAGAAACAGCAGCGCTGAAAAGATTTTTAAGGAGTTCGAGGATGTGTTCAGCCCCGGTCTTGGTAAGTATGTGGGCAAACCAATATCATTTAATTTAGACCCCAATGTGGCGCCAATCCGACTTAAACCGAGACGCACTCCGCCCAAAAATAGATAAGGAGATAGATAAGTTAGTGGAACAAGGGATCCTTGAGCCGGTAGATCACGCGCGCTGGGAAACACCTATCGTGACCCCAGTCAAACCAGACGGATCAGTCCGCATCTGCGCGGACTATAAATGCACAATTAATGTCGCGCTACAACAGAGCGCATATCCTGTGCCCGTAGTACAGCACTTATTGCACTCGTTGGGGCCGGGGAAGGTTTTTGCTAAGTTAGACATGGCACAAGCTTACCAGCAACTGCCAGTTGATAGCGCCACAGCGGAGGCCCAGACTATAGTGACGCATAGAGGAGCTTTCAAATGCAACCGGCTACAATTTGGCGTGAGTATTGCCCCAGGATTGTTCCAGAGCGTCATGGAATGACTGTTGCAAGGGATACCGGGAGTCGTCCCATATTTTGACGACATCTTGGTGTCCGCTGCAAACGAGGAGCAACTAAACAAAAGAGTCAGATCTGTTTTGGCCAGAATCAGAGAAAAGGGTCTCCGCCTTAAAAAGGAAAAATGCCAAATTAACGTGCCTAGCGTAGAATTCCTGGGTTATAGAATTGATGGTCAGGGAATACACCCCACTTCAAAGAAAATTAAGGTGATCCAGGACGCCCCCACACCACGAAATCAGACCGAGTTGCAGGCCTTCCTCGGATTACTTAACTTCTACAGCGTTTTTCTGAGGCAGAAGGCGACCGTTGCTGAGCCACTACACCGTCTACTCCAGAGAAACGCACCATGGAAATGGGGACGATCCGAAGCTGCAGCTTTCGCCGGGGTAAAGTGCCTGCTCACCACTGACTCACTGCTTGTTCAATACAGTCAGACCCTACCGCTGGTATTGACCTGCAACGCATCGCCTTTCGGAGTTGGAGCAGTCCTCAGCCACAGGATGCCCGACGGAAAAGAAGCACCCATCGCTTTCTACTCCAGAACTCTTTCATCGGCCGAAAGGAACTACAGCCAAATGGACAGAGAAGCGCTGGCTGCCGTAGCTGGTGTAAAACGTTTCCATGAATACCTCTACGGCCGCGATTTTGAACTAATCACAGATCACAAACCGCTGTTGGGACTTTTGGCGGGAAACCGCCCCACTCCGGTCTCCCTCTCTCCACGCATGACCAGGTGGACTGTTTTCCTGGCTGCGTACTCCTACAAGTTAATTCATCGACCGGGCTCCACTTTAGGACACGCAGACGCACTCAGCCGTTGCCCATTACCCGACATTCTGCCAGACCCCACTCCAGAAGTACCGGTATTGCTCATTGACTGTTTGGATTCGGGAACGGTTTCTTCCTACGATGTTGCAAGGTTCTCCTCTAAAGACAATTTAATAAAACAAGTTCAAACTTGGGTTTGGAGGGGGTGGCCAAAGGGAAATGTGGGCCCGGAATTCAAAATGTTTTGGTCAAAACGGGACGAACTCTCAGTGTTACAGGGATGTTTGTTGTGGGGGGATCGAGTTGTTATTCCTTATGCTCTACGAAAAAATGTATTAGATGCTTTACACATGGGTCATCCGGGGATTGTTAGAATGAAGGCGTTAGCAAGAAGTTACGTGTGGTGGCCAAACATGGACAAAGAAATAGAGGAGTGGGTGGCCACTTGCGACCCATGCCAGGAATCGAGACCAGCACCCCCGGAAGCGCCCGCCACAGAATGGGAGAAACCCAAGGCACCCTGGTCGCGAATACACATCGATTTCGCAGGGCCATTCCAGGGCCAGACCTTCCTTATAGTTGTAGATGCTTATTCTAAATGGCTAGATGTAGTCCTAATGACTTCAACCACGGCAGAGGCAGTCATAAAGGTTCTTCGGCGAATCTTCGCCACCCATGGCCTGCCAGATCTCCTAGTATCCGATAACGGGCCCCAATTCACGGCCATGCAGTTTGAAACATTTTTAGCAGGGTTGGGAATCCGGCATGCCCTCGTCGCGCCATTCCATCCAGCATTCAACGGTCAGGCAGAGAGAATGGTGCGATTCGCAAAAGAGGCCCTCGCTAGGATGGGTCCAGGTGATTGGCAAACACGCATTGACCATTACCTCCTCATTCAACACATTACCCCGAGCGCAACAACGGGTAGGAGCCCCGCTGAACTACTCATGGGTCGCCGCCTACGGTCTCACCTGGACCGGCTCCACCCGAATTACTCTGCCACGGCTCCCCCAGACTCTACAAGTAAGATCCGGTCTTTCAGAGTAGGGGATTCAGTATACGCTCACAACTACACAGGGGGGACATTGTGGATGCCAGCAAAGTTCATTGGCATCACGGGTCCACGATCGTATTTGCTGGAGCTAGAAGATGGGCGGAATTGGAAAAGGCACATCGATCAACTTCGGGGTCGCCTAGCACACTCCAACCTTCGAAATGAAGACGAAAGTTTCCTGTCTACAGAAAGTCAGCCACAAGAAAACCCCATCATAGGAAACAACGACGCCGGCGAGCCAAGCGTGGAACAAGACAACACGCACGTAGCAGAGCAACCCCCAGACAACGCAGCCGAACAAACTCCTGAACGCCCGAGCAACGAAGGCACAAGACCTCCAGAACGGGAAATAGGAAAAGCACCCGATCCTGCAACTACTTCGAACCAACCCGCACCCAGTCCTGCAACCACTTCAAACCAACCCGAACTACGACGTTCCTCCCGAGCAAGACAAACACCCACCTACCTAAAAGACTATGTTACCTACCGCAACGTCCCATCTAGGAGGGGAGGGGTGTTAGATATTAACATATATCGGGATAAGTCTTCCCTCTGGTCCGCTCCTACAGCGGGAAACAGGTATCCCTCTGATTGGTCGAGGGGCGTGCCCAATCCCTATAAAAGGGGAACCCTCCGACTACAGAACAAGCTGGATCACTACTACTACTAATAAAGAGCTGTTAAGTTACTTCGTGTCCGCAGTCTGTCTCTCGTTGCCCAGATCTAACAATTTTTGCCAATATTTTTGGCCAATAGTGAATGGCATTGTGAACAAATATTATTGAATATTGAAGGATATTTAGCTTACAGTATATTTGGCATATATTCACTAAAACAAAAAAGTCCAAAATTATGCAGTAACGTCTTCTGAAATTATTCATATTAAAATTAAGGCAGTTATATACTGTATATGTACATGTGCACGTACATAAATAGTGCATACAAACTATGCTATTAATTGTCATCTAAAATAACTAATTCTTTCAGCACATTTTCCTGTGCAGTTTCTTATGCAAAATGGTCATGTGCTTTATCTTAAAATGCTAGCTCTTTTTACAAGCTTTTCTTCAACTTAAAATGATATAATACAGTACATTCCATTGTTTTTTTTCCTGAAGTGCTTCCTTATAATATATGTTATAAAAATAATACGGTAACAAACTAATTCTTTTTCTAATACATACAGAGTTCGCATCTGTAATTTGCCATATTTACAACTAAAGATCCATAATGAATAATACTGAACTTCAAAAAGAATATTTTCCAAGAATTATTGTTACAAAGGTTTCTTCTGATGTTATCTAACCAACACAAGTCTTATCACAGAACTTACCCTTCCTAGAATTAAAAACAATAATGTATGCATGCATGTATGTATGTATATTGAATTATCCTAAAAATGTGAGATCCAGGTGTAGCTATAAAAGAAGAGACAGACATTGCAATCTCTGGAACTTAAAATATGTTATCTACTTAGCTTTTGTTAGCCTCTGCTAATATCGTCAGAGAATTAAAAACTACCATTGAAGAGATATTTGCCTTTATACATCATTAATGAATTTGGCCATTGTGCATGTGATAAGCCCATCTACCCACCTCCCACCTGTAATTAGCTCTGACATGTTAATCGATGGAGGCTTAGTTCCCATTACTTCTTCCCCTATCACGCATGGCTTGGGCTGCTCATCCCAAGGAATGATGCTGAGCTGACAAATGTTGCTTTAATGGCATTCTTTCCAGGCCCCTCCCACACATTCCCCCCTCCTTCACCTCACAGGCACATGTGATATATCAACCAGATGTGCTTATTGTTTTGCCTGTGATATTGTAACTGGCATGGCTCATTCCTCATTATTCATGTCTATTATGGCTTGAGGCAATTCTACCAGCCCCTCACATTCGACCTGGTTTGGCTATGTCTCCACAGGATAAATCTGCATGCCCAAAAGAGGGGGGGTGCCATTGATCTCTACTCTGGGATAGAAATCAGTCTCTGCTCATCTTGCAGGATCTTTCCTGATGCCTCAATGCTTGGTAAGCCAGTAGCAGGTCAATATGCCTATTGATGGAGTTATTGTTGAAAAATGAGGCTTCTTTCAATAGGTGTTCCCCTTTAGTTGCATCGTTAAAGCAACAGCAGACAGCGTCATTCCTTGGGGATGAACAGCCAAAGTTTTGCACGATTGGGGAGGAAGTAACAGGAATTAAGTCTCCATTGATTAACATGTCTGAAGTAAAAAACGACAGAGCTAATTACAGGTGGGAGGCAGTTGGATGGGCCAATCACACACACACAATGGCCAACTTGATCAATGGTAAATCAATGAGCATCCCTGTCAATGTGTTCCTTAATAAATTGGGATCAACTATAATGTTCACTACAGCCATAAGACTATAGAGCATGGCTAAGTAATCACCGCAGAATAAGAAGGAAGTACTTCATATGCTGCTTGTGAACATGTAAATATGCTCTATATAAATAAGAAAAAAAGCAAAAGTAAATAAATTCCCTTTTGTGCCTATAAAAAAAGAACAGGTCCCTTTATCCCCATCTGGGAGAGAGAAAGAAATGAAGATAGGAACTATTTAAGACATATTTAAAAAGGGACAGAATTTTGATTATATAATTGCAGCTGCCATCTTAACTCTCCTGGGAATGTCCCTGCTTATCCCCATCTTTTTCCTTTATTTGAAAAGTGTGTAATTGTGACCTGCATTAAATGTTCCTCTGTTCTTTATTTTTTTCTTCTTTGTAAATTGTGTTTACCTAACCATGATTATTATTTAATGAGAAAGAGTCCTCACAACACTTGGGAGCCTGTTTTAACCAAGAAAAAGTTTCCTTTTCTCCAGTTTTTGATTATGGATTGGACTGCCCCACCAATCTACTTCAAATCATGATATTTGAATTCACTCTTCTTCTTTTTTTCAGCAATGGAACGAGAGTGATCTTTCAGCTTAGTATGAAACCTTTATCTTCCTTCCACCATCATTCTGTCCAACCTAAGTCTCACTCTATCTAATGGTAGAATTGGCTCATTCTTCAAACTTTGCTGGATATTGTTAAAACAAAGGCAATAAAAGCAAACGTGTGAGCAATTTGTGCCATTCGCTCTTGGAGTGTTTAAGGTAATGCTTGCAGAGGGAAATTCAATATCTTTCTCACAATAAAATGCACGATCTCTAAATCCAATAATTCACATCAGCATCTTGCTGCTAAAATGATCCCCAAATCTTATGCAGCGCCGACTCCGGTTTATCATCTATCGAAAGTGGGATCAACAGCTGAATTTATACCTTGTACTCAGCTTTGAGTTGATAGCTAAATAATTCCTTATACAGTAATTACTGACATACTGGGCACTTGTTGAGTATTCTAGAAATAGAATAGCTATCCCCAAGACCATGCTTTTCAAAATATTCTTTCTCTTTCTTTTTTTATATAAGCTAGTAAAATCCAACGAGAACTTTCTTGCCAGTTTCCAAAGGAAGTGAACACAGCAAGCCACAAACAAATATTTCCAAAATGGTTTGACATAGAATTGGGTGGATTGTTGCCAATTCTTTTAATCAACACGTTCGAAAAGTCTTTTTGAAGCAATCAAAATCAGCTACATTCCAGCAGCCCTGCAAGTCTTGGCAGTTTGGTATATTACCCACAATTTCCAACTGCCTTTCCATTCTGTAAGGAATGTGTTCACCTGTGCTGACTTTTGTTTGACTAATGATTTTTTTCCTCTTTTTTCCCATTTAGAATTGTAAAAATTGTAAAGATACATCTCCTAGAGAAGGTAACAGCTGAATCCTTTGGGGATATTAGTAACATTTGTGCAGACTTCACTGAATATGAAATGAGCTCAAGCTGTCACGCTTCGCAGCAACTTTCACACCCATAAGTCTCGTGCGTTGTTTGATTTTATTGCCTTAATGATGAGCTGAGTTTGTCTTAGCATCACTGTCAGTCCCCCCCTCCCCCAATATGTTCTGCATTTTCCTTTTCTGCAAACTAGCACTTTAGCAAAGTGAAAAGGTAGTATTGGAAAGAAAATCTCCGTGAAAGGACTCAGTTGCAATGCAGCTTGTCAAGCTCAGCTTGTCTCTGTGATGATAAATGATATTTCTGCAAGGAGGGTAAATGAATGTAGTTAGGAACTGCTAAAAGAAATAGGACTTAAATATAAAACTTTCTCAAACTGAGTAAGGAGAGCTGTCATGTACTTGTTCATATTAGATAAGGACTTATTTAAAACCACAGAGTCAGTGTTAATTTTATTTAACTGAATTAATAATCTTATGGAACCTGAGTTCAAGCTATGCTTTATTTTATGAGATTGTTCTGTTCATACTTACTTTCATCTGCATTGATAATATATAAAGCTGTAGAAACTAGTCAGGGGCAAACAGATATAAATGCATTTTGCCTATTTTGAATGAAAAAAAATGTAAAAAGGTTATATTATACAGTTTCTGCAATTATTTTGAGACAAATGACTAAGAGCTTGGCCTGTGAATAGCCTTCATTTGGGTCTATTTCTGGAAAAGCCTTTGCAATAAGAAAAAAGGCTACCAAAATTTAAGTCAATCCATAAGTAAGGCAAACAGATTGAGGTGAAGTATTGTTTCAATGTTATCATATATTATTAGCCTAAAAATTAGCCGTCTTCTACCTTAGTGCATAGAAACATTAATTTTCAAGGCATTTTGTTATTTGTTTGTTTTGTTTCAATCAGAAAAGGACTCCTTGCAATTAGCATAATCAACAGCATTAAAAAACAAACATAAAATTCCATAAAAATACAGGTGCACTTTATAACTGTCCCATCTGATCCTCTACATACATTCTCTGGAATAATTGATTTTGACCAACTTTCAAGTGAGGTGCTCAAATGGTCTCAGGGAGAAGACTGTTGCATTAAACAGAACTGGCAAATTTGTTTGCCAGCTTTGGCAATCCCAATGTTCCAGAAACAGAGACCATAATTATTAAACTTGAATTAAATAGAAAATAAGGTTTGGCTCCATTTAGAGAAAGTGGTCCTGAGTGAATTTGAAAGCCAAGGCATTAATAGTTTCCTAAATTAAAAAATGCTAATTGAGGCAATCTCAACATTAGATTAGGTAGGTGCTGTTTTGGGACAAATAGATATTTTTTTCTTAAGGCATGGTATGGCAAGTCTATGACAATTGACCATGATCAATTCACCATACCCAACTCACCATACCCAACTTGCTGCAGCTAACTTGCTATGGAATAGCTCACCATGGCCAACTCCCTACAAGACAATTTGCTGTGGAGCAAGAGTTACATTAATATCAAAGAAATGGTGGAACAGAATTGTTAAAGAATGGATGCAAAAGGAGTGACAGAATGAAATGTACATGGTTTTTTTTAAAAAAATAAATAAATAATTGAATTGTTAAATTGTCCCATGGTGAGTTGGCCATGGAAAGTTGGCCATGGAAAATTGTCCTATTCCATGGTATGGCTGGCCATAGATTTAGGGGAATTAACGTTACTGTGATTAAAAGGTAAATAGTGTCTAGTCCAATTATTAAATGTGGTTTGGGCATTATCCATAATATGCTTTATTTCATTCAGGAAAGAACATCTCCATGCAGGCATAATAACTTGCACCTTTCAGTTCATATCTAGCTTATCCATGTTCGTGAAAGTGTAGTGAGAGTGAAAGCGTACTTGCACTTATTTCAACAATCTTGATAGCATTGCAATTTGAAAAGGCAACTTATCTGACTTTTCTGCTTACTACAGACATAACTTCTAAATGTTTTAAAATCACACTTTCAAATTTCCTTATTGTAAAGTGCCAAGTAATTTCCAATCCTGGGAATTAGTTACTATGAATTGCCTGCATTTTCACATACATACATACATACATACATACATACATACATACATATCTGCAAATTATCAGAATGATCAACTGTTGAACAGGAATTAAGCGGCCCTGGGGCAGGGACCACCAAAATTGCTCTAATACATCATATTCCATTTCTGAATGGCATAAGGGCATTGTGCCTTGACCTTTACAAAGTGCTGGAAGACAAGTTGAGATGTATGTGAGGAAACCAGAAGCCAAAAGGTGCCTTGTCTTGGCTTCTTCTTTTTAGCCCACCTCAAAATGTCTGGGGGTGGGTAGGTAGTGTGTAATCTGTCTGACTTTATATATTCCAGCCAGCATTAGCTCCAATTCATCAACCTTCTGCTAAAGTCAAAGTTCAGAGATTCAATCTGAACCAACTTTCTATTTTGGCTATATTTCCAGAGGAGTAATCAGTCCTGAGAAGAGTTAAAGATCCATTGATTCCTTATAGCTCACCCATCTGTCTCCAGTTAAGCAGCAGTTCATGGCCATTTAAAAAAAATTGAAATCAGATCATGCTTTATTTAAGAGATATATTCTAGGTATAGGACAAATGTGATGTTTTATTAGGACTGCTTTTCAAACGAATTCACAGAATTTACACTTATCTGTCTGTCAAATCAGAATGACAATATATATGGGGCACGAGATCCAGTGTATTATAATGGATAAAGTGGTGGACAAGATGCTATGAGACCCACGTTAGGAAAGGAAACTGACTTTAGGTAAGTCCCTTTGCTTCCACTTTAGATAGGAGGTTGAATAATATTTATCTGATTATCTTTCAAGGACTGCTTCCCACCCCCATATGGTTGATATTCCAATTTAGGAACACCTCTTAAACTCCAAAGAGCCAGTTTGGTGTAGTGATTAAAATATACGGATAGAAACTGGAGACTGTGACTTTTCATCTAGCTGAGTGATTTTGGACCAGTCATTTTTTTTCCCCTCAACCCTTGGAAGGAGGCAATGGCAAATCACTTCTGGAGAACCTTGCCAAGAAAACCGCACATATTTGTGTTACATTTAAATTTATCAACAAAGAAATAAAGGGAGACTAGTATAGCTATTTTAAATTTAACACAAAATAGTTTGTTGAGGAAGTGACTGCTTGCATAGGCTCCTGGATTGGGGCTGAAAGGCGAAAGTGGATGCAGTATGCTCCGTCCCATATTTGGATAGACCAGGTTGCCCTGATAGACCAGTCTCACCAGAAAAACACTTGCACATATTTGTCCATGCACCATATATCTTTGGTCACCATGATGTAAAAAAGATGTGGAGACTGTAGAAAAAGTGCAGAGAAGAGCAACAAAGATGATTAGGGGACTGGAGTCTAAAACATATGAGGAACGGTTGCAGGAACTCGGTATGTCTAGTTTAATGAAAAGAAGGATTAGGGGAGACATGATAGCAGTCTTCCAATATCTCAGGAGTTGCCACAAAGAAGAGGGAGTCAAACTATTCAAGGCACCTGAGGGTAGAACAAGAAGCAATGGGTAGAAACTAATCAAGGAGAGAAGCAACTTAGAACTGAGGAGAAATTTCCTGACAGTTAGAACAATTAATCAGTGGAACAGCTTGCCTCCAGAAGTTGTGAATGCCCCAACACTGGAAGTCTTTAAGAAGATGTTGGATAGCTATTTGTCTGGAACGATATAAGGTTTCCTGCCTAGGCAGGGGGTTGGACTAGAAGACCTCCAAGGTCCCTTCCAACTCTACTATTGTATTGTATTGTATTGTATTGTATTGTATTGTATTGTATTGTATTGTATTGTATTGTATTGAATGGAAGAAAAATAAATCTTCTAAGGAAACTTATAGTCTTGAAAACCACTGTTACCGGAATTGCTATGCAGACAAAATCTAATGTACGTTCTTTGATTTTTTTCCAACTCTATGCAGCTTAATATAAAATTCAACATAATGACATCAGTGAATTTTATCCAGTTCCAGTGACTTGTTGGTAAAATGTTTTAGTAAGATAAGAAATGGAGTTTATCTCAGTGGTAAGCACAAAATGTCTCTTGTGAGGCTCAGTTATCACTTGTGATTAACTATTGTTTATGCTCACTCAGCCAGTTTCAGACCGTAAAATGGTCTTTGTATCCAGATCAATTTGATTTTACAGAATTAATCTGAGAGGCACCATACCCAATGCTTCACAAAAATGTGGATGTATCTGCTTGCATTACATTTGGTTCAACTACTTATTTTGTTAGTCTACTCAAGAAAGCAATCTTTCCCCCCTTTCTTATGAAAAATCAATCTTTACAATAAACCCATGTTGTATGGTGTTCCTGATTCAATTATTGTGATTTAAACTGAGCCCAGCCTGCATCAAGAAAAGAACCATGCTAATTCTGTGTCAATGAAAGCCACACGTTGTAGCTGAGTCAAAATTGGGATCAGACTATCTATAATTCTTTGTGATCATGTTTTCTCTGTCATGAAAAGTACTTCATGTTCCTGTGATCTTCAGGCAGCTCCTGTGAAAATGTATCCTTGTTTACATGCAGATACAATATTTGGTTTTATATTTACATTCATTAGCATTTGCTTAAAGAATGAACAAGGGAAACTTCCACCAAATCAAACTGGAAACAGAAATATTTGCAGCAGAGGTTTTGGGGTTGTTGTTGTTTTTGCAACCGTTGAAATGTTCTTGCTGAAATTTCTAATTCAGCATAAAGAAGGACTATCTGAGTGAATCCATGTTTTGATACCACTTGGAAAGCAATATTCCCTAAAAATGCCTCCACTTAAATCCCATTCACAATTAAAATATATGTGCATTGTTTTTCTTCTGCATCTGCTTGGTTTAATGTGCAATCTTTTATTTGCTCTTAGTAATAATGATCACCTTTGGATTTAAATCTGCTTTTTTGTTTCCCTTTTTAAAGTCTATTCTTTCATTAATAGTTTGAACTTAATTTTTTCCATTCTTCTGCACAATAGCTGCCCTGTGGGTTCAAAGACATATTTTATAAAGTATTTTATGTACATTTTGTAGAACTCTGTATTAGTATTATCTTTTCCAGAATTTACTTGACATTTCAGATCATAAGTGATTCCTCCTCCTCCTCCTTCTCCTTCAAGAAAAAGGAAAAGAAATAATCAGTAGCCTCTTTCTATCTGGGATAGTTGTGTTCTTCTACTGAACATACTGTACACTTCAGGAGGGAAGAACATGGAGTTCTGACGGAAGCTGGGTACAGTCATATAGAAAGCCAAATCAGTCCTATCAACCCCAGTAATCAATGGGGTGACAGATGTTGCAGCTAGATCACCCATCTTCAGGATTATGAGTTACAAGATTTTCAATTTCAGTCAAATTTCTAAACATTGCTTCTTATTTCCAGCAATAACACCTAGATTTATTTGCTGCTACATATTGCTTTACAGCATTCTCTGAGCAGTTTACAATGCCAGCCTATTGTCCCCAACAATCTGAATCCTGATTTTACCAACCTCAGAAGGATGGAAAGCTGAGTCAACCTTGAGCCGCATCAGGATTAAACTTCAGACTGTGGGCAGAATTAGCCTGCAAAGCTACATTCTAACCACTGTGAATTCTATTAATGCTATGCTAATTATCTGAGAGTATTGAATTCAACTGAGTGTGACAGAAGACTTAAAGATCTCAATCTTGTCTTGTTAGTAATAAAATCTTGTAACCTAAACAAAGTGTCCACAGAGAAAATTTATTAGTGGTTTCTTTATTGTAAAAGTAGATATTCAGTAACGAAGCAAGAAGGGAAATGCTTTTTTCCCCTATATTTATCCTAAACTTTCAATAGACTGCTTAATATTACATACATTCATAAATCATAAATATCCACACTAACCAGGTGCTCCTCTACGAAAACCTTCCATAAGGAAGATACATATGTAAGAAATGTACAAACATAGTACAACAATTCAGAATGAGAGAATGAAGAAACAGACAAGCTATAACATCTTCCAACAAAAGATGGAACTTTTATCAAAAAGTTCCTAATATCACAACCTATTACAGCACAACTAATACAACCTATGAAAAAGTTAACACCCCCGTGCATCAAAAACATCTCAGAAACAACTAACGTTGCACCATTGTAGCACAGAAATCAACTAAAGCTCTCCAAAACATCTTATACAAGCAAAAGACCCAGTAGCCCAAGAAATAAAATCAAGAATAATCTAGCACAAACAACTCAGACTGTTACAGCATGGAGCGCATCCATGAATACTAACTTGCTGTCAGAAGACATGATGAAAACTCCTTAATCTCACAAAAGATGGGCAGACTCAACCTCAGTTTCAACTGGGAAATTATTAGCATCTTAGATCAAGCCAAATGCAAAAATGCTAGGATTGCCTCGAAGCTTGGCATTCAGACAAATCAGGCATCATCATACAAATCAACATATTTACATATCTTCCAAAGGAGAGATTAAAAACCAAATGACTTCAACATATCCCTTCTAGCAGCCAACATTCAAAGAAGCAGGGATAAGATGTAGACAAAAACCCAAGCCAAAAACAATACTATAATTAAGGAAATAGCAAAGAGAAAACCACGCTCCCACTAAAACTGGCAAGGTCAACTACTGCACATAATCAGGCAACAAACCAGTGGTGGGTTCCTACCGGTTTGGATCAGTTCGGCCGAATCAGTAGCGGTTTGGTGGCCGGGGTTGCTGTAACTGGCAGTGGTGACCCAGGCCTGCCACACCCCCGAACTGGTTCTCCGGCTAGTGCCACCATCTTGTTTTTTGCTCCTGTGCATATGCGGAACAATTTTATTGCACTGTGCATGCGCCTGCAGCATGCATGCAGCATGCGTAGCATGCAGCATGTGTGTTGCACAGCATGCCCGTGAGCGAACTGGCAATACTGCCTGCTGGAACCCATCCCTGTAACAAACCCCACACTCTCTTGCACTGATGATTTACCTGGCTGGATAATGAAGCAGATCATCACCAAGAATACATGATATAATATCTTGAAAATAGTTCATTTCTATATATATCACTCCCTATATATATCTATGGTCTGTGTAAGGTCTGATCCTTCCAGTGATGGTTGTATCATCCATTCAAAAATTTTATGTTAGGCAAGCACCATGAATTTGAAATTCTGGGCATCTGGTTCTTTTGAATCTTTCAATTCTTTATTTTAATCCTTGGCCTTTTGTTAGACCATATATAATTCATTACCTGTCTATGCCAGTTGCTTAATACCTTATTCTTAATAGAAACTGGAGCTATTTGAAATTGAAAATTTAGTCTCCATAAAATATTAATTTTAACTGATGCATTTCTTGTAACGAAGACAAATTTAATTTCTTCCATCTAGATATGTTGTTATACAGTATGCTTGCATATTAATAAATAATTATTCTTAAATACTGATTCCACATGCAATTATATATCTTACCTTCAGTGGGTATTTGAACTATTCTGTTTTTTTTTTCATGAGACCTTATATAGCACTAAACATGGCTTTTTGTTGTGCGCATTTCCACAGACATGAATGAGGGAACAAATAGACATTTATCCTAAATCCTATGAAAAAAAGTGACACAGGATGAAGCCTTTTAATGCGTTCGGAATTGCTTTGATTTTGTTCTTTTGAAAGTGAATTTAGATTCATGTTGAAAAGATTTTACCAAATGGATGCAGGACCAAGAAAAAATATCTATGGATACATGTAAAATAAATAAATAAATAAAGAGTAGGGCTTTGGTTGCATAGTTACAGTTACTATCTTGATTTTTTTGATCTGCTCATGTCGATAAATATGGTTGTTTTTAGTTGGGAAGTCATGTCCGACCCATCGCTACCCCATGGACAATGTTGCTCCAGGCCTTCCTTTCCTCTACCATCCTCTGGAGTCCATTTAAGCTCATGCCGATTGCTTCAGTGGCTCAATCCAGCCTCCTCATTCTCTGTCATCCCCTTCTTCTTTTGCCCTCAATCTTTCCCGTCATTATGCTCTTCTCTAGTGAGTCCTTCCCTCTCATTAGGTGGCCAAAGTATTTGAGTTTCATCTTCAGGATCTGGCCTTCTCAAGAGCAGTCAGGATTGACTCCTCTAGGACTGACCGGTTTGATCACCTTGCAGTCCAAGGGACTCACAGGAGTCTTCTCCAGCACCCTAGTTCAAAGGCCTCAATTCTTTGGTGCTCAGCCTTTCTTATGGTCCAACTTTCACAGCCATACATTGCAACTGGGAAAACCATGGCCTTGACTATACGATAAACATGGTAGACATTCAGATATCTTTATACTACATCTGAAATCTGAAGAAGACAAAATCTAACTGGATGCACCAAAAACTGATTCAAAAATCTATGTGATTTTTTTTTCATGCAGCCTGCTTGACAGATGAAATCAATTACTACTAGAAATCTAAACTTATAATTTGTCTCTTTTTTGCTCATATGCTTGCTTTGACATTCTCACAAAACCCTTCTAGAGTTTTCTGCTAAAACTAATGTAAAGTGGACACCCTTCCCTTCTATTCCCCATTTGCATTTCTTTTCTGGAAATAAATCTTCTACCTTTCTGTCCCTCTCAATCCTTTTTGGTGAGGAATGAGTTTAATTTGCATCAAGTCATTCTACCATAAAATTATTCTATTTGTGAGAAAGCAGCAACAAGTCCTGAAGTAAATCAGCAAGGATTAGCTGAGATAGTTATTGGTTCCACACACCTTGCATATAAGGGAGAAATACTTATGTTAGGGGAATTGAAAGATAGATAAAAGGACTTCTGCAGTGACCAGCACAACTTTCTTCCAGGGTTTAACAGCAGTTTAAATATTGCAGTTGAAATATGTGAGAGAGTGAAGACACTAAATAAATCCTCTTTATTTCTAGTGCAAGTCGCCTTATTATTCACATGTCATACTTTAAGACATTTATTGTCCAAGGCCACAATTTCTTTATACTACATACAGCAAGGATAAGAACCATAGATTGTAAATTTAGTCATTGGGCACTTTCTTAATAGTTTTATACTCTGCCAGCTATTATAGATACTGCACCAAATTTTAATTTAGATGTAAATATGTAGCAGAAGGGGGTGCAGTATTTGTGTTGCGATGAATAATGTACTTAGAAACTGCATTACATGCTGGGGTTTGTATTTCAACAAGCAGGCAGTGTTTAGAAAAAGAAGCAAGTTCTACCAGATCAAACCCCAAACTGAATTTTATAAAATATATTGTGATTATTCATATGTATTTTACAGTTTTGTGCTTCTGTCAAGACACATACAGACACGCACGTACAGACCGATAGACACATTCTTACAAAAATACAGATACACTATATTGCCAAAAGTATTATCCCACCCATCCAAATAATCAGAATCAGGTGTTCCAATCACTTCCATGGCCACAGGGGTATAAAACCAAGTACCTAGACATGCAGACTGTGTTTAAAAATATTGGTGAAAGAATGGGTCGCTCTTGGGAGCTCAGTGAATTCCAGCATGGAACTGTGATAGGATGCCACCTGTGCAACAAATCCAGTCGTGAAATTTCCTCACTCCTAAATATTCCACAGTCAACTGTCAGCTGTATTGTAAGAACGTGGAAATGTTTGGGAATGACAGCAACTCAGCCCCCAAGTGGTAGGCCACGTAAACTCGTCCAACATCAGTGTGTGACCTCACAAATGCGCTTCTGGAAGAATGGTCAAAAATTCCCATAAACACACTCTTGAACCTTGTGGACAGCCTTCCCAGAAGAGTTGAAGCTGTTATAGCTGCAAAGGGTAGACCAATGTCACATTGAACCCTATGGATTAGGAATGGGATGTCATTTACAGTAAGTTCATATGCCAGTAAAGGCAGGTCAGTGAATACTTTTGGCAATATTGTCTCTTTGTCTGTCTGTCTGTCCTTCTGTCTGTCTGTCTGTCTGTCTGTCTGTCTCTCTCTCTCTCTCTCTCTCTCTCTCTCTCTGTTTGTGTGTGTGAAGATATAACTCTAAAAATGGCCAAGTAAGATATGGTAAAACTTAAATTTTATAACTCAAATCAAAATCAAATCATTTTTTTCTAATGTTTTAATATAATTTTAAAATATCTTAAATTATCTATAGTTCATATAAGTCACATAAATCATAGATGTAAATATATATTTAAAATAATGATATAAGTGACTAGAAGGAAACTTTTATTTTCCTAAATGTTGTCAGATTTGTCACTAAATAAACAGAAAGTGGAAGGAAGATCCATAACAGACACATCAGGAAAATATTGTAGAAAGCTTAAGAAGCTGCAGTACCGTAGCTCAAAAGGTAGAGCAAATCAGATGTTGTTGTAGATAGTATTCAAATTAGTTACGTCTGTATGGCATTAACTGTTTATTTTTAATTGTATATCCTGTTTAAAAAGTGTCCATCTCTCTCATAGAGTAATTCTGGGCGATGTACAAATAGACATAAAAACATAAAAGCTGTATATATTATTCCTTATTCATCAGGAACCCTTCCAGAAGGTCACAGTTTGAGGTTGTAGACTGCATGTGAAGACCTGGGATTCTAGAATACCTAAAAAATTGTGTCTCAGAGGTGGCTTCCTACCGGTTTGGACCGATTCGGCCGAGCTGGAAGTAACTTGGCGGCCTGGGTCGCTGGAACTGACAGTGACCCAGGCCTTCCATGCCCCCCAACCAGTTCTCTCTATGGTGAGAGCTATGGCTCCACCATCTTGCGAGGAAATTTCACGACTGGATTTGTTGCAAAGGTGGGCATCCTATCACAGTTCCACGCTGGAATTCAGTGAGCTCCTGAGAGCGACCCATTCTTTCACCAATGTTTGTAAAAACAGTCTGCATGCCTAGGTACTTGATTTTATACACCTGTGCCCATGGAAGTGATTGGAACACCTGATTCCGATTATTTGGATGGGTGAGCGAATACTTTTGGCAATATAGTGTACATACATACATGCATGTATGCATGCATGCATACATACTACTTTTTTCTCCTCATAGCAACCCTGAATGATAGGCTGGTGTGAAGACAGTCCTTAGTCCAATGAACCTCCATGATTAAATTAGTCTTGATGTTGTGTCTTTTTAAATTCCTTTTAAAGCATTTTAATAACCACTACACACAGGTACTCTTTCTCTGCATTCTGTTATAACATAATGATGAAATATATGGAATGTACCACCACCGTAAAAAAAATTAATACAAGGGCAATTGGAGGCAAAAGAACCTACAATTTTGTCGCATCGCTTTTTATAAACCCATATCTATCTGTGAGTGCAAAGATGAAAGTGTGTTGAATAACGCCAGAAAATATACACTGAAATTAAATCCTCCGAAATTCCATATTGATTTTAACATCATTTGTAACAGAACTAATTTACAGCTTATTTTGGTAAAATTTAAGAGATGGCCCAAGTGAACAGCAGTAATAACTCCTGGCACCAATTTAAAACTACCTTATAGATTTAGAATTTGTTGGATTAGCCACTAAACGGACTGATAGTTGTATGGGTGAATAAAATGGTGTTTTGCAAGGATGGCAGTGTTTTTAATCTACAAACATTAGCAGTACAAGGACAAATCAATTTTCTACAAAGCAGCCTTAAAAGATGTTAGCATGCAGCAGACTTCTTTAGATAACTACTGCTACAGGAACTAATTTTCTCACTATTTATTGAGCACTTTGATGATGAATGTAGCTAACTGATATTTAACAAAGGAAATCCTCAGCCTGCTTCATTTCATAAGTTTACTGCTGCGAACATAACTGAAGATGGTACCATTTGAGCTGTGAGTCTTCCTGGCGCTGCCCAATCAGATGAGGTGTTTGGCCACCTCTGAATCAGGGCCTACAGGAACCTATTCTCTGAAGTAATTTAATTAAATTGGGAGAGAAAATTCAGCAGGCAGGCACTTTGGATGACTATTATCTATTGCTAGAGCAGAGGTTGGCATTCAGCCTTTCCTGCCATTTCCTTCAATGCCACTTACCAGAGTCCCCTTCAACTTTATAATGTATTTTCTTCTTAAAATTGGCAACATGGTTTCCTGTCTTTTGAAAACATTCCCAGATGCCTTAACCCTGTTTTTTTTAAAAAAACTAAAAAATCTGAACTACTCAAGAAAGAACTAGAAAAAAGCATGCCAATGTTGTAGTTCTACCTTCTATTTCAGTCAATAAATCTAAAAGACTCCAAGAATGAGAGAGTGCCTATTTCAGACCACCTCTGTCTTCCTTATGTTCCATATATGTTCATGTTTTTTTAAATAAGAGCTTCGATCTATTTTTTTTTAAGACAAGCCTGCAGTGAGTTATGTTACTTGATTCTGCTAATGGGGATGTAGTCCAAAGTTATATACAATAACCACCCATATTCACAGATGCTCCAGGGATTTAAAATCCTTTGTCTCTGCAAAAGTGAACTAACCACTACAAGGTTGGAATAAAAGTAGAAAAGTAATCATTTTCTCTTTGACTTTCATTGTTATACACAGAGAACCGGGCTATTTAGTTATTCAACCTAGAAATCTTCTTGTCTCATGCCTATAATGCTCATTTCTCTAATGTTCTCTTTTTTTTCTTTAGGGTAATTTCTGCCTATCACTTGCTATCTGAATTTTGGAATCCAATTAGTTTCCTCAGTATGCCAGTAGTATTACAATATAACTACGATAACAATTTACTCAGGTAATTTCTACATGTTTTTATATATATAAATCCATTTTGAGAATGAGTCATGTAAAGCTAATATGATGATATGTAATCCAGATGTATGCTTTCATGGGAAGGAATGAAGCACAAGAGTTTAGAGTTTTGAAAGTAGTAAGAATTCCCATGAAGCACTTTCCTAGATCTTTGTGAATAGCAGAAATGAGGGTGGATGTCAGGGTCTCATGTTTTTTTTTTCATTCATAAATTCATTTGTCTACAAAAAATGAATACATTTTTATTCTCTTCTAAATATACAAGATTTTATTTGCATTTTTTGCTAAAGGGTTAGAGTTTACAGTTTACACAAATATGTTTTTAAAGTGGATTTTTACATTGATTTTATGAATATGATTTTCAATGTTATTTTCCCGCTTTGTACATCATTTTGTGATTGTGAAAACTCATTACAAAATGAGAAGCATGAATTTCAAGCAAACTGAGATTTAAATTTATATAGCCTTTATATTAGTTGTAAAATACAACATTAATTGAATTTATAACTACATGAAAAATACAGACATTTCTTCCTTTCTCTGTTTCTGTAGGACCAAACAGACCCACGCTCTCCTCCAACACTTTTGTTTTTAAAGTACATCCTGCACTAAATATAATGTTTAGCCATTACAAAATTCACTCATTTCTGATCTTGTATGTCCAATGATTAATTTATATTTGGATTCTACAACCTAAATATAAATCTGTTCATTTGTTATAGGTCCAAGACAGACTGTTATATAGATTTATTTTTCTTCCTCATGTTTTCCTACAAATGCAGGGTCCATTTTTTTTAGATCAATCAAATGTTGATCCATTGGTAATAATTTGTCATGTCATAGTAACGGGCCAAAGTCATTCAGCTGGTTTTCATGCTAAAGCAGGACTAGAACTCACAGTCTACTACTGGTAGTTTCTAGTCTGGTGCCTGAACCACTAAATCAAACTGACTTTCTAGACCGTCATATAGATAGTGATGTGATGTGTTCAAGAATTGATATAGCTTTCTTCCTGAGTTACTCATATCTTTTAATCACAGGCATTTCTGTCATCGTTTTAGCCATTGTCTATCCACTGCAAGATGAAGGCCTTTTCTGCATATTTCCAACCAATATGTTTCAGAGCTTTCTTTTGCTAATTGGGCCTGCAATACTTGCTAATGTTGTACTTAATACTTGCTATTTTGTTTTAGGTCTCTTTTATGGATGGTTTTAGGACGGTCCTAATTGTCCATTGAAGTCTGTGTCTGTCTTGTTTGATTGCTGTGTCAAACCAGACAGTTATGGACATGCAAATGACAGATTCAACAATTCCTTTATATAATAGATAACAGAGACAAGAGGCCCATCCAGAAGCAGTGGTAAATCTTTATGTAGAAGAGCTCTACGTATGGAGTTCTTGGTGCTCTGAGCTGGGTTGTTTGTTTGCAGACATTTCATTACTTGACTAGATAACTTCATGAGCTCTACCAATATCAGAGCCCTGATGATGTTACCTAGTTCGGGAATAAAATATCTGCAAGCAAATAACCAAGCCCAAAGATCATAACGGATTCCACAGTTCAACTCAGAGTTATATATATATTCTTCTATTAGAACTCTATTAGACAATCGCATAAGATCATTTTCCTCCATTCTATATAGAGCTTCATTAAATTTTATTTATTTATTTATTTGAAAGAAAGCTTGATCAAAAGCTATGGGTTGCTAATCCAACCTCAAGATCTACTGTCCTTGATGTTATTAGCAAACCATATCCTAGCAGACAAATGTTATGAAGTAATATTTGAGATGATAAGAATTAATCATTGACAGCCTTCTGGTATTCTGACTAAAAACAGAGCACTCATGCCAGTGTTTTCTTGTGAAAAATAAAAACATCAGGAGATCCATTCAGAGATGTATCATCATCCATCTTCTTTGGGTGAGAGAGAGCTGATCCATTGAAGTTCTTCATTTTGTTTCCTTTCAAAGTGGAAAATAAATAACCACAACTTGGAGTTAGACTAGTGCTTCTATAAATAAAATTTGAAGAAAAGCATACGTATTTTTTTTAGGGACGTGGTGGCTCAGTGGCTAAAATGCTGAGCTTGTCAATCAGAAAGGTCGGCAGTTCAGTGGTTCGAATCCCTAGTGCTGCATAATGGAGTGAACTCCCGTTATGTGTCTCAGCTTCTGCCAACCTAGCAGTTTGAAAGTATGTAAAAATGCAAGTAGAAAAATAGGACCACCTTTGGTGGAAAGGTAATAGGATTCCGTGCACCTTCGGCATTTAGTCATGCAGGCCACATGACGACAGAGATATCTTTGGACAGCTCTGGCTCTTCGGTTTTGAAACTGAGATAAGCACCACCCCTTCGAGTTGGGAACAACTAGCACATATGTCCGAGGGGAACCTTTACATTTCTTTACCTATTTTTTTTTACTATGCATAGCTAATGGGTTTATTTTCAACGCCATTCATTTGCCAATGTATTAGTATACCATTTTCTTTTCCACTTCCTATTTCTCCTTTCAGTGAAAGCAGTTAACCAAAGTTAAAAGAAGTTATAAGAACTTATTTTCATATAAGTTTGCATGCATGTAGAATCTTCTGTTAGTTTGGTCACATAGTTTACTTCTAGCAACTTTATAATGGTAAAAGTGTGTGCCACAGTTGAAATCAATCAGTGTAGAAGATATAGCAGCATTTTCTCAGTCATGTTTCGTTCCACAATTAATTCAAAAAGTTTGGATAGTGTTAGAGTATAGGTGTTGGCTTGAAGTAATTGGAAATAAAAGTCTTAACTGATTCATGACTTCTCAGACTGTCCAACTCAGAGGTGTGTTTTATAAATATTATATGTAGAGATATACTTGATGAATAGCAGTGTAGATGTTATTTCTCCACAAAACAGAGCTATAAAAAGAGGTAGCATAGTCTCAAGGCACTTCAATTCTGAGAAAAAAATCTGAATATATAGTCTAATATTCTCTCATGGGGAAATCCAGTTTCTACTCTAAAATTAGTAGGGTTTTCTCACGCCAACTTAGAACTGAAATTTGTGCATTTCATAATTCTAAGTTAAGAATGAATTTCTATGTTTCTTCTAAAAACAGAAGAATATACTGGACTCTTGTTAACACTTCCCTTCCTCTCTTTAATGCATGAAGGATGGTTTATCTGCACAGGATTATTTTTGCAACTGAAGATATGTGAATAGGATTTCTAGGCACATTCAGAAGAGGCACAGAAGGGTTTTCTTTTTCCTCCATAACTCAATGCATGAGATTCAGGTCAATATATATGATTATTTTAATTCTCTCTTTGGCCCATGTAGGAAGGACTTGACTTTTCTTAGAAAGTTTTTTTTAAAAAAAAAACTTTAAAATTTACAGTTTAAAAAAAAGTTTTTTAAAAAAACTGCTTAGCTACTTAGAAAAATGAATTTTTGCAACTGCATATCCCAAAGCATTCTAACTACCTATATATTTTACTCTATCTATATATAGAATATATACAAAATATATAGATAGTTAGCATGCTTTGGGACACACACACACACACATTATATATATATATATATATATATATATATATATATATATATATATATATATATATATATATATATATATATATATATATATATATATATATATATATATATATATATATATATATATATATATATATATATATATATATATATATATATATATATATATATCATGTTGTATTTGTGCTGATAAATAAATAAAGGGAGACTAGTATAGATCTATGCCCATATTTGGGCATACCAAGGGTTGTAACACAAATACATATATTGTTCGGGTCTTTTACCGTGTAAGATTAATATATACAAATACAACACACACACACACACACACATATACACATATACACATATACATATATACATATATACATATATACACATATACATATATACACATATACACATATACATATATACATATATACATATATACAAATATACATATATACATATATACAAATATACATATATACATATATACATATATACATATATACATATATACATATATACATATATACATATATACATATATACATATATACATATATACATATATACATATATACATATATACATATATACTATATATATGCCTGAAGATGATGAATGAGACTTCATCGAAACGTCGTGAAGATACTTCCAATTCTACGCGGGAGAAAACCCGAACAACCAAAGATGTACATACAAACACCCGCGAAAACCTCAGAAAACAAATATCGTACCTCTACGGGGAGGAAATCCACCATCTGACCAGGACCTACGAAAAACTCGAAGTCCAAAGAGCTTCCATTTTATGTGACCTCACATTCCTACGCAACTGCCGAGATCAAAATTTAACCCCCACAAGCTTCCAATTAAAATTCCACTCCAACTCTGCAGCCACCAAACGCATCCTGAAAAGAACAGAAATGGCCCTAATCAGAAATGAACTTCACACAAAAAGATTCCACCTAGACCAAATCAACAAAAATCTCCTTACACTCCACCTCAAACTCAGCAACAAGATCCACCCCACACTTTGGGACAAATCCAAACAACTCGCCACCTGGAGAGCCGAAACACAGACCACCCTCAAGACAGACACACATACCAATAAACTCCGAAGACTAAAGGAACGCCAGAAACAAACCCCTCCCCCTTCACATCCACACATGAAACAAACAGTGCATAACATCTCAGATAAGATCCTCACCAAAGCTGAAACCAATGTCCTTGCCAGAGGATTCAACTTTGCAGTCGCTCCCAAACACATCCCCACTGAAACCATTATATGCGGAGTTGAAACCAGCCTGACCAAAATCAACCCCGATGACGCTATCAGAATCAGACTCGAAATCACCAACATCCTCTGCACCAGCAAGCCCCCCAAAAGCAACTTACCCAAAGAGGAACAGACAGCACTACTTAACCTAAAAGAAGACACTAGCATAATAATCCTTCCAGCAGACAAGGGGAATGCCACGGTGGTCATGAACACATCTGACTACCAAACCAAATTAACCAACCTACTCCAAGACTCCACTTACAAACCCCTAAGCACGGATCCCACCACCTACTTAGAAAAAACCACCAGATCCAAAATAAAAGCCTCCCCCATCAGCGAAGAGATCCAACAAAGAATCATTCCCAGAGAAAAATCATCCAGATGCCCTAAGCTCTATGGTCTCCCCAAGATACACAAAGAAGGAACCCCACTCAGACCCATAGTCAGCTCCATAGGCTCACCTCTACAAAACCTAGCCAAATTTCTCGCCAAACAACTACAGCCCTATGCAGAATCCATCACCTCACACGTAAAAAACTCGTTCCAGTTCATAGAGATCATAAAGAAACAAAACTTACAGCCCAGCGACCTACTCGTGAGCTTCGATGTCGTATCACTCTTCACCCAAGTACCAATCAAAGAAGCCTTGACAGCTATCCAAAACAAATACAACCCCCCCAAACATATCCTAGATCTGACCAACCACTGCCTATCCAACACATACTTCATCTATAACGGACAAAAATACAAACAAATAGAAGGAGCACCCATGGGATCACCCCTCTCACCTGTCATTGCTAACCTCTACATGGAACACTTTGAAACCCAAGCTCTAGAAAAATCCGATCACAAACCCAAACTCTGGCTCAGATACGTAGACGACACCTTCATAATCTGGCCACACGGGAAAGATAAACTGGACAACTTCCTCACACACCTCAACAGCCTACCCCCCAAAATACAGTTCACCATGGAAACAGAAGCCAATAACCAACTCCCCTTCCTGGATGTCTTAGTCTATAAGAAATCCGATGGATCCCTAGGACACACCATCTACCAGAAGAAAACACACACAAACCGCTATTTGCACGCACTCTCACACCACCACCCAGCACAGATCAACTCTGTAGCCAAGACACTCATCTCCAGAACAAAACGCTTAGCTGACGAACAACACCTCAAAACTGAACTACACACTCTCACCAACGTACTAACATCCAACGGATTCCAAAGAAACAATATCACTAACCTAATCCAAAAAGAAAACCCCACTAAAATCCAAGACAGTGAACAAGAAAACGGCAAGGCCCTCCTCCCATACATAAAAGGCACCACAGACAGAATCAGCAAGATCCTCCACAAACACAACATCAAGACAGCATTCTACACAAACCGAAAAATATCCACCATCCTAAGAAACCCCAAAGACAAAATAGAGTTAGAAAATCAAGGAGTATATGAAATCCCTTGCACCACCTGCCCCACCACATACATCGGACAAACCAACAGAAGAATAAAGGCACGCATTGAAGAACACAAAAACTCAGTCAGAAAGGAGGAACCAACTTCTTCCCTGGTCCAACACCTCAAAGCCACAGGACATGATATAGACTTTAAAAAGACCAGAACTATTGCCAAAATTGAACACTATAACAACAGAATAATCAGAGAAGCTATTGAGATAGAAAAACGACCACACAGCATGAATAAACGAGATGATACCTCCCGCCTACCAGCCATTTGGAAACCCGCCCTCACTAACAAACGAGTCCCTAACACTAAGAATGATACCAGACCCACACTCACGAAAACCACACAGGATGTCACTATCACACATCCACGCAAAAAGCAAGCCCAAACCCACACCGATAATGACCACAAACCAGAAGCCCGACCACAAACCAGAAGCCAGACCACAGCTGCATTATTAGCCACTTTAAACCCCTCCAATCCATACATGAAGCAAACTGATGCCCACCACGGAGATGTGGCACGACCACAAACGCGAAGCCAAACAACAGTAACGCAGCTCACCAGCTCAAATCCCTCTGCTACTCAGACTAACACAAGCACAACCAGGCCCCCACCCAAACAGAACACGCCCCCATCCAATCAGAGCACAGCCAAACTCCCATCCAATCAGAGCACAGCCAAGCCCCCTACCAATCAGAATACACCTCCACCCAATCAGAATGCAGCCAAGCTCCCACCCAATCAGCACAAACCCCCACTGGCAGTTAAAAAGAGGAACCGGCTGAGATCTCACATTGCTCCTGGAAGCACCAAGCCGGAAGCACCAAGCCGGAAGCAGCAGCCTGAAGATGATGAATGAGACTTCATCGAAACGTCGTGAAGATACTTCCAATTCTACGCGGGAGAAAACCCGAACAACCAAAGATGTACATACATATATACATATATACATATATACATATATACATATATACATATATACATATATACATATATACATATATACATATATACATATATACATATATACATATATACATATATACATATATACATATATACATATATACATATATACATATATACATATATACATATATACATATATACATATATACATATATACATATATACATATATACATATATACATATATACATATATACATATATACATATATACATATATACATATATACATATATACATATATACATATATACATATATACATATATACATATATACATATATACATATATACATATATACATATATATATATATATATATATATATATATATATATATATATATATATACACATTTGTGTTACAACCCCTGGTATGACTAAATATGGAAGGAAGGTCACTACTCCCTCTTTCTGTCCTTCGGCTTATCACAAAGACCATGCAGGCAGAAAACCATATTTTTATTTTTACTGTTGCCTTTTTATATTTGTGTTGTAATTGTACTGATAAATAATCTATCCTAGTCTCCCTTTATTTATTTATCAGTACAATTACAATATATATATATATATATATATATATATATATATATATATATATATATATATATATATATATATATATATATATATATATATATATATATATATATATATATATATATATATATATATATATATATATATATATATATATATATATATATATATATATTGTATTTGTGCTGATAAATAAATAAAGAGAGACTAGTCTCCCTTTATTTATTTATCAGCACAAATACAACACAAATATAACAAAGGCAACATTAAAAATATGGTTTTCTGCCTGGATGGTCTCCTGGAGTGAGCCGAAAGACAGACAAAGAGAAACAGAGTGTTCCCTCTCATATTTGGGCATACCAGGGGTTGTGACACAATACACACATACATACATAAGTCTCTCTCTCTCTCTCTCTCTCTCTCTCTCTCTCTCTCTCTCTCTCTCTCTCTCTCTCTCTCTCTCTCTCTCTCTCTCTCTGTGTGTATGTATGTATGTATGTATGTATGTATGTATGTATGTATGTATGTATGTTCCATCATAACTCTGGAATGCCTGGCCCATTAAGGAGAGCAAGCATGGCATCCTAGAAAGGCAATTGTTTGGGATGTCAGTTCCTTCACAGCTTTCCTCTGGAAAGCCAGCCATGATGTTCACCCTCTGGTGGACCAATTATGAAACGCCTGATGGATTTGGGGTAAGGTGCCTGGGTGGGAAAGAGAAGCACATGGGAGGAGGAATGGGGGGGAAGAAAGGCCCCTGTCAGACAAACACTTCAACATCTATAAATACCCAAGCAACATCGACTCATCAGTTAGAACATATATAAAAAGGCTCAGAACAGGTTATTGTCACATTAGATCAAACCTCAGGTCACAGCAGCAACCAATTTCAACACAACTGCATCAGACTACTGAGTCATAGGTATGTTTTAGGCTGGTTTCAATTGATTGTAATTCTAATCCCATGCACTCTTCATTAGGGGATGCAAACTTAATGTACTAATAAAATCACCTCATTCTTGCATTCCACATCAGTTCTGAGAGAAAAGGACAAAGCAAGGGAAAAGGGATAAATATAGATAGAAAGCCATTTTGTACTCCTCTCTTACACTTTTTTTTGCTAGTGTGGCTTGGGAGCAGATAAGAAGCCATTATGTGGGAAGTAGCTGGTAACCTTTACATTGAAAAGCAGCTCTTATTCTTCCAACGATAGAGAAACGATTGCTGATATAAGCACTAGAGAGAAAGGAAGGGAGTTCATATTTTATTTTATTTTTAATCTCAGCTAAAACATTTGAATTTTTGCCTGCTTTCCTCTCCTTCAACATGCCTTTTTTTGCATTCCCTTCTTTTATGATTTAGCCTTAATATAGCTAAAATTGGATAGCAATTCTAATTCTACCTAGTCTTTGGTGCAGTAGAGGGTGGGTGTGTGGTTATGTAACTCTAGCATTCTTCAGAACAGGAAAAATCATCTGCTACTGGACAGTCATAAAAACTAGCTTACGCTCACTTGATTGAAGATAATACTGAGAATTTTGAGTATAACTTTGGCTAGTGACAGATTTCAGCAGTGGACATAAAAAGACTAAAAAAAGCACTATTAAACAATATGGATCCTTCCCTTGCTCCTTTGATGCAACCTCTACTTTTCTCTAGGTCAGTGTTTCTCAAACTTGGTGACTTTAAGTCCTGTGGACTTCAACTCCCAGAATCCCCCAGCCAGCATAGGACTTAAAGTCGCCAAGTTTGAGAAACACTGCTCTAGGTCATAATGCTTATTTCCAAGGCTGTATATATTTCTAAAAAAAATAACTTTGGATTTCATCTTGGTGAAGGCCTGACACCCTCCCCCCCCGCACAACCCCCATGCATGCACATGTGACCCCCCATGCTCTCCTAACCCTGCTGCACATGCACGCCCCTTCCAGGTTGGTGCAGGAGGACTTCCAGGCCCAAAATGGGGCACTGTGCCCCGTTTTCGGCCTGGAAGTCTTCCTGCATCAACCTGGAAGCCAAAAGGGGGTGTGGGGATGCTGCACAGGCTCCAAAATGCAATGCAAGCACCCCCGTGTATGCAGCCCATTCCCGTGCATATGCTGCATGTCCCCCACATGCGCCCCACCTCCTGTGCATGCACATCAGGGACCTGAAGACCATCTGGGCAGTGGGAGGCATGTGTGTATGTGCAGTGGAGCTTGACTGGGGCGACGGCTTGCGTGTCCGCAGAGAGGGCTCTTTGTGCCACCTGTGGCATGTGTGCCATAGATTCGTCATCACAGGCCTAGGTTTATCCATGCAAAATCTCTGTGGTGTGAGTTATACTCATTTCCAGTTTCCTTCCTGGTGCAATTCAAGAAGCTGATCATTAAAGCCTTACATGGTACAAGGTCAGGTTATCTGCAGGACTACCTTTCCCTTTGGACCTCTATCCATCCTACCAGATGACATGCTCCCTTTCATTAAATATTGCCACTTGATAGGAGTTGGAAAGCGTGCCTGTTTCATGGCAACCCTTGTCCTATGGAACACTCTTCCCCCTAAAGTTTGGCAGGTGCTACCCTCCTAGCCTTTCAAAAAGCATTGAAGACCTGGATTTCCCCCCAGGGCTGGGATAAAATGAAGTGACTGGATGTGATGTCTAACTTCTGCCAGGTTTTTATTTAAAACTAGCTGTACCCGTTGCCATGGCCCAGTCTGGTTAAATGGAAAAGAAAGAAAAGAGAAAGCGCAAGTTTCTAATATGTTTAATTTCACAATGCTTGTGGGTATACAATATGTTTTGTTGTTCCATTGTGTGTGCAGATATAGAGATTGTCTGGTTTGCCGACTCTAGAACATGCAACATATAAATGTCCATGTGAGAAATAATCCGTGTCTAGATCTAAAGTGCACAATTGTAAAGATTGGCCCTGAGCTTTATTGATGGTGATTGCAAACGCCAATCGAATTGGGAATTGCAATCTCTTAAATTGAAATGGCATATCTGTTGGAATCATAGGAATGTGAGGAATGAGGACATCTTCACCTTTGAAAGGTCCTGTCAAGATTGTTGCTTCTACGACGTTGGTCATTAATTTTTTTACTGCAAGCCGCATGCCATTGCAAAGCTTTGGCTGCTTGATATTTCGCAGCATGATAATTGGCACACCGATTTTCAATTGCAGTACGTGCGGTGGCATCCCTGGCAGATCGAGTTAATTCAGAAATTATGTTAGATAATTAACTGCTTCATCTGCTTCCACAACAGTGTTGACGGACTTGTATGTGACTGCCTCACTTTGAATGTTAGACTGAATAATATTGTTAAGTTCGTAGACATCTTTGTTTTTGGCCGCAAGAGTAGCTCATTCACTCAGCCAATTGTGATTCTTATAATTGGTTTGAATATGGGGAAATACTTTTTCAACCAATTTTTCTTTTGATATCACTAAATTGCAGAAGTTATGAGGCAATGAAATTCGTCCTGAGGTCAGATCAACCGGCATTTTTCCGTTCCCAATTTCCAGCAATTGATGTGAGAATATCTCAGCTGATCGATCGTTTTGCAGCTGGACACGCATATTTGTAGTTAATTTTAATGTCTTTATGTGTCGCCACAAAGTAGAGTATTTCAGGCAAGCATTTATTTCGTCCGCTGGTGTCGATCGAGGAATTACAGATAATGTTTGCCTGAAATCTTCTGCAAGCAATATTAATGCGTTCCCAAATGGTCTGATGTTTCCTCGCAAATCTTGCAATGATCGATCAAGAGCCTCGAGTGATTTTTGGTGTGCCATTGTGCATTCACCCCAAACAGTAAGTTTGCATTTCTGCAATACTGTTCCCATGCCGGATGCTTTGGAAATGTTGCACGTGGGAGTTTCAATGAATTGCATGTTCAATGACAATTTCAAAGCAGAATGAGCAGTTCTTCTACCTGGTAGCAATGTTGCAGCCATTCCTGATGACGCAAGAGCTAAGGCTATGTCATTTTGGGATCAAATTGCTGCCAGAATCAATGTAATTAGGAACGTTTTACCAGTTCCTCCTGGCGCATCCAAGAAGAAGATTTCTCCAAACCCCCCTTTTCCTGGCAATCGTTCTTTCCTTGGGATCTCAGTGCAGATGCGCATCCCCCAAATGCTCTATCCGAAGCCTTCTCTGCGTCTGTGCAGAGTTCCCAAGGAAAGAACGATTGCACTGAAAAAGAAAGAAAGTTATAACAAAAAAAAAATATAAAATTGCAAAACATTAAAAAAGCAAAAACACAAACTGAAAAACAAAGGAAAAACATGGTAAACAACACAGCTGAATCCCAACACAATGTCACACGAAATAATTAAATCAAAATGAAAATTAATGGAAATGTATGAAAAATCAATATAACAATGTAATCGGAAACATTGAAATGGAATCGTGAAATATTTAGTATAGTGTGTGTTGCTTTTACGTCCAGCAGATGGCGCTGGTTTTCAAAAAAGCATGTTTTTACAAAAAAGCATGATTTACCTGTCACAGGTGTGACATCTATATAATATACATATATAAAAACATGTGCGTATTCAAGTGCAACGTTGTGTCAAACTTTCAAAGCAATTGGTGAAAAACTTTCAGAGATTTGAGATTTTGAACAAACAAACATTACATTTTTATTTATATAGATGTTTAAGTTTTCAATTGTTTTAATATATTTTTATATTGCTTTGTTACTGATAAATATTTATACTGTAGTTTGGTATAAGAGGGGGCTATATAAATATAACAAACAAACAAACAAACAAAGGATGCAGTCAGATGGTGGTATGTGTAGCCAGAAATAAACAGAAATGTGTTTGACATTGGAAAATGGGTCTTGCTCATCAAAAGTTACTACTACACCATTAAATAATGTTTCCTTAGGTTATTCACCCCTCCATCCAAAAAAAGCCTTCCAATTTTTTGTTCTTGGGTAATTATAGAATAACAGAGTTGGAAGGGACCTTGAAGGTCTTCTAGTCCAACTCCCTGCTTAGGCAGGAAACCTTACACCATTTCAGACAAAGGGTTATCCAACATCTTCTTCAAAACATCCAGTGTTGGAACATTCACCACAGTGGTAGGTTGCAGGGGTACGCCTTGGTATGGGCGTACCGGAGCCTGCCCAGAGCACCGGGTCCATTCCAGTACGGTGCTCTGGAGGGCCCACCTGCCCGCTCTCGCTCCTTACCTGTCTTTAAAGTCCTTGGCACTTCTGTGCACATGCATGGCACATACAGCGCATGTGCAATGCTCCGCTGAGCAGCTGGAGCATCACGGAGGCTCACGGAGGCATTGCTGGACAATAAGACACATGCACTCACTGCACATGCTGCGCACATCCATGTGGATGACATCGGACCCGTTCCAACCATACTTGTTGGAACTGTAGTTGGTACCCACCACTGATTCACAACTTCTGGAGGCAAGTTGTTCCATTGGTTAATTGTTCTAACTGTCAGGAAATTTCTCCTTATTGCTAAGTTTCTTCCCTCCTTGATTAGTTTCCACCCATTGCTTCTTGTCCCACCGTCAGGTGCTTTGGAGAATACTTTGACTCCCTCTTCTTTGTGGCAACCCCTGAGATATCAGAACACTGCTATAATGTCCTTCTTTTCATTAAACTAGACATACCCAGTTCTTGCAATCGTTCCTCATAGGTTTTAGTCTCCAGTCCCCTAATCACCTTTGTTGCTCTTCTCTGCACTCTTTCTAGAGTCTCCACATTTTTTTTACATCGTGGCGACCATAACTGGATGCAGTATTCCAAGTATGTCCATACAGGTATGCAAATTATTACCTTTAGTTCCCTTTCTACAGTCAGCTAGAATTTTAAAACAAATACCCAAATAATGCCTTTATATAATGTTAATAATGTTTGTTAGGCAAAAATAACCCACTTCTTGGTAAGATGGGTGGCATGCTAGTCTAATAAATAAAATAAAAGAAGCAATGCTCCGTTAAGTTCAAGAGCCTCTTCAACCAGCCCCAACTGCTCCTCCTTACTTGTTTTTATTTATTTTTTATTATCTTCTCATTTGCAGTCAGTCCATATCATAGTACAGATTGCCAGCTTCTTCTTAGTCAATTCTCTGCCTTGGATGGAATTCAGCACTTAGTGCTACACAAGAAGTTTAATCTCCCTGTAAGCTAGGAATGATAGCTAGCTGATCTCTGGTTATGAAAATGCAATGGAGGAGGGAAGGGAAGAGTAATACCAAGACCAATGGATATTCAAGCCACCTACCAATTATAGATTCAGGTAGGCAATAAAATCCTTTGTCCCAGGCCAAGAGACTATCATCTCATGGGAAATGAATGGTCTTTGGCTTATAGTATCTGTTACAATACTGCTATTGGGTTGACTTCTGTTGGAAAAGCAGCTTTCTTCCTTGCTGCATCCAGTTATGAAAGTAGTTTTGTTGCTTTAGAGTCAGATGAGGAAGGAATAGCCAAAAATGATTTCACTGTCAAATTCAGACGTATATGTTACAGTGAAAGACAGAAATCTGGTGAATGTCGACATTCACCGGTGAATGTCAACACATACCAAATACGTAGGGTTAGGGTTAGGGTTAGGGTTAGGGTTAGGGTTAGGGTTTCAACATTCACATAGTCGCTTGGTGTATGTCCGAAATATTTGCTAAATACCCTTATTTATAACTTACACTAAATACCTAACCCTAACCCTAACCCTAACCCTAACCCTAACCCTAACCCTAACCCTAACCCTAACCCTAACCCTACGTATTTGGTATGTGTTGACATTCACCGGTGAAAGTCGACATTCACCAGATTTCTGTCTTTCACAGTAACATATAGACACAGCAAAACCTCTTGTCTGCAAAATACCAGATTACTGTTACAGGTAGTTCTCCCTTAATGACTGCCCTCTTTAGCCACCATTCAGAAGTATGATGGCACAAAACAGTAGCTTTACAACTGGTCCTCACATTTACAAGCATTGCAATGTCCCAATGGTCACATGATTGAAATTAGGGTGCTAATCTCAATCACGTGCCCATTGTTTATCTCTGTTTCTCTGGGTGTTGATTGCTGGCAAGAAGTCAGAGCTGAAGAAGCTTCTTGAATGAGAGGCAAAACATCTTCAAAGAAAAAAAAAACCAGAAAGTCCAATGGATTCCTGAAAAAGCACTTTTGGGACAACCATGACCTGGATGGCTGAGAATCTTCATAGACATAAATTCTATAATTAACTAATAAAATGATTTTAAATTGGACAAAAAAATCAAAACTTAAAATTGTTTCTCCTTTCCTATTTGTAATGTGGTTCTACCCTCAGTCGTGTGTCTTCCAGACAAACTAATTGGGCTATAGAAGCACTCACAGATAAATTGCCAAAATGACAAGATATGTTGATAAAGTAGAAGTTAACATTTAGTATTTAGATTTCTGTATCTTCCATTTAATGTTGCATGCGTTGTGTAAATATCACAAGTGAAGTTGGAGAGAGAAAGCAATGTGACCCTCCATTATATTATAATAACAATGAGTATTGGCCAGGGAAAAAAGGAACTTACCCAATAATAAGAGTTCTCTCCCTCCCTCTCATCTATCTATCTCTCATCTATCTATCTATCTATCTATCTATCTATCTATCTATCTATCTATCTATCTATCTATCTATCTATCTATCATCTATCATCTATCATCTATCTAATTTTGTGATTAATAAAGAATAGCTAGAAAAACGTACATCATAAACATATACAACTTTGTTCAAGAGTATTCCTTAAGGTAAAGGTTCTCCTTGCACATATGTGCTAGTTGTTCCCGACTCTAGGGGGCAGTGCTCATCTCTGTTTCAAAGCTGAGGAGCCAGCGCTGTCCAGAGATGTCTCCGTGGTCATGTGACCAGCATGACTAAATGCTAAAGGTGCATTGAATGCTGTTACCTTCCCACCAAAGGTGGTCCCTATTTTTCTGCTTGCATTTTTTTTTACTTGCTTTCAAACTGCTAGGTTGGCAGAATCTGGGATAAGTAACGGGAGCTCGTTCCGTTACGCAGCACTAGTGATTCAAACTGCCAAACTGACGACCTTTCTGATCAACAAGCTCAGCATCTTAGCCACCGAGCCACCGCGTCTCCTTACATCTCCAATTGTTTTTAACCAGTTGGAATCTGAAATGGTCATGCCAATTCATCAGGTCAGCTAGCATTTACTTCAGGGTACTTGTTCAAAGTTATCTAGTTCCTGCTACTGTCTGAATAAAGTTATTTCATATTTTCCCTTTTTAACCAAGGATTTCCCCCCACTTTTATTTATTTATTTCATTTTATCCCAGGTTGGAAGAGGAATCAAGATACCCTTGTAATCCCATGATTGCTTGTGCTGGAAGAGAAGGAACAATTTTACGAACAAGGATTTCTTATTTTGAATAGAAGGATTCATGCAAAAACCACAGTTCTCAAATACATAAGCAAATGACAAATCTGAAAGGGCACAGGCTCTGTTTGGACTTCAAAATAAGACGTTTGATTATGAATAATGGTCTAATCACACAGCCCTACCAGGCTGTATGCTTCAGGCCTAATTGTAATCATTATTTTTAAGCAGTTAGAATTACTTGGCCTTCATGTCCTACAAAACTAGCAAAGCAGACCGCCAAATGCCAGCAATACCAAATATCTGTCATATTGATTAAGAAGAAAGAACGTGTAGGATTTTAGTAAGATATGGGTGTTAGCCTGAAACTTTCACCTTGAAATATGATTCCATCCTTTCTTCTTTGCTAACCAGATTTTTTTTAAAATAATAATTTCACCTTCTATTGATCACAGTGCTACTCTCTCAAACTGATTCTGCAATAATATTCATTCGAATAAGGAACGAAAAGTGGTAGACTAGTCTGGTCTTTCTCATGAACATGTCTGAATGACAGATGGCTAAGCAGTAGCCTGGGAGCAAGTTCACATATGCATTTTCATCACTTCATGACTGCAACATCAGGGCGTGATTTATATGTGCAAATGAGTTAACAGAATGGATAGACCTTTTGAATAGCCCCACATCATAATGTTTTTAGTAAGTTAATTCATATACTTAGCTGCCAGACATTAAAAAGCAGTAGCTCAGCACACAAATCTAAAGGAAGTACGAGCACAGCTTTTGATTCAGACTCTCTTATGACAATAATAATAATAATAATAATAATAATAATAATAATAATAATAATAATAATAATAATAATAATAATAATAATAATTCTTATTATTATTTTGCTGAGATTGGAAGTGATTAGGAAGCCAATGTAGTTCTTGTGGAATAATAAAGTCCCAATTTCAATTAAGATATCTAAATTCTGAAGGCCACCCAATGAGAAAGAAGGACTCACTGGAGAAGAGCCTAATGCTGGAAAAGATTGAGGGAAAAAGAAGAAGGGGACAACAGAGAATGAGGTGACTTGATGGAGTAACAGTTGGTGTGAGTTTAAATGGACTCCAGAGGATGGTAGAGGACAGGAAAGCCTGGAGGAACGTTGTCCATGGGGTCGCGATGGGTCGGACATAACTTTGCAACTAATAACAACAAAATTCTGAAAATCCGGATATGCATAAGATGAAGCTTCTTTAAGAACAGTGACATATATACTGTAGATTATAGTATTTTTCTGGGAGAAGTAAAAGGCCCTTGAACTCATTTTGTCCATAAATGCATGTTGTTGGTCAAACAAAAGAGACCTTTGAACATCTCTATTATGTCATGGGTGTTCCCCAAAGCCGCAACTACTCTCTTTCAGGGGTGTAATAGATGCAAGTCCAATAGGATCAAATAGTTCCATTTTCAAACTTTTTATACATTTCGGCTTTGGTAGTTGTTTCTCTTCCAACCTATTTACATTCACAGCAGAAGTTAACCCATATTGCATATTATTACTACATTAATTAAGAAAAATCATCACCTCAGTGAAAACCTTGTAATTTTAGGATAATTACCTTATATAGTAATTTCTTATCCAGTTCAACAAAAAAGATCTTGAATCACTTTTTGATTATCTGAATTTTGCATATCTTTGTGGCTGATTGTTGTTAGAGTTTTAGGAGAATACTATTCCATAGACTCTAAAGGCAAGCTGAATGAATAACTGTATCAACTTTAGATGTTTAATTCATTTCATCAACTGATTATCCAACATGGTATGACCAGTGCAATACAAAAATGCCTACCCATCCTATCCCAAATCCAATCAGTTCAGTTAACGTAATTAATGAGTTAACTAGGTACTGTTGTGCAAATGTTTTATAAAACAATGAGGTTGATTGGGGCCAGTTCTGTTCTATATTAATGTTATAAACCTTGGTTCTTTTAATGACGCTCTTATCATACACAAATTTAGATTTACATCATGCCCCACTCAAAATAAATCTGAAGGCCTTCTTAAAATCTCTCTTGAAGAAGTTCCAAATCATTTATTTTATAGCTGGAGGTTGCACCCATTCACTGAGAAATAGTCAGGAAGTGTAGATGTTTGGGACAATAGTGATCCATTTCTATAGTACAAACATTTCATCAAAATCTGTCTTAAGGATGCAGCAGAAAACCAGCCAGGGAGTCTCAAACAACTTCAGAAAAATATCCAGGGATTTGCAAATCTTCCTCAGACTTCATGAGTTCATGATCAGAAAAAGACTGGATACAAAAATATTCATAGAAAAGAAATAAGGATAAAGTACATTGATATTCCATGTTGGCCAACAAACAAACCAACCCCAAAATCATCAGGATAATATTTCAGACTTGTTCTACAGACAAATGAATCAAAGAGGAATTTTTTCTACTATGTGAATTTTATTATCTCTGGCAGAAACTAAGCATTACATTCAGTGATAAGAACCTGGTAGTATCATAGTTTGCAATGTTTGTTAACTCAGGGCTTGGATGGCTTACTAACATGGAAGAAAGTATGAATTTTGGTCCGTATCCTATCATTCTACTGGATAATATTTGTCAGCTGAAGTTTAAGTGGATCAGGCAGCAAGATTTGCTCCCAAATATAAAACAAATTTGTAGGAGAATGGGTGAAATGTAAAGTTCCTAAATAATTGTCAAGTCATTGTGTTGGAAGGCTCTTTTGTAGTCATCTAAGTTCATCTTCTACTCAGGGGGGATATTCCCTAAAGCATTCCAGATGTTTCACCATGCAGCATCTGTTCGATTTTCTAGAGAACAATGTTTCTACTGGCTGATAAGTCGTGCAGCTAGGAAGTTCCTCCTGATAGCTCTTCTGGTTCATGATTCTGGAATGGTCAAAGGCAGGTCTAAACTACACAGAAACCTGGCAGGTTTAAACCAAACAATTCATGCTAGAAAACCCTCAAATATGCTGAACAAAAGTTGTTGGTGTTGTGCATTAAGCTCTCCTGCCATAGACTTGCCTGCTAACTTCTCCTGCCATAGACTTACATTGGTCGCTCCTGATTGGCCAAGACGCACCAGCCAGCCGGCGGGAGAATCCAGCCACCTGATTGGACTATCGCCTGACAGCTCGACTATAAAAGAGCTGTCAGCTGTCATTTGCTTGCTGTTTGCCTATCTGAGTTTGCCATACTTCTGAGCTGTTTGTCACTGTGTAATTAAAGGTTGTGTTAGCTTCAACCTGCCTTGCCTCAGTCCCTGTCTGCCTCGTTCTCCCTATAGAACAGTTGGCTGTGAAGGAATTGCCCCCAAATTCCTACACAACAATGTAGGGTATTGATCATCAGCTAACCAAAAGCATCTGACTTTAGTCATTGCAGAAAAAAATAGTTGCAGCATCTAAGGCGGCTGTTATTATTATTATTATTATTTACATTGCATATTGGATTATTTGTTTATGGAAAAAATGAAGCAAGCAACAAACACCAGTGTTATCTACTCTTGTTATAAATCAGTTGGATACACATGAAACTCTGATGACGTTCGTTGGCTAATATATGCAAACATTCCAAAAATCAAAAAGGAGGCAAATGCTTTTCAGAAAACTACAGCTATTAAATGGTGTGGTAAAAATCTTAATATCTCACAAGTATTATAAGGCTGAGTGGAGTCTCTCCCAATTACATTTTTTGAAAGAGATCCTCCACGCCAGTGATGGCTAACCTTTTCCGGACCGAGTGCCCAAAGCTGAACCCCCAAATTGCAATGTGCGTGCGGCCAATACACATGTGCCCACCTCCCACCCATGCATGTGGAGGCCCCCTGCATGACCCCATTCCTGCACATGTGCACCTCACACACACCCTGCCCCCTGTGCATGTGCGTGCCCGCTGCATGCATGCTCCCCACTCTCCACGCTTACGTGGCAGAGAGCCAACAACCAGCTGGCAGTGGAGCTGAATTAAGGTGGCACCTCGTGTGCCCACAGAGAGGATGCTGCATGCCAGCTGTGGCACATGTGCCATAGGTTCGCCATCATGGCTCTAAGCAGTAATAGGATCACGTTTATTACTGTGTTTTCTCTATCCATCCACAGGGTTGTCCAGTTGGGATACTTAGCTGTTTGAAGTTACCAAACATCAAAGAATTCTGATTAGAATTCAAGGAAAACTAATCAGTTGCACACTTCATGTGCACACTCCTCAGGGAAGGAAGGAAGGATGGACGGAAGCAAAGAAGGAAGGAAGGATTGCTCAAAGGTGCATCTTTTAAATTATACGAGTTGCCTGAAAGAAACGGATCAACAATAATAATAACAAAACCCCATAAAATCAGCTAAAGCAAGTGATGTTTCTCCTCAATGTCTCACAAGTGCATTATTATACTCAGCCAATTCTTTGACAGACTAATTTAAAATGACGTGGAACTATGTAGCAGTTTGATTCCTGAAGAAATGATATTCCCCTCGGACCTTGTCGCTGCAGCAGTCTGCCTCCATAATGTGGTACTCTGTAAGGTGTTAAATAGTGCTGAGATGAAGAAGTTAAGTTTATTTCACAGCAGGTTAAGTATAGAGAATGTATTGAACAGAGAAGTTCAGATTAACTGGTGAGGGGCAGAGGGGAATACGTAAGTATGTTGACACTGTGTCAACTCTTTCTGTAAGAACATCGCAAGTGTGGTGGGAAATCCTCTCCATGCCATGTTCTTGTCAAGCTGGAAATTAATTTCAGGTCTTCTCAAGGTTACAGAGAATCCTTCATGCATTTTTTTTCCTATACAGGTTCATGTCTACCTGACTAGTAGTTGCATTTAGTAGAGTGAGATTTGCTGTCAGGTAAAGATTCATCAATTTGCAGTCCTTTAGCACTGTTCAATGGTGGGGTTCATTTTTTTTTCTACTGGTTCTGTGGGTGTGGCTTGGTGGGCATGGCAGGGGAAGTATACTGCAAAATCTCCATTTCCTCCTGATCAGTTGGGACTTGAGAGATACAGAATAGATGGGGTGGGGTCAGTCAGAGGTCATACTTACCCATTCTCCAAACTACTCAAAATTTCTGTTACCAGTTCCCCAGAACTGGTTAGAACCTGCTGAATAACACCTCTGGCACTGTTCCTTTTCACATTAGTATATGTTGTAGGGCTTCGATTCATCAATATATTAGCTTATAGCTGGGGTATCAAACTCACGGCCCATGGGCTGGATGCATCACACACTGGCCATACCACCCTCGATTTAGGAAAGGGAAAAAAAGTTGTGATGTGTGATGTGATGACAATGTGACGCCATAAGTTTGACACCCCTAGCTTATAGTAATTTAGCATCCAGTGACCAGATTGGGAGTCTTATGAATAGGAAAATGAAAGTAAGCCTCTCTAATGCTTTTAAAATAAATCTTCTAGTAAGAGTGTTTTTAAAAATCTACAATCAGTCTTTTGTTGAAAAGGAAAATCTCACAATTAATTGGACACTTATTATTATAAAATCCAGGGCAGGAGAATTGAATGCATCTAAATCTTAGCCATATTTAGTTGGGGCTGAACTCTTGACTGCAGCTGTGTTGTTGGATAGTAAATATATTTACTCTGACATTACAATACATTTGAGTGTATCACTACATTTCCACAAGAGTTTACTAGATTTAGGCCCCATTGAGCATCTGGTAGAGTATATATAGGATGGTAGCCGAAGTCCTATGCAAAATTGTCTTGTGCAAATAGTAGCTACTGTTTATTTTCAAATCCTGGTTCAGATATGGAAAACATTCCAGACAAAATTAAACACTTTCTGGTCCTATCTGTTTTTGAGGAATTTAAATTGAAGTTTAGGGAACTCAAAAAATGTTTAACTTTGTTTGGATAGTGCCATTAGTGATTATCTTCAGATTAAATTGCAAATAATTTCTTCTGACATGCTAAAAGCCTGGACTAAATCTAGATAAATAGAAGTAATTTTAATTCCCCTTTGGTTCAGTTTCTTAAGATCAATGGGTCATAACATTCATATCTGACTGAGCTGTGTTTGTCTAGATGAAAGTAGCATGACCCAAACCAGAGAGATGGGAAATACATAGTTGTAAAGAAATTATTGGATCATAGTTCCCATCATTCATCCTGGTTAGATTTCTTGAAAGTTAAGTCTAATAATATCTAGAAAGCTATATCTGCTAACTGCCAGTCTAGACTAGAGTACTGTATGTCCTTTTAAAGAACCAGTTTCCAAAAAATCTAACAGGTCAAGATTGGCCATAGTGTAATTTATGCAAGATTATTTGTTAAGGTAAAGGTAAAGATTCCCCTGCACATGTGTGGTAGTCGTTTCCAGCTCCAGGAGCAGTGTTCATTTCCGTTTATAAGCTGAAGAGCCAGCGCTGTCCGAAGATGTCTCTGTGGTCATGTGGTCTCCATGACTAAATGCCGAAGCTGCACAGAACGCTGTTACCTTCCCACCAAAGTGGTCCCTATTTTTCTACTTGCATTTTTAAATGCTTTTGAACTGTTAGGTTGGCAGAAACTAGGACAAGTAACAGGAGCGCGGCACTAGGGATTTGAACCGCCAAACTGCCAACGTTCTGATTGACAAGCTCAGCATCTTAGCCACTGAGCCACCGCATCCCTCATTTGTTAAAAATGCTTAAAAAATAACTAAGGAAGAAGCAAGAGAGGATTGAACTGGTGTCAAAGAGCATTAGTGGGACATCAGATATTTTTTATGTAAAATGCCAATTTACTTAAACTAAAAGTTGGGCATTGATTCAAACCATGACAATATTTAAAAGAAACAGTCTATAATTTGAGTAAAAGTGGCTGTGGTGAATATTGCAAATATCACACTAAAGTTTAAATTAATTTATTTAGGATTAACAAAAAATAACTTTTATGTACATGTATGGAAAGATGACCTAAAAAAAAGAAAGTGAATTCCAAAAAGTATCTAAATCTGTTAAAACATACACAAATTGTGATTTATTATAGTGGTTTCCATGTTAAAATTTAAATTTAAAAACATGCATGCCCTATGCCGTCAGATGAAAGCAGAATTAGCAAGAGCTGTTTAGACAGCTGCATACCTTGAAAAAGCTCAGTTTCCCCCTTTCTGGATTAATATGAAATTTCTCTGCATGTTGAGGCTCCTCAGGATAGAACCCAACATGCCAGGTTATTAATGGGGCAAGGAGATAACTTTGAAGTAATCTCTTTAAAATGTGTGTGAGTGTAGGACAAAAGTAATCCAACTTTAGATCAGAAAGGAAGAAGTGTTTACAACACAAGGTGTAATGGATAAGAGAAGATTCGAGTTAGGCTGTTGTCTGTGATATTTTTTAATCCAATTCCACAAAATTGCTGAGATATATTGCAAAGAGGTAATCCCTAATGAACAAGGGTAGTCTTCTCTTTCAGAAAGAACAAATATATCCAATATTTCTTGATAGACAGGCAAGTTTTGGTTATTGCCATATATTGAGCTGAGATATATAATTGTAATTAAAGTGAGTTTTGAGCATAGAAGTTCACAAAGGTCTTGTCTGAAGAATTCTGAGTGCTTTGCTAACTCCAGAAAAAAGTAGCAATTGACCCACATCAATGGATAAAACAGCCATTGTATCTCTTTCTTAAGTCTGATATAAATGTAGTGAGTGTATACAATACTATGCTAAACTGGAACAGAAACAAGATGTGAGATTGAGTGGTCTCTCCTTTCCTCTTCTTATGGATTCCCAGGAGGAAAGGTATGTGAATTGCTATTGGATTTGTCCAATAGTATAATTTAAAGCTTCAAGGGTGTCAAGTGAGCCTAGTTCAATAGGAGAAAGTTTTGAATGCTGGCTTCCTGGTTGTTGGTGTGGTTGTTAGTTGAGAAGTCATGTCCGACCCATCACAATCCCACAGACAATGTTCCTCCATGCCTTCCTCTCCTCTGCCATCCTCTGGAATCCATTTAAGCTCATGCATACTGCTTCAGTGACTCCATCTAGCCATCTCATTCTCTGTTATCCCCTTCTTCTTCTGCCCTCAATCTTTCCAAGCATTAGGCTCTTCCCCAGTGAGTCTTTCCTTCTCATTAGGTAGCCAAAGTATTTGAGTTTAATCTTCAGGATCTGGCAAAGAGCAGTCAGAGTTGATTTCCTCTGGGACTGGCCTGTTTGATCGCCTTGCAGTCCAAGGGACTTGCAGGAGTCTTCTCCAGCACCATAGTTCAAAGGCCTCAATTCTTTGGTGCTCAGCCTTTCTTATGGTCCAACTTTCACAGCCATATATTGCAACTGGGAAAACCATAGCCTTCCTGGTAGATAAAGCAAATTGGTCATTTTATCCTATCTTTATTTTTCATAATGGACACCATTGCACCATGAATGATCATTCTTGGTGAATCTAGGTAGGAGCAACCAAGATGACTTAATGCCTAAGAAATACGTTTGCTTTTTTATATCCCAGACAACAACTTAACCTAAAAGCACCCCTTTGCTAAGAAATATATATATATATTTAGATCCTCTATTTTTTTAAAAAAGTCATTGATAAAAACAGGTGAAAATAAAAGTGAACCTGCAGTTATCAAGTCATTCTATCAAGTGTGTGTGTGTGTGTGTGTGTGTGTGTGTATGTGTATGTGTATGTTCATGTATGTATATATAAAATTAGCTTTTAATTGCAGCCTGGATGATTTTTATCTTCCTCCAACTGTCTCTAGTGATTTCAAGAAAACTTTCTTCTCCACTGTCCATTTGCATGGTGTATGAGGTTCTGTTTAGTCTTGAGACATCCTAAGAGGTTTGGGTATATCCCAATTACAAATGTAAAATGAAAATATAAAATATGAATTCATGGTAGGATAATAGACAGAGACCATTTCAGACTAAGCAATTGGGAAATAATTGGCTAAAGCATGGCAACCTATACATCAAAAATATGACTGGAAAAAGTCTGTGATGGTAGCCAGTATTTATGAAATAAGAAGTCTGAGGTTTCTAGGTCTATACATAAATAAATATAAATAAATCTGGATATTTCTTAAGATGAGAGACAAGCAATGCTGCCTGTACATATCACTTCCTGTGTGATCTACACAAAGCTTCTCATCTCGTCTTCTTAATTATACTCAGTTTACATGAGAGTGTAACTGTGATTGGAAATAGAATTCCAATATACCAACAAGTTGTCATTAATGTAATTCATTAATCTTGAGATGTTGGCCTCAAGGAACATTAAGGTAGCATTTCCAGATACACAAAGTATACTAATTATAATACTCTGGCATATTGGAATTCTATTTTGAAATATAGGAACTCTAGACAATTTGAGAAAACAAAGTATTGTCCATTTGTCAGATCTGTTTCTTAATTCAGATAATGCTACAGTCCCGTCTATTGTGCAATTACATTTTGAGATTGCTGTCTACATGTGGTTTTACTTTTTGCTCTTGAGATGTTTGGGGATTATGGCCCCATTCAAGCTTCATCTGAATATGTATAAGACTAAATTGAATAAAGATTGGCCAATGTATGCAGTTCTTCCTCTCACAGAATTCTTGCATTAGGCTGGGTCTTGAGGGAAAAGTAGTTATATACATTTGAAAAATAGGGTGTGTGTTTGAGTGATTTGGATTATTAGTGTTTGTAAATGTTTAGAGAAAGGAGTTTGCAACCCAGCCCAGCTGGTAGAAGCTAAAACATTGAGTTACAGCAAGAAGCAAGCAATTAAAAAGTTAAAACCAAAAGACTAACTTCATGATAGCACTAGCCCTGGAAAAATATAAGAATTAAATGTAAGAAAGTGCTTTTTCAAGAGACAACTGGACTTCTTTGTTTTTCTTTGAGGACATTTTGCTTCTCATCCAAGAAACGTCTTCAGCTTGTCTTCAGAGAAAAACCAGAAAGTCCAGTTGCCACTTGGAAAAGCATTTTTGGGACAACTGTGACTTGAATGACTGAGAATCTCCATAGACATAAGAATTGAGTATACATATATCTGAGGAGATCTAAGATGTTTGAGCTCATATAATTCCAGTCTCAAGTCTTATGATTTCTAATTTAAGTTCAGAAGATGCCAATACTGAGAACATGAGCCTGGAGACAGAGGATCTTATCAGACTAATGATAGTCAACCATCCCATCCTTAATAATACAGAATCCATTGCTGCTTCTTGTGCTGGTTCCAGAACTCTGATGTGCAATGGAGTTGTTTTTCCATTTAGTATAATGTTCCAGGACATGTATAATGTAGCATTGTTATTTTTAAAAAATATGAGAAATTTGTACTTGAAGCCATGTCAATGCATTGCTAATGTCCTTTTATCAGATAAATCTCTAATGCCTGTGGGATGTGTAGATTAGGAAAATCCAAGTAGATTTTCCTATGTGCTTTTTCCTAGGGGAGAGTTTGACTCTGTTGTAAGATTCAAAGTATTTATCAAATGCCATGTCCTTTAATTTGCAATTTCCCATAGTTTTTAAAGTATCTTAATGTAAAGTTCCTTAAAATACTTTTAACCCAAATTCTCAAAATGGAAATCCTTTTTTTCCCAGCACATGAAGGAGGGCAATGGATTCATGGTGCATTATAGGGACATAGGGCGATTAAATTTCACATGACCACTGAAAGACAGAATCAGAGTATCTATGTATTTCTGCTGCTGTGTATTTCTGAGTGATCATCTAGATATATGCAGCTTGATATGAATGTTAAGGGTCCATTGTACTTAATAAGAGGCACCATTGTTTGTATGTCTTTCGACATCATAAAGTTGCATTGCACCTGGAAATATTTGTATTGCAAATGGTAGGGGAACATTGAGAGCGCTCATTAGGTCTGGTTCAAAATTAATATGTATGGGGCATAGAGTCTTTACAAATAATGAAATCAAATGTCTTTTCTCTACTGGAATTTTAAATGGAAACTTTAAGGAAGTTGAGTAATTAAGAAAACATTATTGAATACTAGTGTGGAATGTTTAATTTCCCTTCTTAGACTAGTTCAAATGTTGAAACATCATATACAAATGTAATGGGATATAATGGCAATTGCACTCCAGAGACTGCATCCCCATGTTTGTAAGAATCAAAGGCTTAAAAAGATATCCTCAAAAGGCAGAAGCAGACTGAGTGACGAAACTTTGCAGCACCACCTGCCACGCAATTTATGCAACAGATTTCACAGCAGTTAAATTAAGAAACCATTTGTCCATCTTCAAAGCTAAAGACAAAGCATCCTATCATAAATGTTGTAAACTGGATACACAATGAAAGGTCCGTGCCATGTTTGTCATAAGAGGTTGCCTTGGAGATTTGGGCAATACTTTGGAAGCAATTCAAGAGTATGCCCCCTGCCCCCTACTTAGAACCGGCCTTGTTACTTTGAAATTACCGCTGCAGCTTTGGTGAGACATTCATTCTTAAATTCCTCACAAAGTTCTTGTCTAAACCTCAACACTAAAATTGCTACTTGAATAATATATTATCTCTATAACCTCCTTTTTATTGAGTCACACCGGTATATATTAATATTGGAACTGGTATTCAGATAATGCTTCTGAATATAAAACTGAGTAGAGGAACAATTTTACAAGGGACGCAGTGGCCAGTGGCTAAGACACTGAGCTTGTCAATGAGCTTGGCGGTTTGAATCTCTAGCGCTGTGTAATGGAGTGAGCTCCCGTTACTTGTCCCAGCTTCTGCCAACCTAGAAGTTCGAAAGCATGTAAAAATGCAAGTAGAAAAATAGGAACCTTTGGTGGGGAGGTAACAGCATTCCATGTGCCTTTGGCCTTTAGTCATGCTGGCCACATGGCCACGGAGAGATCTTCACACAGCACTGGGTCTTTGGCTTTGAAATGGAGATGAGCACCGCCCCCTAGAATCGGGAATGACTAGCATGTATGTGTGAGGGGAATCTTTACCTTTAGAAGAGCAATTTATTTATTTATTTATTAGGATCCCACCTTTATTATTTTTACAAAGAACTCAGGGTGGTGAAGCTATATAGCATGTCTTTCCCCTCCTGTTTTTCCCACAACAACCCTGTGAGATGAGTTGGACTAAGAGAGAGTAACTGGCCCAAGGTCATTCACCTGCCTTTCAGGTTAAGGTGGTTCTTGAAATTATAGTCTCTGTTGAATAATTGTTCCCAAACATAAAATAATATTATTGACACCCCATTTTCCCCCAGGGCCAATGGGTTTGTTTGCTGCAGATAGCCTCCGTGTACTTGTAAGGATTTATATTAAATCACAAGGACTAAAGCTATATTTGAAGGAGAGCTTACTTTACATTTATAACCTCTCTGCAATACCAATGTATGGCCTTTGAGGTTAAGCCAGAAAAGCCTTAACTATGTTCAAAATGTTTGATTTCTTTGATTAGATGAGACTTCATGTTTGACTTCATTTGATTTCTGTGGAGATTTGTACTAGAATCATGGAATCAGTGGATTTTAAAGTCTTTTAGGACAATCTAGATTCTTTGGCAACAATCATTTTACCATTCTGGGCTTTTATTCTGAGCCTGTTCACAAAAGCCTTGGGTAATGGAAGATCCACAACTTCAGCAATTGCTTAATACCTTTCATAGCTATAAGCTTCTATTATTGGACTACCTGTAAAGAATCACAACGAGGAGCAGCATTTAATGAACCTTGGCAGATCTTGGATAAAATCAGACCTGGTTAATAGACCTGATAACCTGTGCGGCCGCATTCTGGACCAGCTGAAGCCTCCAGGTGCTCTTCAAGGTCAGCCCCATGTAGAGAGCATTACAGTAGTCCAGGCGAGAAAGGACAAGGGTATGAGTGACTGTGCATAGAGCATCCCAATCCAGGAAGGGGCGCAACTGACGTACCAGGTGAACCTGGTAAAAGGCCCCCCTGGTCACGGCCATCAGGTGTTCTTCTAGGACAGTTTAAGAGCACGTAGTCGGTTGGGAGACCGGGGTTTTTGGTCATTCCCGGTCGTTTGTACCAACCCCTGCATACTAGGTGGTCAGGATCTACAGACCCAAGGCCTGAGACTGCTGTTATGCAACGCGAGGTCCGTTGTCAATAAGGCCCCCCTCATCCACGATCTAATTTTGGAGGGGGAGCCGGACCTCGCCGGAATAACCGAGACCTGGTTGGGCCACGAGGGAGGTCTACCCCTTGTGGAAATGTGCCCTACAGGTTATCGAGCATTTCACCAGCCTCGGGCCCAGGGAAGGGGCGGTGGGGTAGCAGTGATTATCCGGGAAGACTTAGAGCCAAGAGAGTTCACCGTGCCGCAGACATCCGGGTGTGAGTCCCTTGTCGTGAGATGGGGCCCAGGGAGGCAGTTGGGCCTGCTGATAGTATACCTGGCTCCTCGCTATACTTCAGCGGCCCTGCCCGAACTCCTTGAGCTGATCTCATCGGTGGCGGTTGAGACCCCCAAACTTTTAGTGATGGGGGATTTTAATCTGCCGTCGATGGGAGAAGCGTCTGAGGGGGTTCGGGAGTTCATGGCTTCCATGACAGCCATGGACCTGACCCAGTTAATTCAGGGCCCTACTCACGAGGGAGGCCACACCCTGGACCTTGTTTTTGTCTCTGGCCAGTGGACGAGTGATCTGGGAATAGGGGATCTAGACACTATTCCCCTGTCATGGTCGGATCACTCACTTCTCCGGCTGGACTTCCCTGGTGCTACCCCCCGCCGCGAGGAGGCGGAACTGGAAGGTATTAGATGGTTCCGCCCCAAGCGCCTGATGGAACCGGATAGGTTCCAGACGGAACTTGGGCCACCCCCTGTGGACCTGACCCGCCCCCGAGTGGAGGACCTGGTAGCCGCATGGAATAGTGCGACTACCGGGGCCCTAGACCGGGTGGCGCCTTTGCGGCCTCTCCTGCGGCGACGAACCACCCTGGCACCTTGGTTTACCGAGGAGCTAAGGGTGATGAAACGCCACAAGAGACGCCTAGAGAGTCGTTGGAGATCCTCCCGTTCCGAATTTGACCGAGCACAGGCACGAGCCTATTTGAAGACGTACCTCGTGGCATTAAGAGCGGCCAAACGTCAACATTGTGCCGCTCTTATTGCGTCTGCAGATAACCGCCCTGCCGCCCTGTTTCGGGTGACCCGTTCCCTCTTGTTTGAGAGACCACGGGAAGCCCCATTACAGGGCAGAGCAGAGGAGTTTGGGAATTATCTACAGGACAAAGTCGCTCAAATTCGGATGGGATGGACCCCTTTCAGTGGTTCAGTAGAGACGCCCGTTGCGAGTCTTGAGGGACCGCTTTGGGAGGAGTTTGACTCGGTTGCCATCGAGGATTTGGACAGGTTGCGTGGACGTCTGCGACCCACCACATGTTTATTGGACCCGTGTCCCTCCTGGCTTGTACTGGCATCCTGGGAGGTTACGCGCGACTGGCTCCTGGGCCTGGTGAACGCCTCGTTGGGTGAGGGGTCTCTACCAGCCGCCTTGAAAGAGGCGGTGGTGAGGCCCCTGCTCAAGAAGCCTTCCCTGGACCCAACGGACCTAGTCAATTATCGTCCAGTCTCCAACCTTCCTTTTTTAGCGAAGGTTGTAGAGAGTGTGGTAGCACAGCAGTTCCCACGTCACCTGGAGGAAAATGATTATCTAGACCCGCGCCAGTCCGGCCTCCGACCCGGGCACAGCACGGAGACGGCCTTGGTCGCATTGGTTGATGATCTCTGGAGGGCCAGAGATAGGGGTTGTTCCTCTATCCTGGTCCTATTAGATCTCTCGGCGGCGTTCGATACCATCGACCATGGTATCCTGTTGCACCGGCTAGAGGGGCTGGGAGTCAGGGGCACCGTTTTATGGTGGTTTGGCTCCTACCTCTCTGATCGGACGCAACGTGTGTTGACAGGGGAGCAGAGTTCGACCCGGAGGCCACTCACATGTGGAGTGCCACAGGGATCGGTGCTCTCGCCTCTCCTGTTCAACACATATATGAAACCGCTGGGCGAGATCATCCGTGGTTTTGGGGTGGGATATCATCTGTATGCTGATGATACTCAGCTATACATTTCCACTCCGAACCACCCCAATGAGGCCGTCGAAATGATGTCCCGGTGTCTGGAGGCCGTACGGGTCTGGATGGATGGCAACCGACTAAAACTCAACCCTTCCAAGACGGAGTGGCTGTGGCTTCCGGCCTCCCGGTTCAACCAGGTGCTTCCATCTCTGGCCATCGGGGGCGTCCAACTAGCCCCCATGGAACAGGTGCGCAATTTGGGCATCCTCCTGGATGCCCGGCTGTCCATGGATAACCATGTAACAGCCGTGGCAAGGGGGGTGTTCCATCAGGTCCGCCTGATGCGCCAATTGCGCCCCTTATTGGACCGGGATGCCCTACGCACAGTCACCCTTGCGCTAGTGACGTCTCGCCTGGATTACTGCAATGCTCTCTACATGGGGCTTCCCTTGAGATGCACTCGGAGACTACAGTTGGTCCAGAACGCGGCCGCGCGGGTGATTATGGGGAGGACTAGATTCTCCCCTGTAACACCTCTCCTGCGCGAGCTGCACTGGCTTCCTGTGGTCTACCGAGTGCGTTTCAAGGTTTTGATTATGATCTTTAAAGCGCTTCATGGCACAGGGCCTAGTTATATGCAGGATCGCATCCTGCCCCACACATCCCTACGACCAATTCGCTCACACAGAGAGGGACTTCTCCGGGTGCCGTCCGCCAAACAGTGCCGGGGGGCGACACCCAGGAGCAGAGCCTTCTCTGTGATGGGCCCAGCCCTGTGGAATGACCTCCCCCGTGACATCAGGATTACTTCCGATCTCCGCTCCTTCCGTGTACAGCTGAAGACCCACCTCTTTCAATTATCTGGCCTGGCTCAATCGCAATCGTAATTTTCTCATTCCTCCTAACTGTTTTTTAAATTGTCCTTAAATATTAATTCTTAACTGCATTGGGTTTTTACAATTGGGGTATTTTAAAGCTGATTTTTAACTGTCTAATGATGTAATTTGTTTCCTCCTCCGTGTATGTATGTATGTGTGTTGTGTATGTATGTACGTTTTTGTGCTGTTATATATCTTTTATGTTTTATGCTCCATTGTACGCCGCCCCGAGTCCTACTCGGAAAGGGAGCGGCTAATAAATCCAAATTTATTATTATTATTATTATTATTATTATTATTATTAAACTAAGCCATGTGTCCAGGAGGACTCCCAGATTGCAGGCCTTCTCTAAGGGGGCTAAAATTTCTCCCCTATCATCAAAGATGGAACAAGATGCACAAATCGGGATGACAGAAACCACAGCCACTTAGTCTTGGAGGGATTGAGCTTGAGCCTGTTCCTCCCCATCCAGATCCGCACAACCTTTCAGGGTCCATCAGGTGCCTGGGGTGGAACCATCTAGTTAGTAAAGACTTCTGGCTTTAAATGATACCTGTGGCATCCTTCTTGTTATCTTGCATCTTTACAATTGTTAAGTAATTGTTGCTCATGCTTGAGGTCTGTATAGAACCGTGATGGCGAACCTATGGCACATGTGCCACAGGTGGCATGAGGAGCCATGTCGCCTGGCACGCCAAGCCTTCCTGGTTTCTGGTGTTAATATGCGCCGTGCATGCGCACAGAAACCGAAAGTTAATTGAGCTCCTTTTACATTGTGCGATCCTCTTCTCCAGCTTGCTGCTCCAACTCCTCTCTCTTGACTGTAAATTGACCAAATTAGATGGGCTAGCGGAGGGGTGACTGGAAGGGGCGATGGCTGTAAAGCCTCGGGGCTCCTGGAGCTTATGGTTGCGTCTTGCCCCAAAGAATGAGGGGGGGTCTGTTTTTCCCCCTTGCAGCTGCGAAGACTGGGCCGGGCCGAACAAACAGCCCAAGAGACCACAAGAGGAGCGCCGCGCCTATCTGCCGGCAGCTTCTTTGGAGGAAGGGAAAGGGGAGGGAGAAGCCAAGATAGGGAGGAGGCTACCAGGAAAGGGAGAGAGCAGGAGAAAGAAAGGCTGGGAGGTGGGAGGCCTGAAGGGTGCCTGTGGGGCTCGTTTGTGAATATTAACAAGGGTACTCCAAGTAGAGAGAGACAGCGCAGAGGAGCTGAAGTGACCTCCACCGGGCGTCTTCCATTCCTCCCCCAGCCATGGACGTCTAGGTTTAAAGCCGACTCTCCTTAGCTGGGCAAGGCTCGATTCCTCCCACAGCGATTCCCTCACAAGGCAGCAGGGAAAGAGAGGAGCCCACCCATTCACACTTGTTTGACTCATCAGGTGCCCTCGTGCGAAGCCCAGCAAAGGTGGGCAAATGCCTCTCACCTTTGCAACCCGAAGAGTTGGCATTTCGCCTCTGCAGTGTGAATCGGGCCTCAAGCCGTGCCCCCCCTGCCTTCCCTTGTAGATTCTGGCTGCCCAGGGAAGACAGGAGGTGTGTAAGACAAGGCAGGCGAGTGGGCAGGTGACTCTGCCCGGGAAAATGTAGAAGCTCTGCCTGAAGACGAAAAGGCTTGGACCTTGGGGAGGGCGAAAAAAGCATGTAAAAATGGGGGGGAAGTGCCTGTAGCACGCACATGCACACTGGGGGGTGCATTGCATTATGGGTGCAGCACGCCCACACACGACCCCCCTGCGCTCCCCCCACTTATGGCACGCAAGCCCAAAAAAGTTCACCATCACTGGTATAGAATGTATTTCTCTCTATTTCAAGTTTAGCAATCTCATTGTAAAGTGCTTACCCATTGGTTCTTATCTTATCCTTGGATGCTATGGAGAATAAATCCACATCCTTTGCCCCAAGACATTCTTTCATATTAAAAGATAGACATCCCAACTCCCCTTAGCATTCTTTTTTTAGCTGAACTTACAAAATTTCCTAAACCACTCTTAATAGGACTTAGACTTGAAGCCCCTTAGCATCTTCATTATTTTTCTGCATACCCTTTCCAATTCCTTAGCATCCAACAGTGGCTCCAACAGTTTCCAGGAACAACATCAGAGCTGTCTATCCAGAAGTGTGCAGTGATAGGAGCAGCCAAGATACTTGAGTGTAACCCTTAAACTTCTAGGCCTCTGATAAAACTGAGGAGAACACTCACCACCCATAAGGGATTTTTTTAAAAAATTAGATTCTTGTCCCACCTTTTTTTATTTAAAAAGTAACTCAAGGTGGAGAATATAAGAGAGGACTTCCGGTTCTGGCGGCTGACGGCAACGGGCAAGCTTTGCTCACCCCGCGCTTCCCCAGTGGGCTCCCCACTCCTTGGGGGGCACAGGACGCCCCATAGAGGCTCCTGCCAGAGGGGCAGCACCGCGGGGGATCCCCGGGATCGGCGGCGGCCGGTGGGGGGCCCCCCGCCTCGCTCCAGGCACTGGGGAGCATGATGGGGAGACGCTCCGGCATCTTTGCTGCGAGGCTGTGCGGAGAATGAGCAAGCAGAAGGACGCGGCTATGGTGCGGTGAGGCGTAGACTTCTTTCCATTCCCCTTACTAACTTGGAGAAACTGCCAGCAATTCAAAACTCTTTCTTTCGGCTGATTTGGAGAGGCGCGGCTGGAGGGAGGGGGATTCCCCCCCCCTCGGACAGGCGGCTTGGAACAATTCAGCTCTCAGCCCCAGGGGGAAGGAGTAGGGAGGAGAGCCAACCAATGATGTCACGCCCTTGCTAAAAGTGATTTTCTTGGACTTAACCTCATAATATATTGATGATCTGGGAACTTTCGGAACTATGAACTTTGAAAACTTTGTTATGCCTCTAAACCCGAAGCTGGCAGGGCAAGATGGCACACTTCCATTGTCTTTATGAACTGTGAAACCTGACTCCACCTTTAAAACTTCAGGCTTCCGGTCTTTGTCTCCGTGCTACTCAGATAAATCTCTTGTGGATTGCTACCTTTTGAACTCCCTGGAGTGAAAAACCCTGCTCTATTGCCAGGGTGATTAGAGAAACTCTCTTCTGCCTGGACCCTCTGCCCCCTGGACTCCTCTGGCTGCTCTGCTGCTCTGACTGACCATTCTCTACACTGACTGAACTCTTTATTTCACAAACAATGTCTCCTAAAAGACCACCTCCTGGAAAGCCTGGCTTTGCTACCTCTGCCCCGACATCTGCAACCTCCAGTCCTAGTGCACAATCAACGATAACAGCCTTGATGCAACCTCAAAGTAGAGAGACGGAGTTTCAACAAATGTTCCAGCAACTTTTACAGGGACAAGAGGAAATCAAGAAACAACTAAAGGAGATGAAATAAGAAATTAAAGAGAATCAGGCTCAAATCAATAAGAACTCACAGAGACTGGATCTTTTGGAGGGTGGGGCGGCTGAGATGAGGGAGGGGATGGAAGGGGTGCAGAAGGGAAACAAAGAACTTGATACCCAACAAATGAAAATAGTTTGAGAGAATGTCCTTTTACCTTAGATTTCAAAACGTGGTGGAGGCAGATGATGAAAACATAAGGGACATCATGACAAGTATTCTGGCTGAATATATTCAGAAAGAAAAACAACAGATGGGGTGGGAGATAGACCTGGTTTATAGAGTGAACTCAGCCTATGCTAGAACACACAATTTGCCCAGGGAGGTACACATTAAATTTCTCAGAAAAAGTACAAGAGATGAAATTCTGAGTGCAAAAAGGGGGCAAGCCTTGACATACCAAGATAAGGAAATAACCATTCTGAAGCAGATTCCCAAGAAAGTGAGGGGAAAAAGAAAAAGTTATTTGCAATTAGCAATAAATTATACCAGAAGGGGGTGTGGTTCAGATGGTTGATGCCTGAAGGTATGCTAATATTCTGGGAGGAGACAAGAGTTAGAATTAATACACCCATAGAGCCACAGGCCTTTTTGGAAAAAAACAAAGCACACCTAGAAAAATCAGATGATCCTACAACAGACACGCAGGACACGGGAGGGGCCGGAGCTCTGTCGGTGGAGGGAGATGGGGCAATACCAAGAAAGCTCAGATCACAAAAATGAACAAGAAAATCTTTTTGACATAAACTGATCGAAATCACCAATTGAATTAATATGCTGACTATATACTACTATGTATTAATGATTTTTGCTTAGGTGTATATTATGAGTATGGAGGGAGGGGGCACCTACCGCACCTCGCAACTGCCAAAATTTGTATACCTTTTCCACTACCTTTTTCCCTGTAAATTTAAAGAAAACCAATAAAACTTTGTTTAAAAAAAAAAGGTGGAGAATATATATAGCAATAACACTTAGCAATAGCACTTAGACTTATATACTGCTTCACAGTGCTTTTACAGCCCTCTCTAAGCAGTTTACAGAGTCAGCATATTGCCCCTTATCTGGGTCCTCATTTTATCAACCTCTGAAAGATGGAAGGCTGAGTCCACCTTGAGCCGGTGAGATTTGAACTGCTGAACTGCAGCTAGCAGTCAACTGAAGTAACCTGCAGTACTGCACTCTAAACACTGCGCTACCTTGGCTCATTTAGCACAGTATTCCATCATCATCCTCTTTCCTCCACAACAACTGTTAAGTTCTGAGCGATGAATGGAGGCCAGAGTGATTTCTAACAGCTCTTTATTCAATAGCTGCCTGTGAGGTAACTAAAATTTCCAGGATGACAGAGCTCCTTTTATGGGAAACTGATCAGCCGAACAATCAACCAGGAGAGAGAATTTTCCCGCTCCAACAGAGGACCAGAATGAGAACTTCAACTGACAATTATACACTATATGCAATACATAACAACAACCACATCCACCACATTGTGAGGTGAGCTTGGATTACCGTGAGTAACTGTCCCAAATTCACCCAGCTAGCTTTCATGCCTAAAGCAGAACTAGAACTCACATTCTCCTGGTTTCTAGCTTGGTGCCTTAATAATTGTATCAAACTCCCTCTCTTCATCTATATTGCTTGAAGAGAATATATGCTTTTACTGTATGTATACTTTCCAAATTTTACATATGCCTGTTTGCACTTTACTAATCTGCTCATTTTGTGACTCTTTTGAATTGCAGATCTGGAAGTGATAGATTTAGAGTAAGGTATGTGGGCAAGCAAGCATATAAATAAATAACGTTGGGAATTAGTTCAGGAACTGCAATTTGGAAATTGTGATATAAGCCAAATCAATTTCTTATCCTTCCCTGCTCTACAGATATTTGAATGGAAATGTTTAAGTTTGGGAATGTGCCTGAAATCCACCATTCATGCATTAATCTCATTTTTGTTGAGCACATACAAATGCTTTCAAGTTCTCCCAGCTTCAATCTGTACCCTCTGAACCTCTTTGAAATTATCATTATTGGTAAAAACAAAAGGCTGACATTCCTATGAAGACAAACTTCAAGCGTTTCTTGCAGTCATGAAACTATGAAAATTAACATTAGGCCATCTGTTAAATGTCAAAAAGATTGTATTCCCCCCCCCCCTTTTTGGACTTGGAGGAGAATCTGCTATTACTACTGAACATGAAGCTATGTACATTAATGTTCAAAGAAATGCTTAGTAAATGATACGGAAAGTAAAATGATTATCTGCCTGTACCTACCAGTAATTTTTATGTTCAAGCAATTACAACTGTACAAAGAACTGTCAATTTATCTTGAGTGAATTAAAGCATAATTAACCTCACATCCCCTTAAGATCATTGATCTAGGGACAGCAAGCTAGTAATTGGAAGATGTTCCTACTACCACCACCACCTATTTTCTCAGAATATGCACAAGCTGTTTTACAAGCTGTTTTTTCTTTCTGTCTCTCTAACTTATTCTTCAATTATATCTTGTAGTAGCATACTCTTCAGCAGCCCATTCCTACTTCCTACATGGGTAATTCAGACATCATGCTGGCATCAATGTTTTTTCATAATAATTTTATTAAAATTACAATTAAAAAGATAAAAGTAATACAAATTAAAGAAAAAATAGGAAGTTCAGAAATATAAAAAGCATATATTGCTTTCGTAGATTTTCACGGGTGTAGGTATGCTGGTTTTGTTGTATTGTGTTTGCAACGTTTCGGCAAGATCTCACCTGCCATCTTCAAGCTTGGGCTTAAAATGGGAACGGAGCTGCTGTTTACAGAAAGACGGCAGCTCCGTTCCCATTTTAAGCCCAAGCTTGAAGATGGCAGGTGAGATCTTGCCGAAACGTTGCAAAGACAATTTCAATCTTACACGGGAAAAGACCCGAATACAACAAAACCAGCATATATATATATATAGATAGATAGATAGATAGATAGATAGATAGATAGATAGATAGATAGATAGATATAGATATAGATATAGATGATATAGATATAGATATAGATATAGATATAGATATAGATATAGATATAGATATAGATATAGATATAGATATCCCAGTAAGGGTATGGCTAGCTGATGAGAGCTAAATAGCTTGAAATAGATCTATACTAGTCTCCCTTTATTTATTTATATTTATTTATCAGCACAAATACAACACACACACACACACACAAACATACACATATGCACTTCCTATTTTTTCTTTAATTTGTATTACTTTTATCTTTTTCATTATAATTTAATTGTGTGTGTACACACAAACACACACACTAACAAAAGAAATGTGTAAACAAACTACTTTCTTCTTCATAACAATTATAAGCAATTTTATAATTCTCTTAAAATACCACAGATTATTTTTTCCATAGTCCATATCTTATTGATAAACAATTTCTCAAAGCCCTATCATTCAGTCAAATCAGCAAAAGCCCATTAAGAGTTACTGTATCAGAGATAACACAGCCATTTTAACCTTAATCAAGTAAATCAACTTTACATTCTTTCCTTTTCCTTTAACAATCTTTGTATTTAGCCTCTTCAAATTATGTCCCAGAACTTGGTTTCTTTTTTTCCATTTTCCATTGTCCAATCGCATAAAATTCCTCAAAGTTTCAGCAGGTCTATTTTGCAAAACCAATATAGGGATATTATCAAGGTCTTTCTTGCTTACTTACTTACTTACTTACTTACTTACTTACTTACTTACTTACTTACTTACTTACTTACTTATTCAGACATCAGCTGGTTTATTGTGTATGTCCAGTGCAGCATCTTTTTCCATATCATTTCTTTAGTTTGCCAATTAAAATCCATTTTCAGATTAACTTGTCTTGTCCAGGAAAACTGGTAACATCTTTTAAACACTATCTATAGAGGCAGACACTCTTAAAATTAACGTCTGGCTCCATTACTGAAAAATATCCTTCTTTTGTGTTCTCCTTTTAATTCTAACCTTCAGTTTCTTCTAGTTCCCTCTAGTGTTCAATTTACAGTTAGATTCACAATTTAAGACAGGAGGAAATCTAATACAAGTTCTAAACAAGGATCTCACAATTATTAAGATAGCATCTATGGATATAGGTGGTGTGTTTGTTTGTTTTTTGTAAAATTAGGGTGTTCAGGTCTGATAAATGTAAATGTTCCAAATCTCAAGGAAATCTTTTTGATATTGCTCTGAGGGCTCCTATCACAATGGTATAACAACAGATTTCTTTTTCCATAAACATTCCACTTTGGTTTGTAAATCCCAATGTTTTGTAATTCTTTTCCAATTGTTTCCCATCAATTGAAATAGCAACATCAGTGAATCAGGCTTTTTCTTTTCAATAACAGATATATCAAGCATGCTATGAACAAGGTTCCTACTTTGAATCTTAACCCACCCATTTTTTTTCAAAACCTTCTCAACTTGATGGCCCAGGTACCTTTTACTAGCACTACGACTACGACTACGACTACGACTACTACTACTACTACTACTACTACTACTACTACTTTTATTACTATTTGGCTTTGCACTGTCACTGTATTCACTCCTCAGCTCCATAAAGTAATATGCCCCTCCTGCCAACCTGAAATACTGAGAACAACTAGAAAAATATTTAGCTTGCCCTAAAATCTATTGTTACGTAGGTCATTGTTCCTATGTAGCAGGAATAATTTCCTCTCTCAGACTCCACATTAAAAAATAAACAAGACAAAACAAGCAGTTACAAAAAAAGACAAAAACTGCCCGAACCCTTCAGTTTTAATTAGTCTCTCTCTCTCTCTCTCTCTCTCTCTCTCTCTCTCTCTCTCTCTCTCTCTCTCTGTGTGTGTGTGTGTGTGTGCGTGTCTATCTCCTATATATCAACTATTCAGGGGTTGGATCCTACCGGTTTAACAGCCAATTCGCTGAGCATGCGTTTCATGCAGGATGCATGCTGCACACGTATGCACACTTTAGAAAATACTTGCCTTCTTGCTGCTTGGGAAGGAAAACAGCTGAGGCACGGCCATGCAACTCAGCTAAGAAGATAAAGGTAGGTAAAGGGGAGAGGAGGGTGGGGCAGAGCCACTTTCTAGTGGGAGCAAACTGGTTCACTCCCAGCTGATCTTTGGAGTTCCTGGTTCGCCTGAACAGGTCCAAATCCCACCCCTGCAACTACTTAGAGAAAAATATGAGCCACCCAACCACTATTTCCCAAACATGAGCTGAAATTCACGAGACATGAATCAGGTAATACAAGAGTCCTCTGCAAAGGAAAATAAAGACATAGCGTCTAAGAAAATTCTCAAATCCCAATTTTAGTTATAGCCCAATGGAATTGAAAATAAGTAAGCTCAGTTTTCAATACTGTCAAAGCATCCAGTACTATCACAAGACAGAGATTCCAAGCTATTTTAAGATTGTCTCAAAATTCTTCTCTCTAAAGGTATGTACTGTTGTGACCTATTAGTATAAAGGTTTTTGCCCCCATTTCTCAACAAATATTATTGATCTTAATGATTAGTTATTACATTTGTTGTCTATCTTATGCACTATGCAGAGTCATAGTTAAAAGATGGACAGCTGTATAAACATGCCAAATAAATAAATAATAAAGGTGTGTGGCTTTATTTAAGCTTACAACATTAACTTTGGGTTCCTTCATATTTTCAATGAATTTTGAAGTCCAACTGTCACAATCTGAAAAGTCAAGTGTGCTACAATTCCTTCCAGGCAGGGTCAGGTATGCTGCAGTTCCTTCCAGACACTATAGTCCTATTTTTTTTATCTGTGTAGGTGTCCTCAAAAGTATTTGATAATGATGTCATTGTTAACATCAAGGAAAGACTGGGAAATGGTTTTAAGCTTATGCAGTCAATACCAGGTTTATGGTTTCTTCATTTCCTGGTTCAATTCATTGAATTAAGGAACAACTATAAAAATAAATGCCATGCAAAAATAGAACTTGAAAGAATGTCCTTTTTTCTCAGATTCCAGAACCTACCAGAGACAGAAACTGAAGATCTTAAGGATGTTATGAGTACAATTTTAGCAGAATATATTAAGAGAAATAAAGAACAGTTGTGGTGGGATATGGATCTGGTTTACAGGATTAATTCAGCATATGCTAGAACACACAGTGTTCCAAGGGATGTACATGTTAAGTTTCTTAGGAGGACCACGAGGGATGAGGTACTAGGGGCCCAAGGGGAGGGACCATTAAAATTAATGGTAATAAAGAAATTACCATTCTTAAGCAAATTCCGAAAAAAATAAGGGAAAAAGGAGGAAGTATTGCTCCTTATCAAAGAAATTATACAATAAAGGAGTTTGGTTTAGATGGTTATTGCCAGAGGGAATGTTGATTTTTTGGGAGGGAAATAGAATTAGAATTAATACAGTGGAAGTTAAAAAAACATAATTCTCTCCTAGAGGACAAAAATAGGGGAGGTGGTGAAAATGGTAGTAATGTGCAAGATATGAAGGAGGGGGGGGGCTGTGGCTCCATCTGGGGACAGGGAGGAGGGAGCAATATCGAAAAGGCTCAGGTCTCAAAAATAAATGTATTTGAAATACTATGGTAATTGTTGATATACTACAAAGTGACAAAGAAAGAGATGATTGAACACATGGCTGACATAATGTAAAACAAGATTCTGTTTATGCTTATCTTTTATACGTTATTTTTAACATTGTAAAAATTGTGAGATTTGGGGGGATTTCTACCACTAGCACGGGAGCTGCCAAAATTTTCTATGTACCTTTTTTACCTTTCCCTATAAATGTTTAAAAACCAATAAAATTCTTTTTAAAAAAATAAATAAATGCCATGAATCCAAATATCAAATGGCAAGTATGTCCATAAGGTAAAGTTTTAAGAAAGTCAAGATGATGGCCATAATTTTGCAATAGATCTTCAAACCTGTTTTCATGTTTCTTATGCAAAAACCATAAAATCAAAAGTTGAATGCCGTTGACTTATTTAAAAAAAAAAAACTATAGCCTGAAGATAGCCTTTAATGAAAGCTTGAAAACAATAGGTTTAGCACCTACAGAATTGCCCTGATTTCAAATAAACCTCCCTTCTGCTTTTTCTCCTTCTCAGAAGATAACTTTGCTTATGAATGAAGGATTAGCAGGCAAGGCTAGAGCAAATGTTTCAGGTTCCCCCCCCCCCATATCTTCACAGGAGGAAAAAAATACAGAGACAAAAGCTCAGAAAATCCAAATTCATTGCAAGCTGGGAGACCTATCAGTAATATAATCCTAGTTTTCCAATCATGGGTATTATTCAGCAGCTAATTATGGTGAAATCCAGCACATGATTATGTACATTCAAATCCCATCAGTTTCAACAGAACGTAACAACATATGTGGTGAAGTAAGGTTCAAGAGACAAAGAACAGACCTTCTCAAAAGAAGAAAGAAAAGGAGAAATGACATCTAACTAGAAGGAAACAAATTTCTAGGGCTGCTGCAGACTAATCACAAACATGATTTAATGGGAATAGACCACAGGGGGACTGGCAGAGCAGAACAAAACAAAACAAAAACAAAGGTATGGTATTGCTTTCAAAGAGTGATAAAACACAGGCCACTGTGACCAATGAGATAAAATACTTGCTCAATTAGGAGACTTCAGACAAAGGGAAACGCCTCCACATCCTGTAACCTCCCTGGACTTTTCTTGGCTGTGTTATTCCTCATAAGGGATTGTCAAGAGTCAAGAAGCTTTTCCTGAGCAGCTTATCATTGCTCCTCAATTGAACAATGTGCCTTTCCTAAGTCACAAGCAAGGCGTTCCCTTGCATCTTTAGTAACAATATCAGAAGTGTGTTTAGGGAAACATCAAACAACAGTATTTTCATGTGTCCATCTATAGCTATGGTAAAAAAAAAAAGTCTGATTATTCTAGTGTCAAACTACATTAACTAACTTTTGCCCTATTGGGTAATGATCTATTTCTGCAGTGAAACAAAATATGTTTTGCTAATATTAAGGCCATGGAAATTAAACACAAGAAAGTCAATCATTATGATATTGATGCATGATGCATCCTTGAATATTATAGAGACAAAATGAAAATTGTTTGGAAGAAAGGCAGGAAATAAATCTAATACGTAAGATTGAATGCACACACGTTTATTCTATTAGACTTCTTGCTACCTAATGCCCTCTGGATGTTTGGTTTACAGGATCTCTAGAACCTGAAATGAATTCTAAAATAGTGCCTAATAATATTTCAATATTTATTGACTTACAAATGAACTTATAAGGCTGCTCATCTCACAAATATGTTTCTGAGTGGCTAGCAACATATTAAAAAAATAACACAAGAAGAAAACAAAAAGACAGCAAAACCCCAATAATGGCAAAAGCATAGAAACTTACAGTAGTTGCTGACTGTTTCTGTACTAAGTAAACCAGACCAGAAAACCCAATTCCACAGTATAGAAAAAAACTTATTTCATTGAGATTGGTGGTAATAACAGAATTGTTTATGTTTGTGCTATCCCACTTCTTCAATGAATTAGGGAGCTAAAGTACTTCTAAATATTACCTTGTAATTCCATACTGCTTCAATCCCTTTTGCCTAGACAACAATTCCTGCCTATTTCCATCAAGGTCACATTCTTAACTTTTTATATCAAAAATGAAATAAATAAACCTAGCAGTAACAGGTGGCACCTAGTAGTAGTTCCAGGTGCTCATAGTTTGAAAGACTCATTGTATGCTTGTTGCATTGTGTGCTTTGGAGCACTTGGAATAGTTGAGACTGTTCAAGACTGTTTGGGATTATCATTTGGAGTTCAGGGAGTGGGGATATTGGTATTCACTGGTTACAGTAGGTCTCTTGGGACTTCAGGTGTTATTGGATACCTGGACACCACTTAGCTAGACATTGGAGGACATTGGTGGTTCAAAGAAAGACCCATTTACAGAGTGGTTGATGGTGCAGAAAGTAGTGGTACTATGGGTACTATACTGGGTACTATGTATTGGAGTACTTTTCTCCAGGAAAGTAATGGTGGCAGTACTGTGATCAGCAGACATCGTGGCAACTGGGACTAGGACCAGGACATCTGATGGAGGAAGCTGCTCTGGGTCTGAACCAGAACTGTAGAAGCCCAAACCAGAGCTGACGTGGGCAAAATATGCTATGGGTAGGTGAGGCTGGAAGTTGATGGCTGTTCTGGAGGTGGTTCTGGTGAGCTGTGGTTGGGAGGACTAGGGGTGGTGGTCTATGGTCAGAAATCAGCCTCACAACTTTGACCAGACTGCTGGCAATCTGGTCTATGCTGTTTGAGATGCCATGGAGTTGCAAAGCTGGAACACTAGCTGGATTCTCTGAGGTGGCCATCTCCCCTCACCCTCTCCCTTCCTTGCACTATGTGTGTGTGTGTTGCGTTTATTGCTGTTTGGAATTTTTGGCTCTGTTTTCTACTCAGTTGTCTTTTCTCTTGATATTCTCTGTTTTCTTTTAATTTATAAGCCACTCAGAGTCTTATAGTTCAATTGAATTAAATTCTTCAATCTTGAAATTAATTAATTAATTAATTAAATACTCTCATAGGTGATCTAGCATACTGATCCTCAGGCACTGGAGCATATTCAGTGTGATTTTCATGGAGACGATTCTCATTCAAAGTCTCCTTCAATAAGCATCTGTCTCTCAAACTGGGGGACAAAATGGTAGACTTTCCTAAATAAATAGGATGTTTGAGATTATATTAGAATGATTATGGATAGTTTACACTAAATACAGATTAATTATGAAGGTAATTGGACCATTTTTTTTAAGAAAGGAGAGGAAAGACATGGAAACCAAATGGCATATGTAGAAAAGTTTATCAAGCTGTGCCTAGTTTGGTAAAACAGGACTGTTTTCTATGAAATATTTTAAAACAATAAACTTTATTATGTTTCATAATAAATAAAGTAGCAGGATAATGAAGATTTATTGCAAACAGGTGTCATATTTAAACATAATACATTTGTAATGTGTATAACAGCTGTCTGGAGAAGTCTATCTGCATGATGCATGTTTGCATGTATCTGGGAACAAAACACTAAACATTTTAAGTAGTTTGACACATAGGAGCTAATTATAAGAGATACAAATTTGTGTTTCATTGCTATCCTGGTGCAAATAACTGTTCAAAATTAATCACACTCATCTACCTCCCAGTTGCATGCAATTATTGCTATAATGTAGACTTAGCTGTTTAAGGGGGGATTCTTCTTCTTCTTCTTCTTCTTCTTCTTCTTCTTCTTCTTCTTCTTCTTCTTCTTCTTCTTCTTCTTCTTCTTCTTCCTCCTCCTCCTCCTCCTCCTCTTCCTCCTCCTCCTCCTCCTCCTTCTCTCTCTCTCTCTCTCTCTCTCTCTCTCTCTCTCTCTCTTGTGTTTCATAAAGAATTTAGACATGTGCTTTATGTCCCAAATATTAATCACATTTCCTTGAGATTTTCATTACTCAATTGACTTAAACACTGTGTGCTCAATATACCTACCACCACCTCTATATGTAGCGGATGTACGTGAATAAGTGTTATTTTCTGAGAAAGAAGAACATATTGCTATGCCATATTTTATGCCATATTTTAATAAATGGCATAGTTTGGTAAAGGGGCTTATACTTAAAATGTTGGTCACTTGCTTTAACAGCTTCATTGGCTTCAAAAAAGTGCATGTAGTCCTCAACGTACAACAGTTAATTTAGTGAACATTCAAAGTTACAATTACACTGAAAAAGTGACATGATCGTTTTTCACATTTATGACCATTGCAGTGGTCTCCATGGTCATGTCATCAAAATTCAGGTGCTTGCCAACAGATTCATATTTATGACGGTTGCAGTGTCACCTGATCAACCTTTGCAACCTTCTGACAAGCAAAGTCAATGGTGAAGGCAGATTCACTGAGCAACTGCATTATTAACTTAACAACTGCAGTGATTTACTTAACAATTGTGGTAAGAAAGAAAGAAATGTCTAGCAACAGACATTTTGGACTCAATTGTGGTTGTAAGTCGAGGACTACCTTTATTCATCTAATATGATGAATAATTACATTAAAAAAACAGATTAGTGATGACAGTGAGAGAGGATTAAGTGCCAATCAAATGCATGTGCATTATGAAAGATAACATTTCGCAATAAGTAGTCAACCATTGATAAAATAGATGTGTGATGCGTGCATGCTAATCTGTTTTGGGGTGCATGCACAGTATGTGTATTGCAGTGTGCTGAAAGAAGCAAAACAGATCAAACAAAAACCCAAAACACCTAGACTTTCACGAAAGACCACCAGAAAGGATACAGATCAGATCTGAGGTTGAGAAAACATCCTGGAAGAAAAGAGTGGCAAACCACTTTGTCCTGTTGCCAAGACAACAGGGAATGACTATATTCATATACTTACAAGGCGATGCTTCCTATATTGGACGGGCTCTTTTTCTTTTATTAAGGGGAATCTATCCTCAATATGATTGCCCCGGAGCGATGCTTTCCTCAATATGATTGCCCCGGAGCGATGTTTTGCACTTTGTTACAATGCATATTTTGTACTGAAAGGGATACTTCATGCTTCTTCTAAACCAACTGGGTAAAGAGGTTTGTTAAGATCAACTCTTTTGATGAAGCTTAGCATGACACTCTGTGGATGCTCTTATATTTGATATAAGGAAGCCCAAAAAGTTAAGTAGCAAAATACTGAACTTGTAACCTTGAGTGTTTGAGACCGACATCCGTTTACTCTATGCAAAGTAGATTTTTAAGGTGTGTATTCCAAAATATACTATGGTAGAAAACAAAACAATACAAAACAGGATTACTTTATATTGCATATCAGTAGTATAAGACAGTTTTTTTTAAAAAAAAGAACAAAATGGTGGACCTATTAATGTCAACTCTCTTGCAACAGTCTATGCAAAATCTGTTAACATCCACTGTTCTTGACTGGAATCCCTAATTCAAAAATGGATATTAATCTGGAGAAAACAAAGGAGCAGAAAATGACAGATACTTAGGGAAAATGCACAATTGCACATGTCAAAACATAGAGATTATCTTTCAGTTACCCAATACTTTGTAAACAATTTGACAAAGTGGAATATTAAAACAAATAAAATTATTAGACTACTGATCTCATTTTTCTACAGAAACCATTTAAAAACCAGCTGGCAAAAAAAAAAAAAAATCTCATGAGTGTTTTTTTCCCAATCCTTGTCAATATATGTATAATACTGATACATTGAATAAGTAACCATTTCCTTCTATTTTACAAAACACAAAGTCTGCTGCTCAAAATGACTGTCTAACTGAAACGCTAGACCCTTTTCATTTAGCTTCAATTTGTGTACTCTCCCTCATATCCATTTTTATGGACACTGATATATTTTGTGTCCTTTGTAAAACATAAGCCATATAGTACATACATTTACATTGTTGCTAGTCACCCTAAGTTTGTGTGTGCATATCTATCTATCTATCTATCTATCTATCTATCTATCTATCTATCTATCTATCTATCTATCATCTATCTATCTATCTATCTATCTATCTATCTATCTATCTATCATCTATCTATCATCTATCTATCATCTATCTATCATCTATCATCTATCATCCATCCATCCATCCATCCATCCATCCATCCATCCATCCATTGGTGGTATTATACCGGTTCGGACCAGTTCACCTCGGGTGGCCCCACCCATCTTCCCCAGCCCTATGGCATCCCATTTAGGCCCTTTCCCCCAAAAAAGCAGAAGGCTGTGTGCATGCACAGAGGTGGCACATGTGAGCAAACCGAGCACGCACGCACAGTTGCATTTGTAAACCGGTAGGGAAGGTAAGTGTATAACACCCCTCCATCCATCCATCCATCCATCCATCCCTCCCTCCCTCCCTCCCTCCCTCCCTCCCTCCCTCCCTCCCTCCCTCCAGTATATTGCCTCTAATGTATATTTCAAAAAGTAAAATGAGAGCTACTCACTAGTCTTTTATAAAAAGGGGCAAGCAAATTTCTTTATGTCCTTTCAGACTTTTAGATTAGGAGGCATTTAAGTTCATGAATAGAAGTGATGAAGCTTTCCAAGACAGAAAATCAGTGCAAGGTAGTTTAAATATTCTGTAGGGAATGGACTGTCTTCACATAATTGTATCCCCTCATCAGTGTGCCATAAACAGAGCAGGGTGCATTGTAACAATTTACAACCTAAGACCAAGCAAGAGTATTAAAATGATCCATTGTAACTTTAAGCTTTGAAATTGTGTAAGATGATGGGCAGTATGTTCTCAGCTGGGAAAAGTACCAGCAAATCACAGTAACTTCAGCAGATGAAAAATGGTGATAATATTAGGTAAGTGGCTTCCTGTCGAGCAAAAAAAAATCTTTCAGATTCATCTTTGCAGGAATAAGAGATTACTGAAATAGATTTGTGCTCTCTGAGTAAAAATAAAAAGAACATGGAAAAACTTAATAAATACCAGTCAGAGATTTAAGTCAGATGTGCAGGCTCTACTTTTCAAAACTTGTCTGGTTATAAAACTAAGGTCCTTCATAAAACGAAGGTCCTTCACTTAGAACTGAGGGGAAATTTCCTGACAATTAAAGCAATTAATCAGTGGAACAGCTTGCCTCCAGAAGTTGTGAATGCCCCAACACTGGAAGTCTTTAAGAAGATGTTGGATAGCCATTTGTCTGAAACGGTATAGGGTTTCCTGCCTAGGCAGGGGGTTGGACTAGAAGACCCCCAAGGTCCCTTCCAACTCTGCTATTGTGTTGTATTGTATATTATATATACAGTGGTGGGATCCTGCCGGTTTAACAACTTTGCACGTTCATGCACCTGACACCTAAAACTGTGCGTGTGTGCACAGTTTTAAGAAAACTTACCTTTGGCGTTACTGCTGGGGAGTTACACAGTTGAGGTGTGCCAATCTGCTCTACCATGCAAATCAACTGAGAAGATGTAGGTCAGTAAAGTTCAGGGGCGGACAGGCGGGCCCATGTGATAGTCGGAATGAAGCAGCTCACTCCCAGCTGATCCTCGGAGACACTGGTTTGACCGAACCAGTCTGAACCAGTAGAATACCACCCCTGTATATATGCAGTCCTTTACTAACAAAAGTACAACCCCAAATCTCCTTGGTGCATTATTATCAGCGCTAAGGAATACAACCAGGACTAGAACAGGTTCGACCTCTGAGCGGGGAACACAATGGAGAAAAGTGAACAGACTCTTGCTGCCCATGACATGATACAAAGTGCTGTATTGTCTAACACAGTGTTTCTCAAACTTGGCGACTTTAAGTCCTGTGGACTTCAACTCCCAGAATTCCCCAGCCAGCTATGCTGGCTGGGGGATTCTGGGAGTTGAAGTCCACAGGACTTAAAGTCGCCAAGTTTGAGAAACACTGGTCTAACACGATGGCATGATGTATATTCATTTATGTTGAATGGACCACCTTCTCCACCTACGCCAGGGGTGTCCAAACTTTTTGCGAGGAGGGCCAGATTTGGTGAGGTAAAAATGTGTGGGGCCGATCATTCAGCCTGACATTCTTTGAACCCTTAACATTAAATGTGAATTAACTACCGTATTTTTCGGAGTATAAGACGCACCAAGATTTTGAAGAGGCAAAAAAAAGTTTTTGCACTCTCCCACGAAAATGGGCCTATTTTTAAAAGGGCATGAATAGCCTTTAAGAGGCTTCTAGAGTGCTCCTGAGGGCTGGGGGGGGGCAAAGTTGAGCAAAAAATGGGCCGTTTTTTGCTCATTAAACCCTCCACAGCCCCCAGGAGCACTCTGAAAACCTCCTAAAGGCTACGCACGGCCATTTTGGTGAAGGGGGCAGAGTTTTGGGAGGCAAAAAATGCTGTATTCAGTGTATAAGATTCACCCAGATTTTTAGCCTCTTTTTTGAGGGGAAAAAGATGCATCTTTATACTTCGAAAAATACAATATTTTATGAAAGACTAAACAAATAACTCCAGTGGGGAGAAGAGACTGCGGGCTGCTTGAAATTTGAAAAAGGGCCACATTTGGCCCCCGGGCTGCACTTTGGACATGCCTGGCCTACGCCAAAGTTACTTTCTCCAGATTTACGACCTTAAATCAATTTTTGCCTCATGTCATGCACCATCATTTTAGCAATAGTGTCTTGAAAGTTTTGATGCAATTCAACCTCTGTCAATGGGAAATCTTTCAGGGTAAAATTTCTACAAATGGAGCTATCGCCTGCCCTTTTGAATGCTTGAGATCATAAACACATGAGGGCAACTAATGGAGAAATGATAAATGGGGCAATATAGATGATATTAAATCACAAGATTCCAGAAAGCCTTTGTCAGCCTTTCCAAGGTTAGTGTAACAGGGGTGATATATGAGAAATGTCCATCCCTCCCAAACCAAGAAAGGAATCCAAGTTTCCTTTGCTGTTCCTCACCCACAGATAGAATCTTGCCAAACTAAAGAAACTAATTATATAATTAATATAACCTTAACTCTTTTTCTCCCAAACAAATTACTTAAACTTCACTGTCTCTTGGTCAGAGGCAGTGGTGAAATCCTCTGAAGTCTGCTACCGGTTCAGTGAGTCTGCTAGTGAGTATGCGTTTTGCACATACATGCACACTTTGTGTGCATGTGTGCCTGAGGTGCGCCCACACAGCGCTTAAAAAGGAACATTTTAAGCCTTGTTAGTCTGCAAAGGTAAGTAGAACAGTGCGGGGGGGAATGTGCTGTACGGCACAATTTAGATTAGCTAGAAAGCAGGAAATCTGACGATTCTAGCTAATATAAATCAATGTCAAAGCTGATCGTCTGAAATACCGGTTCTGCCGAACTGGTAGCATTTACTACCCGTTTGAGTGAACTGGTAACATTTTTTACTATTGGTTCGGGTGAACCGGTCCAAACCAGTAACATTTCACCCCTGGTCAGAGGTAGTATTCAACTGGTTTGGACTGGTTCTGACTAACCAGTAGCAGAAACTTTGAGTAGTTCAGAGAAACGGCAAATACCACCTCTGGTTGGCCCTGCCCTCCCACCCCCACTGTTACTGTCCTATATTCCCTCATTTTTTAGCTCAGCTGATTCGTGCAACACCATGATTCACCATTGCGACTCACTGATTCACCAGCGCTGACACTGAGGATGCTTTTTGAGTGTTGCATCTGCGTGCGAAGTACACATGCACATGCAAAGCACGTTCTCATACAACTGGTAGGAAAAGATTTGGAATCCCACCGCTGCTCTTGGTCCTCTGAAATGTAGCCCCTCCTTCCTGGGAATCCGGATCATGTTCTATCACAGAAACAAAATGTAAATTAGTTAAATAGGTTTGTGAATGACTTAAATAGGTCTATTTATTTATAGGTTTTATTTATTTGTTTGATTTTATTTATACCTACTTTTCCAATTTGGTGAAATATAAGGCAACTAACTTACCAACCCAAATAGGATGCTGGCCCCATTTGCAACATTTTGCAAAGTGCACAAACTAAGTAAGAAATAATAAGCTAAAGAAATTACTATTTTATTAAATCTATCATAGCTGGTCACTGCAGAAGATTCTGGGTGGTTTATGATACCCAGTCACTCTCTTTAACTTGTGCTACATTAAATCTATCAGAGTAGCACCATTCACTATGGAGGCAGAAAAGGGTTTAGCCATTGGTAGCACAATTAAACGTACATTTCTTTCTGTCGATTTAAGGACTGGATGACAAAGAGCTCTTTGACTATATTTTACGTTATATACAATGAGTTTCTCTCTTCCTTATATTTTTATATGTATTTTCCCCTTATCTACAGCCTTGTGTACAGGTACTCCTTGACTTACAACAAATCATTTAGAGACCGTTCAAAGTTACAATGGCACTGAAAAAAAGTGATTTTTGACCATTTTCACACTTACAACCATTTCAGCATCCCCATGGTCACACGATCAAAATTCAGTTGCTTAGCAACTGGTTTATATTTATGACGGTTGCAGTGTCCTGTGGTCATATGATCTGCTTTTGCAACCTCCTTATGAGCAAAGTCAATGGGGAATCCTAATTGAACAAATGCAATGATTCACTTAACAGCTGTGGCAAGAAAAGTCATAAAATGGGGCAAAACTCATTTAACAAATGTTTCACTTAGCCACATAAATGCTGGGCTCAATTGTGGTTGTAACTTGAGGACTTCCAGTCTACCAAACATTCATTTTCATACTTCCCAGTAGTGCAATTGCATACACTTATGTTACACGGCACTCTGTGACATAATTTTTCCACTTTATTGCATTTGGCTTTCAGGATCTTCTTTCTTTATATAGTTTTCTGTTTTGTGCCTTCAAGTCATTCTGGACTCCGGGTGACTGCTTGAACTAATTTCAGCAGTTTTCTTGGTAAAATATAGGAACTGATTTGCCATTGCCAGCTTCTTTCTAAGGCTTGAAAGTGAGTTATGGTCTAGGTCAGGGGTGTCCAAACTTGGGAACTTTAAGACTTGTGGACTTCAACTCCCAGAATTCCCCAGCCAGCCATGCTGGCTGGGGAATTCTGGAAGTTGAAGTCCACAAGTCTTAAAGTTCCCAAGTTTGGACACCCCTGGTCTAGGTTATCCAGCCAGCTTCATGCCTAAGGCAGAACTAAACTCAGTTTTCCACTTTCTAGTCTGGTTCTCTTAATCACTATATCTTTCTCAGGTGAACTTTCCCTTTATCCTCTTAAATGTATCATGTTGGCCATAGTTTATACATTGATCAAAGACTGAGCTTTTAAGTTTCACAGAAGATAAGTACTATTGCAAATCAGCATTCTTCAATGTAAGGTTTATTGAAGAATGTGACATTAGAGCAGTGTGGTGGCTCAGCGGCTAAGACGCTGAGCTTGTTGATCAGAAAGGTTGGCAGTTCAGCAGTTCAAATCCCAAGCACCCCGTAATGGAGTAAGCTCGTGTTACTTGTCCCAGCTTCTGCCAACCTAACAGTTCAAAAGCATGTAAAAATGCAAGTAGAAAAACAGGGACCTCTTTGGTGGGGAAGTAACAACACTCCATGCATCTTCGGTGTTTATTCATGCCGGCCACATGACCATAGGGATGTCTTCGGGCAGTGCTGGCTCTTCAGTTTTGAAACAGAGATGAGCGCCCCCCACATAGACTTGGGAATGACTAGCACATATGTGCGAGGGGAACTTTTACCTTACCTTTAAGTGACATTAAGATACGTTAAAAATAGAATGATCTCTAGATTACCATGTTTTTGAATAAACTTTCAGTTTATTTAGCATTAAAAGAAAAAAAAACCCTGAAGGAATAAAAGTTACACTATTCCACTTGACAAATCAGTCACAAACTCAAACCAGCAATATAGCTCTACTTTTAAATCACTAATTTAAAAGTATTATAAGATTGATTAAAAAAAAATCAATCAGATATCTATTAAAAAATAACTGCTCTGTATATGTTTTTCATTCAGTTTAAAGTATTTAAGTGATCAAGAAAGGTGACACTCATACCTTAGGTTCTCTTAGTCTCCAGCATTTCTGATTACTATATTTTGTAAAAACAAAATGATATACCCTAATTATACTGACTAAGTAGAGAGGTAACCTGAAATATTCATAAGTAAACTATAAGAAGCTTTGAAGCGACACAGTAGGTGGCTGAAGTGAGAATTAAAGTTGACATGCTTCTTAAATCCTTATGGTACAGTTTGTAAAATATTCTACTTCCAGGCACCTGCTGATGTAAGATTCTTCCAATCCTGTGATATCATTAATTAAGTTAATTTCAGATATTTCAAAAGCAAACAAGTTATTCCTCGTGTGTTAATGAGAAGCCTTCACAAGATCTAAGTATTTTGTTTGCATATCAGAATGGAAAATATCATTAAAGATCCAGGGTACTAATTACTTTTATCTCTGTGTAGAAATACAGGGTCATGGGTTGACCTCTCCTTACACGCGTTCAACCTACTGACATCAGGTTTCTTAATTATTTTAAACAGCTCTACTTGCTCCCAGCTTTAACATTTCCCTAACATGCCAGGAAGTTATAATGAAAGATGCTATAATGAAGAAAAGGCTTTTCATCATTCTTTTTACAAGAACACATTACTTCATTATTAGATCTTTGGCTTTGCATTCCAGAACCTGATAGGAGGTGATTGGTTAGATTACTTAACACCTGGGGAGGGTCTTGTATTTTTTTTTCTTCCTTCCTTCCTTCCCTCCTTCCTTCCCTCCTTCCTCCCGCCTTCTTTCTTTCTTTTTTTCTTTCTTTCTTTCTTTCTTTCTTTCTTTCTTTCTTTCTTTCTTTCTTTCTTTCTTTCTTTCTTTCTCCCTCCCGCCTTCTTTCTTTCTTTCTTTCTTTCTTTCTTTCTTTCTTTCTTTCTTTCTTTCTTTCTTTCTTTCTTTCTTTCTTTCTTTTGTTTTCATGATACCAAACAGTTTCCCACTCAGTTCTTGAAATATATGTGCTATTTCCATTTGCATGAATCTGAAGTAGTAATCTATAGATGCTGTTAATCTTAGGGACTGATGAATCTTTAAAAAAAAAACACAAATCCAACTTTTAACCATTTTTTTTTACAGTGAATCCATAGAAACAAACCAAATGAAGTTAAGCTTTAATGATTCAGGGGGATATGAACCAGGAGGAGTAAACATTCCAGTGCTCAGGATAAAATGTCAACTAGTGACCAGAGAGATAAAATATTCCCATCATAATGCACAGTAGTCAGAAGGAATAGTGTCATGCATATATAAAAAACGAAACAAAACAAATGAAGCAACAGCAGGCACACTACACAGGACAGGTACTTTATTTGCATTGCTATCTTTCTCTTCTTTTTGTAACCCCGTAATCGCTTAATTTGGGGTAGAGTTGGGGTGACTGAATGGAATTGAGCATTTACTAGCCAGATGCCCTTCCTGCCACCAAATGGAGTTCACAGCAAATATTTTCTCTTTGTGCCCTGGGAGAAAAACATCTGCCACTACCCAGGATTGAACTCTCAACCTTCCAAATGGGAAGTGAGCATCTTCAATAATAGTCACCTTGCTTCTTATGCCTGAGTTGTTGTCTGAGGATATCAAATCTTCAACCACCCTCAACATGTATCATAGGATTAGATGCAGTTCCCATTGCAAATCTTAAATTTAGACTTTAGAAGAAATGTTTTTAATTTGCTAAATAAAGTGCTCAGCCCTCTTTTGCATGTTTAAAAGGTATATTGCTATTGCTATTATAAGAGTGTCCCAAACATGCCCCTTGATGAATCTGAAAAATTGCATTTGAGGAACAGTTTAATGGGATTAAGCGGAGATTAGGACTAACACTGTATTTTCATGATACGCCACCACATTTGCTGAAGAAGCCTTGGGTCAATTTTGCACAATTGTATAATTGAAATGCACAATTCAAAATGTCAGAATTTGTAAAAAAATGTAATTTTTAATGTGGCAGGAAAGAAAAGATACTCAAAATTTAACTAGAGAATTGTACTTCAATTAAAATTAGCATGAAATCAAAAGCAGCTTTTGTTCTGGTCCTACTCAAAACTTTTAAGAGTTCAACCACCCATATGCTACTTGACTGAGGCCAGAAAAAAGTGGGAGCTCTTCATTTAAATTTAACTCGCATCCAAAGGAAATGGCGCACAGCATTTGCAGTCATCACTGTGAGTTTCATTTCCCTTCACAAGCCTGTATTGGAACCAACTTTTTTTCACTGTTATTTGTCATGGAGACACTTCATGAAGAAAGAAAACATTTGATTAGAAACATATGTATGTCCAGTTCATCTGCATTCATTAATGCTGAATGCAATAATCATCCTTTAAAAAAAATAAACATTCAAATTTGGATTGGACAATGGGGAATGGGTGGTAAGACAGTACTGCAAAGTTGGATGACTCCATAGATATTGTTTCCTTTCCATATTGTGATTGTGAACAGTTGCTGATTTATGATTATCTTTGGAGGTCAAATTAATTTGTCCTAATGGCCTATTGGGACACATAGATGCATTAGCCACATGGGGCAAAATGAGGCTAGGCCTTTATACCTGCAGTGCCTTGACAATGATACTCTCTCTCCAGGGGGGGGGGAGCCTTTTTATTGCTGTTTGAAAAATAATAAATATAATTTTACACTATTTGGTTTTTAATAAATTGTGATACGTGGAGCCCTTGGGCTCTGATTGTTGTATTCCTCGACTTACGACCGGGGATTCCCTGCCTGACAGCCAGCAACAGCCAAGCCGCGCCTGATTGGCTAAGTCGAGGAATACAACACTGATGACAATTGGGAATTGTAATTGTTTCCGTCAAATGATGCAGTCATAAACTGCTATATCGTGTCACTGCATTGCCTGGTGATAGTAATCCAAGCAGTCTTGGTTGCCTCATAACCTCAGGTCATGTGGATCAAGTGGGAAAAGGCTAAAGTCTCGGGTATGGTGTTAGAAGGTTGTACAGGTGTCACAGGGTGATGGCATTAGCAGGTGCTTGGGAGTGCAGGCAGGCCAGTGAGGACAGTGGGCAGGACCTGATAGCAGGGAATAGCAGAAAATGGCCATAGGCAGTCTTTGGGCAGTTTGGGCAAGACTATGGAGTCTAGAGAAGTTGAGATGCTAAGAGTAGGTCTACAGAGTGTGGATGAACTAATGGGGGGCTGAAGGCAGGCTAGTGAGTGCAGTCTAATGGAAGCCAGGGATAGGGTTCCTTGGACTGTTCTAGAGAGATGGGTGAACTGGTAGTGGCTGCACACTGGACAGTGAGCCTAGGCCAGAGGGGGCCACAGGCTGTCTCATCCAGATGACATTGTCTGGAATGTAGTGTTTATTAGGTGTCTCCCACTGGACTGCTTCTGTTTCCATTCATTTCATATCTTTCAGAATATCTTTACATAATGAATTCACAACAGAGACCAGCAATATGGATTCCATAACTTCTGTTTTAAAAATTGGCACATTCCAGAAAGGTTAGTCTGCATGAATCCCAGTGATTTCAGTGGGCTTTTAAAAATGTGCTTGTATTTCTACGAAGCAAATCAATATGAGAAACTCTATTTGGTAGGACTGAGACCTATGTGGGTGGTGTGGATTATTTGTAGGAGTTCCATTCCAGCTTGCCAATCAGGGAGAACAAAATTGTGGATCGTGAGAAAAAAAATGTGTTTATGTGTGTGTATGTGCGCACATGTGTGTGTACATGTATGTACACACACAAAGAGAGAGAGAGAGAGAGAGAGAGAGAGAGAGAGAGAGAGAGAAAGAGAGAAAGAGAGAGAGAGAAAATAACAGAATTGGAATGGATCTTAGAGGTCTTCTAGTCCAACCCCCTGCTCAGGCAGGAAAGCCTATATCATTTCAGATAAATTGATTTCCAATTTCTTCTTTAAAATCTCCAGTGATGGAGAACTGGAGGCTGACCCCTCTTCCTTGTGGCAGCCCCTCAAATATGCTTGCTGATATTTAAGTGCTTGTCCAATAGGACTCCTAGATCCCTCTCACAGTTACTGCTACTGAGCCAGGTACCACCAATCTACTGCCTATTTCGTACCTGTGCATTTGGTGTTTTTGTGCCTAAGCATCCTTACTATAGATACAGCTAAGTGTCAAGTCTGTCAAGAATCCTCTGTATCTTAAACCTATCTTCTTGGGTGTTGGTTATGCCTGCTAGCTTGGTGTCATCTGAAAATTTGATTTCTTCTATCCCCTCATTTAAATAATTTCACGAGGGGATATAAATCATTTATACAGATGTTGAAGAGTATTGGTCCTAAGACAGAACTTTGGGATACCCCACTGCATACTTCCTTCCATGCTGATGTAGTTCTACTGAGGACTACACACTGATGAATGCATTTTGTTAGCCAGTTATGAATCCATCTGGGGGTGATGCTACCTATCCCACATTTTCTTTCTTACCAAGAAATTGGTTGTGGACTATTTTGCCAAATGTTTAACTGAAGTCCAAGTGTAGTATGTATACAGCATTTTACTGGTCCATTAACTTAATCGCATTGTCAAAGAATGAAATAAATTTTGTTTGGCATGAGCTGTTTTTGCCAAACTCATGTTGGCTTCTGGTTATAACTTTGCTTGCTTCTAGATGTTTACAGATCTGTTGCTTGATTATCTTTTCCAGCATCTGCACATGTATTGAAGTCAGGCTGATTGGTCTATAGTTTCCTGGATCCATTTCCTCCTATTTTTGAAGATAGGAATCATACCAATTCTTTCCCACTCCTCTGGTAGTTCCACAGTGCCACATGGTCTTTGAAAGATAAGAGTCAGTGATGGTAATGTGTGTGTGTGTGTGTGTGTGTGTGTGTGTGTGTGTATTTGCTTATATCCATCCATCATTTTGCATATGTATAAAACACATAAATCCAAATAAATAATCTTTCAAAAAGCTCCTTGCAAACAAAAACCTGTACCAAAAATCTCACTTATGTCAAATTCTTTACCACAGATAAACGGTCTGATTTGTATTTATCAACTGCAGATATGTGAAACTGTACATAATGGAACCAGCTGTATTTTTCTTTATCCACATAAGAACTGGGTTTTTGAAGACAAGAAAAGAAGCATAGAAAATTTCTTACTTCCTTAGAGATAATAGATGGCAAAAGCTGTTTTTGACATGTGTTCAAATATGAGAGTAGTAAAAAGGTATTAAAATATTTAAATGTGGCATATAAGGAAGAACTGGAAAAGCTATTGGTACAGAACAGACCTTTCCTAGTACTTTGTCCTATTAATATTACATGAGCTGATGAATTTGTGACAGAACATCTTTTGGATATTTTTAAGCAGAAGAAAAATAACTCGCAGAAAAGGAAGTGCACTGAAACAGAAGGAATAAGACAAGGACATATCTTGTATGTTGCCTGAATTGGAAGGAATGGGGAAAAACACAGAGTCAAAGTAATACTTCACAAGACAATTCTGTTGAATCACCATCCTTTTCATAAATCACCTCTTTGATAATAAAACAATGCTTCTAAATGTCTCATAAAATGAACCTTCTGGTTAGAACAATTCTTCTTCCTACTTTGTAAACTTCACTGCTGTATCTTTGGCATGGATTGTAAATCCCACATTCAGAAATGAAGATGAGAAAATAAGCCCATACTTTTCCACAGTCAGCTATGTGTTCAAACGTTTAGGCAACAGGCAAACATATTTTTCTTCTGTTCATTCTGGATTGTAAATTTAGTTTTAAAGAAGAGAAAATTATTCGTGAGCATTACTGTATTACTGTACTGTAGGCTAAACCCATTTATCTTTATAAATAGATAACAAAAAATGTTACATGCTGTATATCAGATATTTCTTTATGATAAAATGCAGAAGCCTGAGTTAGAATAGGACATCATTTTTTTCTCACCAAATTCAGCATATTACAGCTTTAAACAATGGGTGATAACAGAAAATAAATTTTGATGAATTAGAAATCATATTGAATTGGTATGTTGGATGATTATCTGGAAGGATTATGAATTCAAAATTGCATTAGAAACTATGAATTACATTTGGTTTTTAAACTGGAGGTAATCATCTCAACCTGTATCTCAGAGGTTGCCACAAAGAAGAGGGAGTCAAACTATTCTCCAAAGCACCTGAGGGTAGAACAAGAAGCAATGGGTGGAAACTAATCAAGGAGAGAAGCAACTTAGAACTGAGGAGAAATTTCCTGACAGTGAGAACAATTAATCAGTGGAACAGCTTGCCTCCAGAAGTTGTGAATGCCCCAACACTGGAAGTCTTTAAGAAGATGTTGGATAGCTATTTGTCTGAAACGGTATAGGGTTTCCTGCCTAGGCAGGGGGTTGGACTAGAAGACCTCCAAGGTCCCTTCCAACTCTACTATTGTATTGTATTGTATTGTATTGTATTGTATAATGTAAAAAAAATTACAAAGGGAAGAATATTTCTGTGTGGAAAGCATCAGCCCTTCATCCATCAATTCTCTTCTTCAGATTGCGTTCTCTGTTTACTGCAGAGGTGGTATTCAGTAGGTTATGACAGTTCTGGAGAACCGGTAGCGGAAATTTTGAGTAGTTCCGAATACCACTTGTGACTGGCCCCGCCCCCATCTATTCTCTGCCTCCCGAGTCCCAGCTGATCAGGAGGAAATTGGGATTTTGCAGTAATTTCCCCCTGGAGTGGGGAGGAAATAGAGATTTTACAGTATTCTTCCCTTGCCATGCCCACCAAGCCACGCCCACCAAGCAAAGCCATGCCCACTAAGCCACACCCACAGAACCAGTAGTAAAAATGTTTTTAATCCCACCACTGGTTCACTGTTTTTCATAACACCATGAGGTTAGCTAAAATCCATGATTATTCCAACATACATTATATTGCCAAAAGTATTTGCTCACCCATCCAAATAATCAGAATCAGGTGTTCCAATCGCTTCCATGGCCACAGGTGTATAAAATCAAGTACCTAGGCATGCAGACTGTTTTTACAAACATTTGTGAAAGAATGGGTCACTCTCAGGAGCTCAGTGAATTCCAGTGTGGAACTGTGATAGGAAGCCACCTGTGCAACAAATCCAGTCATGAAATTTCCTCGCTCCTAAATATTCCACAGTCAACTGTCAGCTGTATTATAAGAACGTGAAAGTGTTTGGGAACGACAGCAACTCAGCCACGAAGTGGTAGGCCACGTAAACTCGTCCAACATCAGTGTGTGGCCTCACAAATGTGCTTCTGGAAGAATGGTCAAAAATTCCCATAAACACACCCCTGAACCTTGTGGACAGTCTTCCCAGAAGAGTTGAAGCTGTTACAGCTGCAAAGGATGGACCGACATCATATTGAACCCTATGGATTAGGAATGGGATGTCACTTACAGTAAATTCATATGCGAGTAAAGGCAGGTGAGCGAATACTTTTGGCAATATAGTGTATCTTCTCATAGTGGCTAAACAGATATATATTTGGGTACTCATAGCAGCAAATGGTGTAAATCCCTTCCCTACAGTTGTTCTTCAACACAGATTGCTTGCCACCCTTAAACCTGAGGTAACTAGTACTGATTGTTTTCAATGTGAGTAGTCCTTGATAGTTCTGACCTTCCTGAATTCTTCCAATCCCCTTTTAAAGTTTTCCAAGTAGGTGATCATCGCCTTGCATAATTTTAATGAATTTCACAAGTTCAGTGGTTTAAACTGTTATATCATTAAGGACCCATATCTCTCAGTCATTTACAATTAAAAAACAGACAAGAAAAATCAAACTAAAATCAAATGTTAACAACAGTTAAAAAGCAATTAGAACAAACAAGTAGTATAAGTTGAATTAATAATTAAAGTTAACAGTTCAAATCAGCAGTTAAACAGTATGAAAGTATTTTAAGGGCCTTTTAACAAGCTAATAATGATGTAAGGCCCCCTCGATTCCAGAGAGAGTGCATTCCAAGAGGCAGCCTAGTGACAGTGAAAACACAGCCCTAATTTACAGCCAAAAAAGCTTGCAACAAGTAGACAGAACTTCCTTACTTATTAGGGGTGGAGGTTCAGGAAGAAGTAGGATCCTTTTTAAATAAGCCATGTTGATTTTAAAGTTAATGACTTTTGTATTTTGCCTGGAAAAAAAATAACAGTCAATTCTGAATTTAAAAGATAGGTTTCATTTTATATTTCTCCTTCTTCTTAAGACTATCTTGGATACTACGTTTTCTACCAGATTCAGAGTAGATAGAAGGCAGTTCTACATTAATACATTGTTGTAGGCATATGTTACCAGTATGGGCTTCACAGATACAGATATTTATTTATCTGATCGATTGTTTTATTTCACTCTTCCACAATAGACAATATTCAGGAATTTTTAACAAACATTGTAGCTATAATATCGCCCTTGTGTTACATCAAATACATAATAGTTTATATCTTAATGAGACATAGATTAAAAACTCATTTTAATCAACTATCAATTAGTCCAAGTCAATATTCCCACGTTCAACCAATTTTTACATATCATGATCATTTCCCCAATTTTTAATATTGGATTTCCCCATGAAGTCAATTAAGCATGGGAAAAGGATTGTTGTTTTCATTAGACATATTTCTAGCAGACATAATTGTTTCCAAAGTGTTCTATTGTATTTAGAACCTAATACTGTCCATCTATTCAAGTGCTAAACACAGTATGTATATTACAAGGTTCCCCAAATTGGAAAATTGACACATTTGTTGGCTTCTAATAATTAACCATAGATAAATTTGATAATATAACTGCATATTTGGAAAATCAAATCCTCCCTTATTCATTGATAATTCCATGTTCTGTAAAGTTATTCTCCTAATTGAAGAACCTCATAAACATTTTTAAACAACGTTTATTTTTTGAAAATATTTCCCAGATATCTGAACATGAATATTAATTTTAAGAGCCCCTTTCCCCAAAGAGTGAGATTTAATGACTCCCTTCTATCTATAACTGAAGAAACCTATTTATATATTTTATTTCTATGACATGTTACTGAGCTATATCTTTTGGTATGCACATAGCTAAATATTTAATGGCTATGGAACAAATATGAAATTGATATTCCTGAATGTGTAGGTAAATTAACCATTTTCTCTTACTGACATCAGTTTAAACCAGTTAATAGACTGTCCTGATGTCTCTCATTTGCATGAACACTGGAATGGTAGTGTGATGTTTAGAAATAAGAAAGTCTGCTTGTCTGGACTTAAACAATGTTTATCTGCTCATTGCCTTGGTAACAGATCTTTTTCTCTCTCTCTGTTGAGTTCATCCTCTGTATTTTCTACACATGGAAAATTCTGTACCCAACTAGGTGGGGACTACCAGAACTGATTGAAAAACTCGCAAGAGAAAGTTTACAGGTGAAGAAATGGTATCAGTCCAGTGTCCTAGAATTATGTTTTATTATAAACAAATGTAATTAGTTATGGTGGTCAGCTTCATACCGTAAACTTTGAGAATCAAATTGAAATTCATTTCTGAGAAAATGATATGATATGATATTGGGTAGTTTTTTTTTTTTTAATAAACAGCTTTTCCTCAGATTCAGCATCAAGGCACAGGTGGAATAGATCCACATCAAGCTCTTGATCTCATTTACTTGAGTGACCACCAAAACACAAATGTCATTCTTCCTCCTGAAGCAAAGAGCTAAAACATAGAAATAGAATAGAAATTTAATTTGTTAGCCGCACCCTCTCCGCAAGGGACTCGGGGCGGCGTACAATAAAATATACATACATACATATAAACATAAAATACACACATATACATACATACATACACATACATGCATGGAGGAGGTAATAATTAAAAATACATTACATTAATAATAATAAAAATTAAATTAGTCATTAAAATACCCCGAAATAATAATACAATTCAAAAAAGGACTGTCAGGAGGAAAAGGATAAACTACGGTTGCGCCAGGCCAGACAGTTGAAAGAGGTGGGTCTTGAGCTTTACATGGAAGGAGCGGAGATCGGAAGTAATCCTGATATCAAGGGGGAGGTCATTCCACAGGGCTGGGCCCATCACAGAGAAGGCCCTGCTCCTGGGTGTCGCCCTCCGACACTGTTTAGCGGACGGCACCCGGAGAAGTCCCTCTCTGTGTGAGCGGATTGGTCGTAGGGATGTATGGGGCAGGATGTGATCCCGCAAGTAACTAGGTCCTGTGCCATGGAGCGCTTTAAAGATCATAATCAGAACCTTGAAATGCACCCGATAGACCACAGGAAGCCAGTGCAGCTCGCGCAGGAGAGGTGTTACATGGGAGTACCTAGTCCTCCCCATAATCACCCGCGCGGCCGCATTCTGGACCAACTGTAGTCTCCGCGCGCATCTCAAGGGAAGCCCCATGTAGAGAGCATTGCAGTAGTCCAGGCGAGACGTCACCAGTGCATGGGTGACTGTGCGCAAGGCATCCCGGTCCAATAAGGGGCGCAATTGGTACACCAGGCGAACCTGGTGGAACGCCCCCCTTGCCACGGCTGTTACATGGTCGTCCATGGACAGCCGGGCATCTAGGAGGATGCCCAAATTGCGCGCCCGTTCCATGGGGGCCAGTTGCTCGCCCCCGATGGCCAGAGATGGAAGCAACTGGTTGAACCGGGGGGCCGGAAGCCACAGCCACTCCGTCTTGGAGGGGTTGAGTTTGAGTCGGTGGTCATCCATCCAGATCCGTACGGCTTCCAAGCACCGGGACATCATTTCGACGGCCTCGTTGGGGTGGTTCGGGGTGGAGATGTATAGCTGCGTATCATCAGCATACAGATGATATCCCACCCCAAAGCCACAGATGATCTCGCCCAGCGGTTTCATGTATGTGTTGAACAGGAGTGGCGAGAGAACCGACCCCTGCGGCACCCCACAAGTGAGGGGTCTCAGGGTCGATCTCTGCTCCCCTGCCAACACACGTTGCGTCCGGCTGGAGAGGTAGGAGCCGAACCACTGTAAAACGGTGCCCCTGACTCCCAACCCCCCAAGTTGGCGCAACAGGATACCATGGTCGATGGTATCGAAAGCCGCCGAGAGATCTAATAGAACCAGGATAGAGGAACAACCCCTATCTCTGGCCCTCCAGAGATCATCAACCAACGCGACCAAGGCCGTCTCCGTGCTGTACCCGGGCCGGAAGCCGGACTGGCGTGGGTCTAAATAATCATCTTCCTCCAGGTGACGTGGAAACTGTTGGGCCACCACACTCTCTACAACCTTCGCTAAAAAGGGAAGGTTGGAGACTGGACGATAATTAGCTAGCTCCGTTGGGTCCAGGGAAGGCTTCTTGAGTAGGGGTCTCACAACCGCCTCTTTCAAGGTGGCTGGCAGAGACCCCTCACCCAACGATGCGTTCACTAGGCCCAGGAGCCAGTCGCGTGTAACCTCCCAGGATGACAGTATAAGCCAGGAGGGACACGGGTCCAATAAACATGTGGTAGGTCGCAGACGTCCACGTAACCTGTCCAAATCCTCGATGACAACCGAATCAAACTCCTCCCAGAATGGTCTCTCAAGACTCGTCTCGGGCGTCTCCACTGGACCACTGAAAGGGACCCATCCCATCCGGATTTGAGCGACTTTGTCCTGCAGATATTTCCCAAATTCTTCTGCTCTGCCCTGTAGAGGGGCTTTCCGCGGCCTCTGAAACAGGAGGGGGCGGGTCACCCGGAACAGGGCAGCAGGGCGGTTATCTGCGGACGCAATAAGAGCGGCACAATGTTGACGTTTGGCCGCTCTTAATGCCACAAGGTACGTCCTTAAGTGGGTTCGTGCCTGTGCTCGGTCAAATTCGGAACGGGAGGATCTCCAACGACTCTCTAGGCGTCTCTTGTGGCGTTTCATCACCCTTAGCTCCTCGGTAAACCAGGGAGCCAGGGTGGTTCATTGCCGCAGGAGAGGCCGCAAAGGCGCCACTCGGTCTAGGGCCCCGGTAGTCGCACTATTCCATGCGGCTACCAGGTCCTCCACCCGAGGGCGGGTCAGGTCCACAGGAGGTGGCCCAAGCTCCATCTGGAACTTATCTGGTTCCATCAGGCGCTTGGGGCGGAACCATCTAATGCCTTCCGGTTCCGCCTCCCCGCAGCGGGGGGTAGCACCAGGGAAGTCAAGTTGGAGAAGTGAGTGATCTGACCATGACAGGGGAGTGATAGTTAAATCCCCTATTCCCAGATCACTCGTCCACTGGCCAGAGACAAAAACAAGGTCCAACGTGTGGCCCCCTTCGTGGGTAGGGCCCTGAATTAATTGGGTCAGGTCCATGGCTGTCATGGAAGCCATGAACTCCCGAACCCCCTCAGACGCTTCTCCCATCAACGGCAGGTTGAAGTCCCCCATCACTAAAAGTTTGGGGGTCTCAACCGCCACCGATGCGATCAGCTCCAGGAGTTCAGGCAGGGCCGCTGATGTATAGCGAGGAGCCAGGTATACTATCAGCAGGCCCAACTGCCTCCCTGGGCCCCATCTCACGACAAGGGACTCACACCTGGATGTCTGCGGCACAGTGAACTCTCTCGGCTCTAAGTCTTTTCGGATAATCACTGCTACCCCACCGCCCCTTCCCTGGGCCCGAGGCTGGTGAAATGCTTGATAACCTGGTGGGCACATTTCCACGAGGGGGAGACCTCCCTCGTGACCCAACCAGGTCTCAGTTATTCCTGCGACGTCCGGCTCCCCCTCCAGAATTAGATCGCTGATGAGGGGGGCCTTATTAACAACGGACCTCGTATTGCATAACAACAGTCTCAGGCCCTGGGTCTGTAGATCCTGACCACCTAGTATGTGGGGGTTGGTACAAGTGATCGGGTATAACCAGCACCCCCGGTCTCCCAACTGACTACGAGTTCTTAATCTGTCCTCGCACCTGCCCCTCCCCACGACCGTTGATATCAGAGAGCCATGTAATGGAATGCTGTCTTCCGTCCCCTCCCCCACTCCGCTCCCTCCTCTTTCGACCACACCTAATCGCCTGGCTCTACCATCACTCCTGACCTGGTCCATCCCCACCCCCATCCCTGGAACCCCTTACAATTTTTAAAAAACAATTAGTTAAAAAACCCCTCAAAGAACGCTTCCTCCACCTCTCTGGGTTAATCAACCCATCCTCGAGGTGGGCCCTTGAAAGGGCTGGAGCCCATAACTGCGAGAGGGGGGACTCTCGCAGCCGCAGTAGGTCTAGCCTCGAGTATAACATGTTAGAACAGGGCTAACATGAACTTGATACATTTGGGAACTGAATTTGATTTATTCTTTACTTATAACTTTTGCTTTAATCAGTTCTCACGAAGCTGTATTCATATTTTGTTAACTATTTTTATGGTTCATCGCATAGTTAGTCAGATGTTCAGATTGAATTTGGCATTCCATCTACCTATCAAGTTCTTCCCAAGAAGCTGGGTTAGGCAGATATGGATGTTTGTTGGTCTTAAAGGTATTCTCACAGGATCTAAGCTGTTCCAAATAAAGCTGCTTTTTGCAATTGATCATTGGTAAGTTATTACTATTTATCAAATGTACATATTATAGTAGTTATATTTTACCATTTCTATGGATGTATTTATATCTTTATATCCAGAGTGGAACTTGCAATGCAATGACTTAATGCTGCTGCTATCAGTTTGCCCCTCTGATCTACCCCTGGGGATGACTCTGCCTCTTACTAGCAGAAACTTTCAACTTCGCAGGCATACTTTTAATTTGAGATGTTAGCTATTGTACCTGAAGACTTTTTAGCAACAATTTCTTATGAAGATTGTTTTCCCCCATTATTCATGTTGCAGCTTCTTCCAAGAAGAAACATATTGTCCTGTGCTTATTCTAAGGTTGAATGGCATTACTGGAAGACAATGGTTAAGCCAAAAGTTAATAGTCTAGCATATTTAGCAATAGCTGCTTATCTCAGTAATAATCGAGATGCCCTGAGAGAATGGTTGAGACGAAGTTCAAAGCTGTGGTATTATCTAATTGGATTTTTTTTTTATTAAAATAGAATTCATGCTCATACTTTCTCAGAGAAAAGCAGAAAAACAATATACACAAAACTGACAACTGAAGTCTAATAAGAAAGCTATACTGTAGGTATAACATTGTGAATAGGAGGATGGACAGACAGAGCATGAAGATTCTGAATCTTTGAATGAATATCTCCACTATGTTTCCATTTCTCCAAAAAAAGAGGAAATAATATCAGCCAGAATAATACCAGAATAGAATCACAATGTCTTATTTGCAAGGTTCTCAACTGTATATAATACATTTATTTCAAGAAACTCTAAGTTAACTCATATGAAAGTCCATTAATCTACTGAAATAGTGAAGAAACATATTTCTAAGAAAAGAATGGCAGCGGTTTTTTAGAATATTTCATCATGCTTTGGGGTATGCATAAGGAACAGATGCTAAAAATAGAAATAGAAAATCTCAAGGTTTAATTACTGCAGTGTCATAATCCCAAAACTCTTTTTGGGGAAAGAAAACAACATTTTAGTTTCTCTATTATCACATTCCCACTCAAATAAGAAGAAGAGAGGTATTGTGAAAAGGTAAGCGGGTCTGTTTGCCATATCATTAAAACAATCGTATTAGCTCCTGATTTAGAAAGTTATCATAGGGAGCATTAGTTACAGAGGCATTCAGGCGGTTCAGACTGGTTCTGGCAAACCAGTAGCAAAAATTTTGAGTAGTTTGGAGAACCGGCAAATACCACCTCTGGTTGGTCCCACAGTCCCATCCCCGCCGTTCCCCATCCTATATTCCCTTGGTTTTTTTTAGCTCATCTGATTTGTGTGGCAGAGTGGATTGTCACACCTCAGCTGAGTTAAACAACAGCTCAGCTCACCAGCGCTGACACCGAAGGCAGTCTGTAAGTGCTGCATGCGGGCACAAAACATGCTCTCATGGGACTGGTAGGAAAAGATTTGGAATCCCACCACTGATTAGTTAGCTAAAATTGATGGAGCAAGGGCTGGTTTTTACAGATGTTACTAAGCGCTTTCTAACTTTCTCTTCTCCTTTGAGCTCTGATCCTACCATTGTATATTAATCAAGATTTTAACATTCAATGATGTTTTAGTAGCCCACAATAATGTGTATGAGAGATAGCTTAACAAGAAATTAGTTATAAATATTGGCCTTTTTTTAAAAAAAAAAAGGTTCCCAAACACCAAAGGGCTGAATTTCTCAGAAAGAGACAATAGGACTTACATAAAACATACCATCTCTGGAAATAAAATACAGTTTTAACATACTTCCTAGTCCCATTGACTGAAACATGAAACCATTTAACAATTCCCATTGGTTCAAAATCTCTTTTAGTTTTCTTGCCAAACCATGTCTAAAAGTATGTTTTATTACCTGCAGGAATTAAAGTAAAAATTTCTCAAGTTCAGCTCTGTGCTGTCCCATTTAACTATGAACCAAGAGGAAACTGCACTTATAAGATGACTTATAAATTATAAATATATATGCATTTTAGGGAAGAATTGTACCTTGCCTTGTTGGCTGGTCAATAGAACATAAAATGTTTTAAATTTAAGTGAGTCCCAACAGAGTCAAAAAGTTAAGGTCAGGACCTAACAAGAACATACATTTCTTTAATTCACTCAAGCTACAGACTAGGAAAACAATCCAATGGTAAATGATATATCAGCTTTCTGGAAACAAAGTGGCCCAGCTGCTATTCAATGCATAGGCAGAGAACACCTAAATGTCCTATTGTTTTAATAAATAAAGCATCAATAATCAAATTGTCTATATTTTCACATGTACATGCTAGAATCAGTGGAATTCCTTTTCTATTTAGACATCAACAAATCAAAACTTGTGGAGATGGGGAAGACTTTAAAATAGTATGTTACCTTAATATACAGTATGAATGGTGAAGCAATCCATGGCTTTTGGTTTAATGAAAACTGTGCCACTTTCAAAATATATGTTGCAAGTGTTGGTGGAAGATTTTTCAAATATATCTTGGTCAGTATCTTGTAAGTGCCTAAGTAGATATTATGAAAGAATTATCAGCATTGGGTACATTATGTAAGAGATATGAAATATATGCAGTCACATATTATCTATAAGGTATGCTACCTGATTCCTATCTTTAGTTTTCATCTCATGGGCTAGAAGCACAGTGGCTTTTGTGGTTAGAGCACTCAGTTGGAGGTTAGAAGTTCATGTTTGAGACCCAAGTGCTGCCATGGAGTAGGGTGAGCTCTCGTCCTTTGCTCCAGCTCCTGACAGGACCATGAAAGAAGCTTCCAATGATGCTCCCAAGGAAATGATGAACAGGCTAATCCTTTCAACCCAAAAGCAGCTTGGTGCTTCCAACATGAGGGCAATGCCATCTCATTTATTTATTTATTTATTTTATTTCTTAGATTTTTAGACCGCCCCTCTCCCAGAAAGGGACTCGGGGCGGTATCTCATGGGCTATGAAACTTGGAAGAGTTCAGGTAGTTCTCGCTTAGAGAAGAAGGTAAATAACTCCTCTTGCAATATAGCTTCCCATTTATGTCTGGTTACAATGCCTTCAAGAAAGTCTTTTGTTTAAAAGAGCATAATTTCTACACAGATGTGATTGAATGCACACCTTTCAATTCATGTTAAATGAATTGAATATGGATTGCATATGACATTTTTAGATCAGTGAAATTCTCCAGTTTGTGCCTAATACCTTTTTCCAATTTATCACTCGGTTTGGCTCTGTTCTTGGGAGATAAGCATAAAAAGTTATCCTATAGTAAGAGAGTTGGGACTGAAAAGAACCATAGCATGGATGCAGTGTCGAAATTTGAATAATGTCTTCCCAGATGCCTGAAATCCATTCTTCAATGATTAATTATAACAGACCATGTTCAAAACAAGTGTGAATACTAGTGGCAATAGAAATACTTTTTCAAAAAGCTAGGGAAATTCTGTCAGGGAAAGGAAGCTTACCAAATTATAAAACATGAATCATCCTTGGTTGCCTACTCAAATGCAATTAGTGGAATGCAATTAGCATCTACTTTCAGTGTGACAAATCTTGGCTCAGATTTCCTAGTTCTATCCTGAATATTTTTAGAAATAAACTGACTCCTGAATATTTTTGAATCAAAACAACCCGTTTTAAAATTCTACTTGTTTATGAATAATAGTGCTTTAACACCACTCATCTAAACACACATATTTGGGTTGTCCTTCAGCAATAGAATTACCATTTCCAAGATGAGTCAGGAAATAAAATCTATGTTCTTTGATACATTGTATTTCTCTACTTGTTGATCTCTCTCTCTCTCTCTCTCTCTCTCTCTCTCTCTCTCTCTCTCTCTCTCTCTCTCCCTCCCTCCCTCCCTCCCTCTGTCTCTTTCTCCCTCCCTCTCTCTCATATAACCACCCACTGTTCTTCAACCTGATATGAAATATGGAGGAATTGACCATATTATGAGCCATGTTCCAAGTTAAGTAATACTGATTTATAAATCTTGCCACTAAAAATCACTACAGCTGTAACCATAGTCAAATTTCAACTGGAACCTATCCCAAAATTCATTATTTTATGTATAGTGCTCTATTTAAAAATGTAGCAGCCATTATCCAACCTATAGTAAATGTCACTGAAGTGTATTGAAATCAACTGATATAAACTCCCTTAACATGGGTAAATCATTTATAGAACCATGTTATTGTGTGTTATTGTAAGGGTCAGGTGACATTACCTCCTTTATTGGCATTCACAAAATAAATGTTGATTATTCTTTAACAAATTCTATCATAATTTAAAGTATAGAGACCTATGACCATTCTAAACTGGCAGTCCTTGGCAATAAGCTCCATGAGAAGATTTCCTCCTAAAAATCTTTTTTTTCTCTCTGTTAAAATAAATGAATAAAGAGTGAGGCTGACTTCTATGTTAACATGCATTGGAGTGAACTGAAAATTACCATAGTTCCCACTACAATCAATGGGGCCTAGTTATAAGTAAATTGCCCTATTGATTTTAATGGGAACTAAGTTCATCAAACATAATTTAGCTCTAATGTATCACTGTTATTTTAACTTAATTCTGATTAATGTTGTCCAATCCATACAAATGATGTTTGTCCATCGTATTCGAACAGGACCTTGACATCTGGGATGTCAAGACTTGCATGTGAATTGGATTAAAGTGAGGGAAGAGGTACGCAGAGTCATCCTCACTCTCTCTTCACAGATTCTATCTTGCTCCAATAGCAGGACAAGAGTCAAGACAGTTCGAGATGAGCTGGGCACAGTGGTTGACCAGGGCCTCTTTTGTGTCTTGCAGTTCTCTTAGTGTACCACATCACTTGCAAAGACCACCTTCATGACCGTTGTCCTATTCTACTAGGTTTTGTCAACTCAATCCACCGGAATTTGTCTTCACATGCTTGGGATAGAAAAGTCCCTATCTCACTGAAGGTCAATGACCCAATGGCTACTCTTAACCTGGTTTGGCAAGCCTGTCGAAGCTGTTGTCTGGAGTGTGGCCGCTGTGCATGCTACAGCTACTAGGAGCCACAGGTGAGAGCTGAGTGATAGGTGGGGACTTAAGGTGGATGAGCTGTCCCAAAAGCTGCCCTAAATAAAGCTGCCCTAAAAGGACACAACATGTCGCAACACTAGAGGCGCTACCCCTCCCTGAACACTCCATACACCCCAATCCAAACAAATAGAACTTTATATAAGGGCTCGGGTAGTATAACAGCACCAGACATCTCTACCTATGTAGTGAACTGCACTAAATAATTTTCCATATATGCAACTCTGTTGACTTTCATGCAAGTTTAAATGTGTAAACTCACTGTCAAAGATTATGGAAGCAAACATGCATAAGTTGTACACATGAAGATATCTCATTCAAGATTTTCACATTATTCAAGTAGTAGCCACTTCTAATGGGGCATAAGTTTTATCCCTACAATTTATATAATTGAAACTTTCAACTTTTTGGGAGAAAGTAGGACAAATAAGATATAGTGAAGTAGCTGGATTGCATTTTCTGGACTATAGAATATCAATGAGTTATGCAAAGTGGTGGCATTATCTCCTGAAGTGAAGACCATAACAATGACTCAGTGCTACAATTCAAATTAATTTTCTAACAAAAGCAAAATGAAATCACTTTTATTATTTTGTTTCCTTGTTATTGTTCTCATCATCATTTGCTAATGTTCTGCATAATATATGCAGATGCAAGAACACTTATTGAAGCAACATAAAAAATATTTTTAATCCATGCAGGAAAAACCTGAAGGCATTAACATAGTTTTTCTCAGTTAAGACTTTCAGCCCCTACGCAAGATAAATGCATCTGTACTAATCGGGTGAGTTTCATTGCAGAACTGAAGCACTTAGCATTGCAGTAAGTAACATTACCTGGAGGATCCTTAGTTCAATATGCATAGAGGCATTTCAATCAGATAAATTCTCTCTCAGACAGTAGGCACTATTTAAATGCAGCATTTGTTGAACTATCCTTTCCTAGGTCAGACCTACTCAGCTCATGAACCACCAAGTTCAATAGTCCACTACCATGCATTATGGGTCTAGATAATCAGGGGGTGTGAAAGGATAGTTGTCAAGTGAGCTTGAGGCAGACAATCAAATATATCTTCACGAGTGCTGAAGAATTTGTATTCCTACTGATTTTAAGAAACTACAATTACTAGCAACTGCCTTGACCAGAAGTGATAGACCAATACTTGTGCTTCAAAATCTCAAAGGCATTTACTCAGCTCTGTTCTATATAATGATGTTCTGATATGTGGGGAAAAAATGAATCTCAACCATTGCTCTTCTATCCAGTGCCAAAGAAAAGACAAATAAAAGAAGACAATGGTACACAATGCATAGTATGGTACACCACCAAAGACCTCATCAGCTGCCTTAGGTCAGAAGGATCATGTTATCTGCAATGCAATGCAATGCTGTATGCTCTTTAAGTGCTGCTCTGGTATTGCCATAGAATGTTGCAATTTCCAGAGCTTCTGAATGCATCAATAAATGTAGGACATCATCAGAATATTTATATAGTACAAACTTACACAATACATTTCACAGTCTAAAAATAAGTTGGTAAAAGCTAAGAATGCCATTTCATCTTAGTCTTCTACAATAAGAATTTGGTCAATCAAGGGTTGATTCCAGATATTTGTTTTGTATTTTGATTTCCTTGAGTCAACATATAGATTGTATCCCTTGGTGCAGATCATAGGATTTAGACCTCTGATTAGAAATGAAACCAACCGCTTATCAATAACTTTTCCAGAAACACATTTCTGAACCCCAGATTACAGAGGAGGAGGGGGGAGGAGGAGGAGGAGGAGGAGGAGGAGGAGGAGGAGGAGGAGGAGGAGGAGGAGGAGGAGGAGGAGGAGGAGGACATATCATCATAAGGTCCTGCCTTGTTATGGAATGATAGTATTTATTTATTCATGAGAACATTTAGATGGCCACACAACTCACTCTTCTGGTAACTCTTACAAGATTAAAAAAAAACAATACAGTAATAGTAGAGTTGGAAGGGATCTTGGAGGTCATCTAGTTCAACCCCCTGCTCATGCAGAAGACCTATACTAGGGATTTGATCCCCTGAACTGCTGACCTTTCTGATTGACAAGTACAGTGTCTTAGCCATGTGGTGTCCATCCATGTAGTGACAACAATCAGATCAGCTACTTGATGGGTTTCATATCACTCTAAGGTCAGGAACCAGGTCTTCAAGGCCTTGAAAACGAGAGTCAAGGGGGGGAGATCTTATCTCTGTAGGAATAATGTTCCATATGGAGAAAGGGAGCCACTACAGAGAAGGCCCTTTTTCTTGGGCCCACTAAATGGATCACCTTAGAAGAGAGGATTCATAACATTCTGTGCCTCCCTGGCCTGGTGGGTTGGGTAGATATGACTGGGAAAATACATGCTTTTGTCAGAATCTAAATATTTTAGCATTATTTTTCAGGATAGTAGGGCTAATAATAAGGTGCCAATAACTTGGCACCAAGGCTTAAGGTTACTCTCAAATTGTGGCAACATTTCTTTCAATATCACTTGCAGAGGGCACAAAATCTCTCATGGATGTTTCCGGTTTTGGTTATAGTTATGAAATATGAAAATGCATACTTTGCAAAAAAAAAAAAAAAAGGTAACTCTGTTATTGTAGCATCTTAAAAATGCAAAAGATTAATCCAAAAATTGCAGATATAGTAGTTTAGAAAATATAAAAATGACAAAGAACAGACATAGATTTGATCCATCGTTCTCATGTTCATATTATGCAAACACACCAGTGCTTGGGTGACAATGTAGCTTATAGAGAAAGCTTGATGAATGACTTGGTAAAATTGTAATATAAAGTTTCCAGGCAAAAGGGAGAGAGAGAGAAAGAGAAAGAGGGGGAGGGAGGGAGGGAGGGAGAGAGAGAGAGAATAGTATATGAAGGACAGTTTCTAAAACTTGAGTAGATCACACTTATTAAAACAATGTATTTTTTGTGGATTTTTCAATTGGTTTTTTCCCCTTCTATTGTGCTATAGATTAGTGGATAGAACAGTTTCAGCAAAACAGGGTTAAAAGCAGAGTTTCGACCTTTAGGCTAAGGAGATTCTCAGTCATCCAGGTCATGGTTGTCCCAAAGGTGCTTTTTCAGGAGGCAAGAAAAAAACATGAAAAAAACAAGAAAGTCCAGTTGCCTCCTGAAAAAGCACTTTTGGGAAAGAGAGAGACGCTTAATGAGCAGACAAGCTTTCCTGGTCCTTAGAGACCTACTGTCTCTGAGGGCAGAATTAAATAAAAAAAGGAAAAGCATGGCAGGGCATAAAAACCTAAAAATAACAGAGAATGGATTCAGCAAATGGCTTCTAAAAGTCACAGTTGTGATAAGGAATGAGCCCCAAAACAGAACATACCCTTGGATTTGAAAGACAGGTTCATTCAGGACAATTTGTCTAGTTGTGTGTTATTTTACTCCTTCACATATTCTTTTTGGTTCTAAAGGAAACTCAATTAGTTGTATTTATCACTGTCCAAATTACTTTAATATTTATCTAACTGGGCGGGAGGGGGGAGCAGTGATTTCAGTTCAAGGAAACTATGCACTTAATAAGGGCTAGATAAATCGGAGGCACCACTGGGACTACATCTATTATTTGCTAATTTTGATTATGCTATGAAATATATATGAGTTTATATCTATGTACATTTTATTTGAGAATTATAATACATAAATAGGATGTCTTGATGTTCAAACTTCTTGAATTTAAACATGTAAACCAAAGAAGTTGCTAAAGAATTAGTTGTCACAGCAACACTTTGAGTAGGAAGCTCTCCACTGTTTTTGAACATTGGGGAGAGTTTTTGGAAAAACTCTGAAGTGAAGTAGAAACATTAATTCTTATACATTGCTGAGAAAGTCTTTGGGACAGTGATCCTCTTTTCAAGAGAGGATTATTTCCATAAAGCAGAGCTGCCTACTTAATTGAGATCTGTGATTGATCTTTACAATATGGAAGAGAGAATCTGCTAATAGGAACCTGATTTTGAAAATGTTGGCCATATATAAGAAAACAACCCATATCAAAATCTGAAGAACATTTGCCAGCTTTGGAGATTAGTTCTGGATCAAAAGAAAATGAAGATGTTTATATTTGATTCAGGACAATTGGTCAACAAGAAAGAGACTTAGTCTTTTAAAAAGGAAAATGTAGGAGTGGGGAAGGGTTCTATCTATATTTTTGCATGCATGTAAGTGTGTATTATGTATTTTCAAAGCTTCACACAGGTATGAAAGAGTATTATTTAGCATAGGATAAAACATTAGTTGGAAAAGATGACATATAAGCAGAATAAGTAAAGATTACAGTAAAGGTATTTCACAGATGAATGTGGGTGTTTCATTTGTCCCTCTATAACAGGATGAGTACAAGACAGAACGAAGCTTTGTTAGCGTTAATCCTCCTTCAGAATATATCTTCAATGCAATAGGACTGGGATTGCATTTACTTTCTTCACATAGTCAAACATCTCTTCTATTTTTTAAACTTTTTTTAGAAGATTAATGCTCTAGAAACAGCAGTGTGACTACAAATTCAACTCCTATCCAATAATTGTTTTTTTTTTTACAATCTTTTTCTAGTTTTATTAATTTATAATACGACATACAAAAAGAATACAAAAGCAAGTAATAGGGAAATTGGGAAAAGAAAAAGGGAATTGGATAGTGAGGGAAAGCAAGATAAAAATAAAAAAGGCATTGACTTCCAACTCCTTTGGTGCAGTAAAATAAGGCATTAAAATCTACCCTCAGCTTTTTACTTTTTCATAATAATAGAAACTAGCCATTTCTATATCAACAAATCTATCTAAGTGGTAAAACCCCAAAGGAAAGTTTTATTTTTTCCACCTCAAGCACAAAGTCCAGAAGTGGCTTCCAAGTAGAAATAAAAGTATTTGTATTTTTTTTCCTTTGATCAAAACAGCCATCTCTGCTAACTCTATCCAATTTTTAGCCATTCATCCACTATGGAGATTGAGGTGATCTTCAATTTCTTGCTGCTATCCAACATATATAATATCAGAGTTCAGTCCCCCCCCCCCCAAGTTCTTATTCAATTAAACCCAGAAGAAAAGTCTCTGGTTTTCTTTTTATATTCACTTTAAGAATTTTCTCTATTAAGTTATGAATCCTACTCCAATGTTTCTTTGCTTTATCACACATCCACCATAGATGATGAAATGGCTCTTCTTTACATATACATTTCCAACATTCATTTGAGGTACCCTTATACATTCTTGACAATGTATCTGCAGTTAAATATCAATGAAATGATACACCATCTTATATAGTTTTTCTTTTAAATTATAATTTAATGTTAACTTTAAAACTTTATTCCACATATTCTCCCACTGTTCAAGCATTACATTATATCCAAAGTTCCTTGCTCACTGAATCATACAATGCTCTACTTGTTCATTTTCCAGATTTAAATTCAATAACACTTTATCCAATAACTGTTCTGATTAAAACTGTTACATATTTTTTAATTTAAAATAGTATGAGAATTTGATGAATTCAAGAGCTTACTGCTTTCTTCCTTCTATTTAACACCTATTTAAAACTGGTGGATAGTTATTGATGCCATAGTCTCCTCATGGTTGAACTATTGAAATACACGGGGCTGCCCTTGAATACTGTTCAAATTCAACAGGTTCAGAAGGTAGCTATAGTGGCATGGACACTGTTGTTACCTTTAAGACCCTACATGGTGTACTGTATTTGAGTGACCAGATAGCTAGCTATCTAGCTAGATAAAGATCCAGAGATAGATATACAGATACTGTATATAAACATGATGGCAAACAGGTGGCATGCAAAACCATATCTGAGGGTACGCAAGGTGTTGCTCTATGTCAGCTCCAACACGCATGTGCACGCTGGCCAACTGATTTTCAGCCTTCCCAAGGGTGGGAGGAGCCTGTTTTCTTTCCCTCCCCAGGCTTCAAGAAAGCCTCCAGAGCCTCTGGATGGCAAAAAACAGGTCCAACAGGCCTACTGGAAGTCCAGAGGCTTCAGGGAGGGCTCTGCGCATGGGGGGGGGGGTTGTGTGCACTTGCATGGGGGGAGGCCATTGTATTATGGGTATGGGCATGCGCATGCATGCTATCTTGTGCCCATGTGCCCTTTTCTGCACATTCTCCATCACTGGTATATAGGTTTTCAGAGTTGACATTATTTCTACAGTTTTTACAGTAAGAGTTTTGGCCTCATATATCTAATATGAATAGAAATGAATAATTCTGGTTCATGAGATACTTAATTCTGAACAAAACAATTTATTTATGAAAACATAGAAAGAAGACATTTTTGTTTATACCTGGCTATTTAAACGAGATACAAAATATATAGTGGTATATGTAGACATAATTGTAATGGTATGTGAGAAAGACCTTGAGAAATGGGGTGAAAAGATACTGCCTGGGAAGGGTCGGATAAGAGAGGGCATAGCCTGTAGCTGCATAATGGATGAAGAAAGAAGTTCAGAAGGGACACTCCCAACTTCACAGACTGTCAAGGAGACAGTGGGAGATCTTTCAGATTTGCAAGATCCTGTTAATGTAACTTTACCGCAAAGTAGAATTAGTTTATCTGATTATGTTTTCTGTCTAGCTTATTTGGAAAGGTTCACAATAACACAGAAATAGGACTGGGAAAAGAAATGTATATATCAAAAACATTTTATGCCATTTTCCACATTGGTACGTAATTATTTCTTCTTTGTTCCTCTCTTATTGCTGGTTGTCTGGGTAACTATTTAGTGAAGGCACATCTTTAAGAGCCACTTGAAGACTTATCTGATCCTTGCCTTTTCCTTTGAGACTAGTTGTTTGTTTATTTGCTTTTCCAATGATTATTTTCATTTTTATTTTTCTAGGTAGGGACAAGGGTAGGGAGGGTATGTTTATTTCTTAAACAAGCTTGAGAACCTGGTGACAACCTCATGATTATTTATGATGCTAAATAGGAGCAATGCATTTTTCAGTGATTCTATGCTTTACCAAACAGGAGAGGCAGCAAAAGTAGAATCTGAATTGTTAAGAGAATTGCAGTGGATCTGTGAGGCTTTCCCCTTCCCTCTTGTTTAGCTGTAGCAGTAATAACATGAGTCCTTAATTATACTGTTGAAACAAAGAAGTATAGGGTAACCAAGAATGGATGAAAAATGGTGAGCTACTTGTAGTCCTTTTACTTTGAGGAAATGTCTTAGCTCACATT